>NC_132782.1:125955368-126263068 GCF_048418805.1 Vulpes vulpes
CTTACATTAAAAAAAGATCACAGAGAAATCAACAGAAGTTAACCAAAGTAATACTCAATTTTTCCCATTTTGATACTTGCGGCACAGTCTGTGGAAGGCAACTGATACCATGACCCCTCATCCTACTTCTGCTTCAAGAACTATATGAACTTGAGCAAGTTACTCCACCTTCAAAACCTCTTTCTCAATTTTAAACCAAGAATAATAACTCCAAGCTGAAAACAGTACTCTGAAGATATGCAAAGATAATAAAATGCTAAAATACTGTGGGTGATACCATAATGTCTGGAATTAACACAAGAACACTACAGGAAAAGAAGTGAAGAGAGAGACAGATGAAGAAAGGTGGTCAAATGTTGGAAATTAATGAAGCCCAGCAATGGCTATATGAGTGAGTTCATCATATCACTTTTTATGTTTGAAATTTCCCGTAAAAATCTACTGCAAGGAAAGATGAAACTTGAAAGCAAAGATACTTCCTTTATAAAAGTGTTTACAAGAATTAGAAAAAAGTGTACAGAAACATTGACTTCTTTTGTATAAACACCTTATAAAATGAGCAAAAGGTGGATTTATCTACTAACCTTCTGGAACAATGCTAGGTACTTTCCATACCTTCTTCTAACACTCTAATTAAAAAAAAAAAAAAATTACGGGGATTCCTGGGAGGCTCAGCAGTATAGTGCCTGCCTTTTGCCCAGGGTGTGATCCTGGAGTCCTGGGATCGAGTCCCGCATCAGGCTCCCTGCATGGAGCCTGCTTATCCCTCTGCCTGTGTCTCTGCCTTTCTCTCTCTCTCATGAATAAATAAATAAAATCTTTAAAATAAATAATTAATTAATTAAAAAAATACTTCCTACTTTACATATCAAAAGAAACAATATAAGAAGGAAAGTAGAAAAGTATCACTGTTAAGCTTGCAGACTCACTGGGTACTCAATGTCTAATAGATTTTTAGAAGACAGTTTAGTATCATTTGCTGAATCCTTAAAAATAAGCATGTTAATAAAAATTTCAGACAATGAATTCTCTATTATTATATCAAGAAACTTAAAAACTTACCAGATCAGTATCTGCCTTTTTATATGTCAAAGCTTCCACTTTGGAATCCAGTTCGGCTTGTATTTGGTCTCTCCTTTTCATAACACCCTTCATATCAAAACACAAGGATGGAATGGGTTGTACTTAGGTTTAATAATATTTGTATGACAAAAATATACATTTTAGAATATAAATAGCCTATCTTCCCCAAGTCATCAGTCCTTTGGGAGATACAATGACTTAAAGAAATTTTTTAATCTCTAAAAGCTAAACTGAAAGCAAGTATTTAAGAGATTTTTTTTTTTCATAAATCTTTTATTCATTTTCCCGATGCACATCTTACTAGTTTAGGTGTTTTATGTACAACTCTTGATGGAGCACTCTAGACATACATTGTTCTTCAAAAAGAGCAAAACCAAAACAAATAAACAAAAAAAAAAAAATCAGTGAGAGCACTGAAAATATATGATAGGGTGTAAAGTGGTTGCAGTTGGGAGGTCATACAGGCCACTCAACCACCTAAAAATGTCTATAATAACTGGCAGTTACCCAATTCTAAAGGCATAGTTAATTGAGTTAATTATAGCAGGGAATCAGAAAAGTGAAGTGTGTACTTATATTTTAGACTTTGTTTTAGCTTAAAATATATCAATATTAATCAATTAGCCATGCTTTTGAGGAGAAATCATAGCCTCTTCTCTGAGAGGAGTTCCATCTTGTTTTCTTAAACAACCATGATTTCATGTTTCAGTGTCCTTAAACTTTAAAACACCCCTGTGAAGGAATTTGAATGCAGAATTCACCTTCATCTTTTATAATGTTTGCCAGTCTTTTACAATGTCTTTCCCTTAGTGACTCACTTTTCTTCCAAGACCTGCTACCAAGGCTTCATAGACAAAAGGACTCTTTTTATATGTACACATCTTCTACTGGTTTTCACAATACTAATTTAAACAATAAAATCATGATAACGAACACAAATGGCCTTAACAGGTTAAGGAAAAAATAAGGTAAGTTCTAGGTAAGTAAACAATTCAACCAGGAAGAGTAGAAGTGAAGGACATAAAAGAGCCTTAATGAGCCACAGGTCTTTGAGGGGTTTTCAGAGGAAAGGAAGAACCTACCTATAAATCAGCCGAATGGAGACCAGATAACATGGCTATAGTATTCGGGAACTGAGAGGCATTAAGATAAAAAAAAAAAGCATCCTAAAAATTACTCAGTCTAGTTTTGTGCCTGGTGGAATCACTCTTAAAATACTCCAAAGAGATGAACATTTCTCCTATTTTCAAAGAACTCAATAGAAAATTCAACTAATTATCACAGATCTTTCACATTTACTTCAATGTTTCATTGCCATTAATATCAGGGACCCCCTTCTTTCTCTAACGCAAATGACAAATACTACAATTGTGTCTCATTGATTTAAGGTGTATTTCCATAAATATGAAGTACTATGCTTCACGTGAGTAGAATAGTTTAAGTAAGAGTTGGCTTCAGAAGACAACTAGTAAAATTACACAAATTTAATCATTTTGTCAAGGCATACATTTTTCATTATTTTAGCTCACAAATAAAGAAAATCTTCCAACATAAAGCAGAACCAGAAGTGCAATATAAATACTACTATTAATGCCCTAAGAGTCTACAACATAATATAATCAAATGAGAACCTACAAAATAATTCTTTCTGGTGGCAATTATAATTTTTCCATACGTATAATGACACATGACTAAAATTACATAATTTTCATCTTGACGTAATAAAGAGAAAAACACACCTTAACTAAGAGAGAAGAATATACTATTTTTAATTATACAAATCAGATCTCTTTGAAGAGCCACACGGGGGGGGGGGGGTGTATCAATAATGAAATGTAGCCAAGGAAATTGATGGAGACGAGGAGACTCCTCCACTGTGAAACACTAGAAGCCTCTGGGAAGCAAGAAGGGTCTCTTTATAAAAGAACCCAATAAAGGTAAGTAACAGCAGCAACCTGAAATATCTACAAAATATTGAAAAACTGGGAAAGAAAAGGCTAACTGTGATAAATGCAAAAGGGACAGACCTCATGCTGAAAGGCTAAGAGAGTTTTCCTTACCAAGGCAGAAGCAAAATTAAAAAAAAAAAAAGAAATCCGTCTAAACCAAGAGTACAGGAAAACAGACACAGCTCCAATTACAATCGGCAGAAGAAATGGACTCTCTCTGAATGTAAGCAGACTCCTTCCCCCACTGCCATGCTACAACACCAGAACCCTGAGGGCATCAGTTTGTGCTAGCTGCTCTGAGCAGAGGATAATGGAATGAAAAACATTAGCTCTGCAGTTAGCATTGCTAAATCCCAAATATCTGGAAACCTTAACTTGAACTGAGGAGGTTAAATGCAAAACTTTGATATAAGAGGAATAAAAGCCTTTGTAAATAGTGAAAGAAAAACATTTTAACTTGAAGGATTTCTTTTTAGGAGCGCCCAGAAAACAGAACAAACATCAAGATCCTTCTCAAGTACTTTGTACATCATGGTACTAAATAAATTGCTAAATCAAATGTGCCTAGAAGTAGGTAACCAACTCTTTCTCTTTCATGAAAGGAAATTTCTAAAGCACTAAAAATTTTTAAAATACAATTTTAAAAGCTTAGAAAAATGAATCATGTTGTCTTTGTAAATCTTGACTGAGGATGTTTCAAATGTCTGTGTTATACGTCACTGTTGCTATGTCTTTTATTCACATATTCTTCTACTCATTAATTCATTTATATAGTGAACAAATATTTATGGAGCATCTGTATGCAAAGCATTCTGCTAGGACAGGAGAATAGTGGTGAAAAAAAACAGAAATAGAAACAGCCTTTGTAAAACTTATGAACAGGTCAGAGACTAAGGTAAAAGTATAATGAAGCATTCTTACCATTAACATTTCACTATAAAGTACATACTCATGTACTACAGGAAGCAGGGCCTCTGAGAGTCCAGACATCCGCTTCTCAGTGGCCTTACAACATTTGTCAATGCAGCTGGCAACCCCCTTTAGAGTATCAACCAGATCTTCTTCTGATGCTGACCACAGAACGTGAATCGGGCCATATTCTTTCATTTCATCAGAATATTCTATAAACAAAAATTAAGTTCTTCAATTTATAGAAGTTTTACAAATCCCTATATTAAAGACAGTAAGGAAGTTTTACAAATCCCTTTATTAAAGACCTTATTTTTCTCACTGTGCTTATGTTCTTCTAAATGAACATAAGTAGATGGATATCATCTTTGATTAAATTGAACAGTCATTCTAATCTACTAAGATCAGTTCTCGAATGACTACTGTCCAAGAGTAATCAGTAAAAGCATCCCTTTTCATTTCTGAAAGTATCCTGGATTGAAATATAAATTATACAGGACCACCATATGTATCATGGGCCTCTGCCTATCAAATAAACTACACCTCAGTGTCTCATAGACAGTATTACCTGAACAAACTAATCTTCTTTTGAATACATATCCTAACAGTAAGTTTAACAGTAAGTTTTTCCAGTGATCTAAGCAAAAAGTCTGGTTATCATCCTATACACAAACTTTGCAGAGCCATTCGATCACCAAATCTAATATTTCTTAATGTCTATCTATCTATCCATCCACCCATCCATCCATCCATCCACCTATCTGTTCTTGCTTCCACTGTTGTCAGCTCATGAGCATCTGTAACTTTAGAAATTAGAAATTAGAAAGTTCTCTATGATCAGTTTCTACATTGTCTCTCCAAGTCCAACTCTTGAGATTCTCTCCCAAAGATATTTTAATTCAGCCAAAATAATTATTCATTCATGAATATCTCATGATTTCTCCTCAAATATTACACATATCCCTTTGCCTTGCCCACTGCCATTTCTACCATCTGACAAACTACTTCTAAACTTTTAAATCCTGCCACAAATAAATTCCTTCAGTTCTGTTTCAGAAAATTCGTAGATGCTTTGTCCTCAATGAGCCGATCATAATTTTATACTTCTATTAACGCCTATAATAATTTTATGCTTGTAATATCCCATTCTATCATAATTGCTTGTATAAATCTTATGTTCCTAGGCCATATGCTCCTTAAAACAGGGGCTGAGTTCATTATTTTCTTTCGTCTCAAAGCCTGATACATACTGTGTTCAATAAATATTTTCAATTAGTGAAAGAATGAATGAACAACAAAAGATTATTCAGTGCTTGATAAGCCATTAATTCAAAAATTTGGAGTCCATTTTAAAATCTGAGTATTTTTACATTTTTCCTTTTATATTATCATCTTTCAATGATAGCTTTTTATGGTAGAGAATGTATAAGCAGTGAGTGATTTTTTTTTTGTCTAGTATCCATTAAATACAATGAAATTCCCTATATTTTATCATTTTACTGCTCATTAGGATTAGATGAAATATGTCATATTACTCTGAATTAAATCATTAAAATATCAAAAGTTTGATCAAGTGAACTGAAAAATATTTTTAAGAATTTAAAAATAATGAAAATATTAGCTGTCACTGAATAAAGTTATTAGGCCTCATGACCACTAGAGCCTTTGCAATTGCACCCTCCTGATCTAGGCCTATCCTTTGTTTGAAATAATGGCCATACTACACTAATATTTCTGGCAAAGAAAAATGTTCTCCTTTATCTCTTTTTCTCAAATTTTGTGTACATCAGTGTGTATCATACCTCTGCAACATTTATGTTTATAGAGAGAGCTTCCCTAAAATTCTCCACTGTGCTTATACAGCACTCAGATCACATTTGTAAGCAAACACTTAATGAGTTGCACTATGATCTATTAATATACCTGTTTCCCCAACTAGACTCACTGAGCTCAAGGACAGGTACCATTCTATTCCTCCTTTAACCTCCAGCACAGAGAAGCAGCGCAGCATGTTGTCAATACAAATATGGCAAATAAACGGAACACAAAATAAAACAAGATCAAAGAAAAAACTTGAATAATTTTTTTTAAGATTTTATTTATTTATTTGAGAGAGAGAGTGAGTTCGAGCAGGGGGAGGGGCAGAGAAGGAGGGCGAGGCAGACTGCCTGCTGAGCAGGAAGCTAGACCCAGCTGGATCATAGGGCCCTGAGACCATGACCTGAGCTGAAGGCAGACACTTAACCAATTGAGCCAGCCAGGCATCCCAAAACTTGAATAAAAAAATTTTAAGAAGAGAAACCCTAGCTATGATCACCAAAGTCTCATGATTTGAGTATGAATAAAATGCCCTATATAGCGTAGGCTCTGAAAGCTACAAAAGACAACACTCATCATTTTGAATAGAATTTGACAATTGGGCTTCACATTGGAAAGACTAAGAAATCACTCAAGTTTGGGTCAGTGGCAATCACTCCCTGAAAATTAGAACTCAAATTTATAAAGTCTACCATAAAATCCAGTTTTCCCTCTGAAAAATTCAGAAATTTTAGAGTATGCCAATGATTTAAAAACTGTTCCCTAAAAAAAATAAATAAAAATTGTTCCCTCGCACCAGCAAATGTGAAGCAGCATATTGATATTACACAAAACTCCTACATCTCAAGAGTTTCCAGGGACTTCTCTGACTTGCTATTTCACTTAACTAGGTATCAAGAATATACTTAACAGAATTGGAATCATGGAACCCAGTTAAAACAATTAGCCTCTTGAGATTAAGAAAAAGACAAATGGTAAATAACAAGGACAGACCATGAAGTCTTTTTTTTTTTTTTTCAGACCACAAAGTCTTAAGAAAATTATTAAACTACATTTAGTTACCACAATGATATCATCAAGTATCAATGCGCGGGAAAAAAAAAGATAAAGGGAAATGTACACTCAGCTATAACAATTTCTTGTTTTTTTAATAACCAATTGATTATTGATAAAGCAAATTTTCCTACCACCAAATGATATGTTAACTCATTGATTTTTTTCAATCATTGAACAGATTTTAGTTGAGTACCTACTATGTGTGAACTACATGAAGATACCAGAAATAAAACAAATCTTTTCCCTTTTGGTCCTGATAGAATTTACTGTTTAATGGGGGATCAAAAAAAAAAACTAAAAAATAAGCCATCAATGTAGATACTTAAAGTAGTTCATCTCTCAAACCAATTTATAATAGAAGGTAATAAATAAATTGACTTGACTTAGCCACTTATTTTTAATGTAGTTAAATGCAATTAGAAAATTACCAAAAAGTCATTATGGAATCAGAAAAAAAATCATCATGGAATAAAATGTAACTTATAAACCAAAACAAAAAAAAAAAAGAAAACTTAAAAAGGAAATGGTGACTGAAAATAGGAAGAGGGACCTAATTTCCAGTATATAAATCTCTCTGCCATGCTGGGACAGGCCTAATGCAGAGTACTGGGTCCAAAAATATTACCAGAAAATGTGGAAACCCTATTTTCTGAAACATCACTTGATTTTTTTTTTATTTAGATTTTTATTTATTTGAGAGAGAGAGAGCAAGAGAGCACAAGTGGGGAGGGAGGAAGAAGGAAGAGGAGGTGGAGGGAGAGAGAGAAGCAGACTCCCCGCTGAGCAGGGAGCCCGAATCAGGGAGCCCGAAGTGGGGCTTGATCCCAGGACCCTGGGATCACGACCTGAGCCAAAGGCAGACGCTTAACCCAATAAGCCACCCAGACACCCCCACTTCTTTGATTTTAGGCTATGATCCATGTTATACATTTGAGACCAACTTTATACAACTCTTCTCAAAATCTGAAGCTCAGGGCTTGAGTTGCCACTAATAGTTATTTAAATGAGAACAAGAAGAGCTAGTGATTAACTAAAGCAAAAGGGAACTGACCATAACTACCTTCAAAATCATATAGAAAAAAAAAGAAAAAATCATACAGAAATAAAAAATTTTCTCAATAGGTCGGGTCAAAAGCCATACTTGAAGGTGAAATTATGTGGTTCCTCATGTAAGGAGCTTAGAAGTCACTGCTCAATGTTAACAAGGAAAATGCTGAATAGACTGAAAAATAACTTCTCTTGATTCTCTAAGACAGAAAAGGCCACAAGGCAAACCACTGCTCTCAAGATTGGAAAGACAGATGAAAACAGGAGTCGTGGGTTACTGGGTATATGCTAAAGACCAAAAGAAACCACCTCTAGCCACCCACTGCTGAGGTAGGGAGACTGGAACTGTAATTGGGGAACTGCTGGAGGCTCAGTGTTGACATCTTTAAGAGTTATAAACTTCAGGAGGACCCAGTCATGGGGGGCCCCCTCCACAATATTGTTGAGATTTACTCCGAGGAGCTCAACTAGGTTCCCATAGTAAATACTGAATAAAAATTACTCCTGCTTCTTGCAGAGGGAAATGAATCATCTTTAAATAGCCAGAGCACTCTGTTCTACTTTTTTTTCCTTGTATTTATTTTTCTTTTATTTTTATTATTTATTTATTTACATTTGCACTTTATTCATTTATCTATCTATTAATTAATTTATTTTTGGACTCCATTCTTCTTAACAAAGGCCTGCCCTCAGAGAAAACTAGTTAACCAGAGCATAACCTGCTCAGGGATCATCAGAGCCTACCTGACCTGGAGCAAGGGAAATACTCAACTCTAGTCCACTCTGGCCATTCTGTCCCAACTAAGTAGGGAGGGAAAAACTGAGAAACTCTTGTGCAGTTCTCATTCCAGAGGCACTGGCTCACTAAAAGATTAAGACTTAATCACAAAATTATAGAACCGCTCAGGTGTAACAATTTTTTCTGTATTTAAAACTATAGAGTTTTTCTCCTCTGCAATATCTTACCACGTTACTAAAGGCAGGTTAATAGCAGTTCCTTTTACCCGGGATCATGTCTGACTATTAAGAAAAAATCACAAGGCATAATAAAAAGCAAAAAAGATAATTTAAAGAGACAGAGCAAGCATCATAATCAGACATGGCAGGGACCTTGAAATGATCAGACCCGGAATTTAAGCAACAATGATCAATATGCTAAGGGCTCTAATAGATAAAATAAATGGGATGCAAGAACAGATGTGGGTAGTAAGCAGAGACACAGAAATCTCTGAGAAAGAACCAAATCAGAGAAAGAACCAAAAAGAAATACTAACTTAACATTGCTTTACTACACTAGCAAATGTGAAGAACCATCAGAAATTGAACAACTTTGTAATCACATTCCAGTTATTCTACATACCCCTTTCTTCCTTGTAAATTCTCTGAGATATTTTATCTATCAAATTTATTTTCTGGCTGAATATTTCAATAAAGTTATTCATTTCCATGAACTCCTCTGGGCGGCTTTTCACCCCTCTCATTGACATTGCAACAGCTCTGACTGTCTGCCCCATCCTGCTGAGTAATCCAGGCCCTTGCTTCTTGTGCGAAGAGAGTTCCTAGAAACAAACAGACAAACAAATGAAATATTTGTGGCAAAGCAAATATTCCAATATTCCCAACAAAAGGAAATCCAATTGGAAGGATAAAGATTATAAAAATGTTTCATATACTTTTTTTATGTAGTTTGAAGCAGGTGAGTTATATTAGGGTACAGTTCTTTCTCTAAGTGTGTCTTCTTGATAATATTCCTTTTCAAAGTACTCATGTCAAACATATATACATGTTTCCTCTCAACATGGATCTTTTAAAGAACAAGGTTTAACAGAGGAGATCATGCTTAAGGAGATATTGGAGAAGATAAGAGGATACTATGAGATGCAATCTATATTTTATAACAGGGATTTAATGGGAAAATGATTGAGATAAGATTTCTCAGGGTCTAAACTACTCCTTAAAAAAAAAAAAAAGGAAAATTTCATTAATTCTTTAGTTATAATAATAGCTAACATATACGGAGAGCTTAGTATGTTCCAGGTACTATACTCCCACTTTTTAATATATAACTCACAATAAACACTATCAGGTAGGTTCTATTATTATCCTCATTTTACAGAAGAAAATACAAGCATAGGAAGGTTAAGGAGCTTGCTCAAAGTCCAAGAGCAATTAAGTGGTAGATAAGATTCAGTCTGACTCCAGAGGCTTCACCGCTAAGCATTAACTAGCTTTGTCTTCATAATATTTCTACAGTAGTTTGTAAGTATATACTCCCTGAGCACAGCTCTTTAATCAACTGAAGTGGGTAAACTGTGACACTACCTCTACTGGCTGGCTGCCTGTAGAGAAAGATTTTTAAGAATATATGTAGTGAGTGCTGTTTCATAGTTAACCTGAGAGGGAGGGCTACCAACTTGCAAAATAGAAGAACTGAAATAAAAGGATACATCACACAAAAGTAATCCTTTAGAAGTATGGCATATTAAAAAAGAACACCAAGAAGGCTAAGGGATTCTGGTGATGGTTATAACACTTGCTGAAACATAGGTTTAGGATCAAATAACCGTTGACCAAATAAAAGGTTACCCACAAGAAAAAAAATCTATAAATAATAATGCTGACTACCAAATCTACAGATAAAAATAGTATTATGTATTATTTTCCCAAATATTAAATACTATCTTTATCCAGATTTTCCTTCTGAAGGCCTTACACAAAATAATACATATAAAGTAAACTTGTTTATCTCCAGTATGATTTTTTGTGCATATAACAACAGATGTCACCTTTGACCAGGTAACACATACATCTATCCAGGAATGCTAAAGCATCACTTGATAGAGTAAACATTATCAAAAAGCACAAGTCACAAATGGCAAGCTATTACCGCAGATATGACTACAGAGAATGTTTCTGACAACTTCTAAGG
Source organism: Vulpes vulpes (assembly GCF_048418805.1). Classification (NCBI taxonomy): domain Eukaryota; kingdom Metazoa; phylum Chordata; class Mammalia; order Carnivora; family Canidae; genus Vulpes; species Vulpes vulpes. The sequence continues at coordinate 125,966,160 of NC_132782.1, forward strand.
TTCTGGAGTCAGGCCACAAATTCATTTCACGTAAGTCTCAAAGGGCTTCCAAATGGCAGTGCTATCTGTCAAGACTGAGATGAACTACATTCTAGCCTATATCACTTTGGCAAGAACTGAGAGATAGAAAACCCAATATTGGTCAGCAATTACTTAATATTGACCATTTGCCCTATTTTCCTATTCAGTATTAGCTATATATGCAAGGGGTATCCTGACCATAAAAAAAAATTTGGCTACCAAGAGAAATATGAATACGTGTATGCGAGGAAGATAGAAGATGTGTGTGATGTTTACATGTAGATTTGACACAGGGTTAAATCTGAAGGATATCTCTCCAGTGTCTGATATTCCATTGTAATTCAGGGATGCTGCTGCCTGATTTATAAAGGTAAACAAGAGGAAGCGTACAACCTACTATACATAAAGACACTAAAGGATTACATGAGTGTAAATCAAAATTCTTTACCCAAGCTTGTGCAGTAAGAAACACTTTGAAGTCTTCATTAAATGTTAAAGTTGGATGATCAGCAATTCGGTTCAGGAATTTATGCAATGCCTTCCTGCGTGTCTCGATGAAGTCATCATTAAAGCGTTCCACCATTCCTTTCACAATAAACTTCTCAGGCAATGGCTGAAGCAAAAAAATTTTAAAAGGTTAACTGAGCATCACGTGGCATGGGATTATAAGGAATTCTATACTCTTCTTTTTTGGAAGGCTATTCGAACATGTGATCGTTTCTTATAAAAGTAATTCTTCAAGATTCACAATGCCAGAACCAAAACTTGCAAAATCTTAACATATTAGAATAGTTTAGAAAAACAAATCTGTACATAGATTGAATGTTTAAGAGCAAATGTTTCTAAGATCAATGAGTTACACTGATTTTAAAGGTCTGACATTAGGTGTTAGGCATTCTAATGATTCACAAGACAAAATGGCAGCCACTTTATGAAAAAAAAAATTACACTTACTGGAATAATCAGAGTAGGGTGTGCTTCTTCAAGTTTTCCTTTCAACCAAAGGAAATCTTGATAACGTCTCCTAACTTCAAATTCACTGGAGTCAAATTCCCCACGAGATGTCTGAAGAAAGTAGGAGAAAATAACAGCACACGCAATATAAGACAGAAGACATTTGCCTCATGTTATTTTAGACATTCTGAAATAAATGGGTCTCTAAGAAAAATTAACAAATTCTAATTATTCAGTGTTTGTCAGCCTGTACTTTTTTTGCAGTCATCAATTCATGTAGCAGATGAAACAAAGCAAACTTTCCAGTATTTCCAGAAAGAAAGCAAACATCATGCTCAAATTTAAAATCCAAACTGAAAAATCTGTCTTAGAGCAGCCATCTGCCTTCCACAAGATTTTAACTACGATTATATTTGGCATGACTTTCTTGCTAACAAGAAAGTGTGTTCTGAATTTAGGTTTCAAATATATTTTTCTCAAGATGATTAGAATTCAGAATTTGAGGAAAGTCCTATTTTTGTAATTTGGAAAATAACCTGAACATAACTGAGAAAAAATGTTTTCCTGGAATTTGCTCAAATGAATTGCTTTGGTAAAATTTGCTTTCAGTATATGAAAATTCTAACATTTTACAGAGTGATTTTACCACTGTTTAAAAAATGTTATTAATGAAAATTTGATGTGAAAAGAAAATCTTCCTGTCATTTCTCAAGGGATTTTGAGTTATATGCCTAAACTCCTCAAAATTAAGCAAATAAATTAAAATATCTATTCTCAACAAACCAAAAATCTATGCCAACACATATGACAAGAAGAACATGGGTACAATATCAACCTCACTTCCATTGCCCGAATCCCAAGACAAATAAAAACATTATTTAATGCACACTCACTCTCACCAATATCTCATTAACTAAATTTTTGCATATTAAAAATTATACACACTAATATTAAGGTTGAAAGTTTCCTGGAGGAATAATGCTGGAATAACACATTGCATGCATATTTTACACTCACCAGAAATATCACTCACCCACACACATGAATGCAATTGTACAATGAAGAGGTTCAAGTCATAGATGCAATCTTAATTGTCATGAAATAAGGTTCACAAAAGTTACACTTTCTAAGGTTTATTTTTTTAAAACAAATGTGTAGAATATCATACAATATATTTTATCAAAACATTTCATTTTTAGTGGGAAAAAGTAGAGGTAAATGAGATGCAAAAGTCTAAGGAACACAAAACACTATGAAATCTTAACTATGGGTACAAGTTACGGAAATGGTAAAAATAGGAAAACTAAATCTAGTAGAAACACAGTTTAACAACATATATACGAGTTGGTATGTGTACATATATATGCAAATACACACATATGCATACATATATATGCACACAAAACATGGTTTATAGTCACTCATTAAAAAATACTTATTGAACACCTTCTTGTACCAGGCACATATGCATAGGTTTACTACCCATTTCCAAAAATATAAGTTGGCATAACCAATACTAAAATACCCCAAAACTGGGCAGTGAAGAGCTTTGTGTGTCCTCAAGAATTTTCAACACTTTAAGTAAACATAGAACAATCTGATATAAATTCTGGCAAGAGGAAGATGTAAAATCAAGTCAAATAATTGGTTGATTCTGTACCCATCACTCAGTCATTGACTTAGAAGAGTTTTCTAACATACTGCAATACCAGAGGAAGAAAACAGAAGATGAGTACTAGTTTCAAAAACAGTGTGTTTGTTCATGCTACTTTAAGAATTAATTCTATTGCCAAAGAGTTATAAGACTAAGATATGGCAAGGAAAACAAGTATTATTAACTAGGTTCGGATCATGATTAATTTCCCAACAGCAGGGACAAAATCATTGTCCCACCTAAAGTGGCCAATTTTGATCATTAGAAGATAGACAGAAGCTTCCAACTACAGGAATAACAGGGTTTGATGACAGATCTCCAACTTAGAACTGGTGTTCCAAAAAGTTATTTTGAAGCACGAATAATGCTTCTAATATAGAATACAGTTTTCCATGGAAGCCATATTGTAAATGGTGTTTAATCTTTCATGTCTGACCATAAAAAGTTGGGTACTTGAAGTTGAGGACTAAACTAACTCATGAGATCCATACCTCAAAATGTACTCATTCAACAAGCAGTGACCTTTGGTCAAGGGTAGTGACTCTGGGCTTTTGGGATTTAGAAAATTGTTTCTGAGGGGAAAGGAACCTTAGGATCAGGAATATACTTTAACCCCTACTCCACACTGGCAGGCATCTAGGAGTCTATCTTCATAATGAGGATGTGAGAGAGAAGACCCCTGTTACATCTCTTCACTCTTGTTTCTGTATGTGTTAAAGGAAGTCACATCTCTTCATCTCCAAAAGAGAAAGTACTTTAGAGCAATCACTTCAGATATTCTAACCTGGAGATTAAAGGGTAATTTCCCACAAGAACAAGAGATCCTTGGAACATGGGCTTCCTGACACTCATAATTATTTACAGCCACGTCATTCTTAAGTATTCCTAAGTAAGATATTGTCAGTGTACATATGTGCACACGTATATTTACCCTTATAATATTTTTTAAAAGATTTTACTTATTTATTCATGAGAGACACACAGAGGCAGAGACACAGACAGAGGGAGAATCAGGCTCCCTGTGGGTTGCCTGATGCAGGACTGAATCCCAGGACTCTGGGATCATGCCCTGAGCCAAAAGCAAACGTTCAACCACCGAGCCATCCAGGTGTCCCTACCATTATAATCTTAATGCCTATAACTATAAATTTTCATAAAACTAAAACTCAGGGAAACCACTTCTGAATCTCTAAACGAAATGGGGTGCCCATGCTCATAAAATGCTGTATTTTTCTCTCAAAGCATTTGTGACTATAATTAAATAGTTCAGCATGTAATTGTATAATATCCATCCCCCGTGCTAGGCTGAAAGCTCCATGAAGGCAGAGAGTATGTCTGTCTTGATTGCTGGTGAAGTCTCAAAATACAAGCACAGTACCTGGGATGTAATTGGCACTCAACAAAACTTCACTGAATATAGGAAAAAGTGAATAAATGATAATAAGTGAATAGTAAAGAAAAGACTCTATTTGATAACAAAATATATATATACCAAATGTTTATACATTTGTATCTGTAATACATATTTTAGTATATATAGTTATAGTCTATACACTAGGATGTAGTAAACATAATCAGAAGTAGAACAAAGAGACTTGTATTATAGTCTATTTCATAATAGTGAAGTGAAAGATAGTTTGCCATAACCATGTAGAGATGCACCAAAGTATAACAGAAAACACATATCACGTGAAAGTAAATGGTCTGGATTTAAAACCCAGCTCAGGTAATCATTATGGTAGGTAACCTCTGGCACGTTACTGAGTTTCGGTGTGCTCATGCACAAAATGGGGGTAACTCCTAACATCTAGGTCCTAGGATCACTGTTAAGCTTTAAATAAGTTAATACGTATAAAGTGGTTAGAACATTGCTTTGCACAAAGTAATCACACAATAAATGTTACTACTGTAACATTATCACTATTACTAGTACTATAAGAGCAGTATACTTAAAGTATAATGTAAATATGGATAACTCATCAGAATTATATGTCTGTGATTAGAGTAAAATTCACAGGGTGGCTTATAAAAAAAGTGTCTTTCTAAGTGAAACAAATAATGATGGGAAAATAATTCAGTTGCACAAATTCTTTGCTAGGAAGGATGATGACAATGGATGCTTATAATTAAAATAGTAATACCAGGAGAAATCTGGTTCGATTCTTAACAGAATGTCTGTATAAACACATGAAATATTCACAAAGACCCTACAAGGTCAGTACTGTTATCTTATTTACAACTGAGGAAACTAAGCATAGAGAGGTTAATTAAATTGCCTAAGACATATACCAAGAAAGAGGAGTAATCAAGATTCAATCCCATGCTATCTTGCTCTACAGTCTCTTGATATGAGTATGATACCATAAATTTCTTCACTCATCCATTCACCAAAAAGTGAAACTGCTTATTTATTATATCCTCTGTGTTTAGAAATATGGATAACTTAAGATACAATTACCTTCCTTGTGAAGCTCACAGACTTGTTAGGAATAAATCCCAATAAATACATATTATCTACTCACAGATAGGCAAATACTGAAAATTCATTATGTGCCAGGCATTTTGCTAAGTGTTTTACATTGATTACCAATCCTAAATCCTAAATTGATTCTTACAGCAACTTTACAGAACCAGGTTCGATGATCATTTCCGTGTTATAGATTTAAAAAGAAAAAAAGACTCAAAGACTTAGAAGGATTAAATATAGGCCTTTAATTTCCTTGCTATACTGATTCTGATGCTTTACATTCTTTAAGACTTCAATTAGAACAACATGTGAAAACAGAAGAAAGAAAGAAGACTTTCAGCCTGTAGGTGCAGGGGGCAGGGGCTAGGCAGGCATCATTTTTAGTTGTGGAAAAGTAAACAGTAGTTCTTCTGTCTAGAAGAGGAAGGACAGACATAGCAAACAAGAAAAAGTATATGCAAAGTCATGAGTATTCAGATAACAAAGATCAGCGGAGAGCAGGGTATTGAAATGAGCAGGAGATAAGTCTTATACAGTAAGCTGGCATCAGACTGAAAAGTTCCTTATATGTCATCCCAAGGAATTTGCACTTTGTTCTATAAGAGATGAGGAACCAAGGAAGGATTTTAAGAATCTGAGTGAACAGATCAGATACGTGTTTTTTAATGAAACATAACTAGCAGCAAAGGTGAAATTTGCACTGAAAGAAGTGATTACAGGAAGATGGTCTAAAACCTTTTCATCTACACAAAAGATGTACTACAAAGATTAGGGTGAGGCTTCATAGAGAAAATATTATAACATGAATATAATTCTTAAAAGTTGTTATTACATAAAGGATTTTTTTTAAAAAACAGTTATACTATTTGGTTATTTTACTTTGATAGCCTTGTCCTAGGATTAAGGAGAATTGGGTTCTAGATTTACTCTTCCTTTGAGTTACTGGACAACTAACGATATCTTACAAAGCAGCCACTTGCTTTTACTTGGAAAACAAATGAAATTATATTTTGTAATCTTTAAAGAAGTGCTACAACAAAATATTGTATCACGTTTTTAACTAGTTGTCTTTATTAATAAACTGAGGGTCTTCTTTTCCAAAGATATTTCTTTATAATTTTTGAAACTAAAAACGAAATGTTCCTATTTCAAGATGGACAACTGCTAAAAAGAAAAAAGAAATGAGTGACTGCTGTAATTTGAATTTCACTGATTTCATACAGAAGAGGTTAAGGGTAGATTAGATGCAATGTCTTACCCAAAATGGTTGGAAAAAAATAAGTCAATTCAGCTAAGATTCTCTACTGTTGAGAGTCATAGCAAACAAAAAGTACTTGCAAAAGTTCAGAAAATAACTTTATTCAAGAAAGTGTTCACTAAAAATTTACCTTAGTAATAATCCTGTAAGTAATGAAAGTTTCAATTGTAGTAACATGGCTTTCAGGTTCATCAACTGTAATGAAGAGATCTTTCAAATCTGGTTCATCTTCAAATTTGACTTGGTTTATCATCGACAGAGGAGATGTTGGCATCATAGGGCTGAAGGAATTCATGTCCATCAATGAGGCATCCTAAGGAATAAACCACATTCAAAACTTAACATCTATAAAAGTAAGTTTAAAATCCTCTTTTTCTTAGTAACTATGAATACTAATGAAATATGTCAAGAACAAAAGGGATGATTGGACTACTAGTTAAATATGACATGTTGAACATGTATTTTTATCTGTTTCCTCTTAAAATCCCACTTTAAAAATGACAGAAAAGAAACTAACAAAGTAAAGTAAAGCAAGACAAAAAAGGCATAAAAAGCCATAAATCCTCAAGGTAATAAAGCCGAGAGAGAGAGAGGCGCTAAGCAAACAAAAGCAACTACTCTTTGGAAACTGGAAATCTGATTGTTGAGGGATCACTGAAATAGCAGAGCAGAGAAAGCTGAACAGTAAACCTAGGAGATGATGGTAAACTTAGAAAGCATGAAAGAATCTAAGAGAGACTTAAGGGTTACAGGCACCACAAACCTGTGGACACACAGAGTGATGGTAGAGCTAAAACCAGAGGATTGGTTGAAAAGCTAAAAAACAAACAAAAAAAGAAAGAGTACTTCAGATTCCCTCACCTACCCCATGTCATCAGTCACATTTCTTCCCCAATTTTGCTGAAAACTCGAAGTTTACTTTCTCTATTGTCTCTGAACTCAAGGGTGCCAGGAAGAGTGGATGAAGAGATAGCAAGGAAAAGTCCTATAGACTAGAGGAGAAGATAGCCAGCCCTCTTCCCTCATCTGGCCCCAAGGATGCTGGCAGCAAGGTGCGAAATTCCCCGTAGTGATCCGAGGGTTCCGCTCTTACCTCACCGTTCTGAGAAAAAATTAAGAGTTGCAGTCCCTGAATGAATTAGCCAGGTCTCTGCATAATCACTCTGCGGTGAAGCCCCTATCATACGTGCTGAATATCTACTCCACTTTTTATTGCCTGATGTAGGAGCTACTAAATATCTAAAATAAGTGGAAAGCCTCTGATGTGAAAGACTCACAAACACAAGACAGGAAGCAGTTAGAGAACAGAATGGTTACAAAAAAGAGATGAAATCATCAGAGATAAGCATGATATCTAATTCATGAATAAAAACAGGAGTTATATTCTTTAAAAAAAATCAGAGAACAGCAGCAAGACAATAAAAAAGGAGGCTCATGAAAATTGAAATATGTTAATAAGATAACAACTCAACAGGAAGTTTGAAAGCTAGAACTCAAGAACTAAGCTGAATTAAAAGAACAAGAGATAGAAAAGGAGAAGGAAGTGTTTTTAGAAATTAAAAGATCCAGTCAGGCAGTGCCTTAATAAAACAGATTCCATGAAATGAAGAAGGAAAATGTACTTTAAACTGAAATGTTTCCAGGTTGCTAGGGCCTCTCCTGCCTCCTCAAAATGAATGGGGCAGTTGTGGGGTGGGATGTGCTCCTGCAACCCTCCATTACTATGACATTTCATAATAGAGGTTAGCTTCCAGAGAGAATAAAAACAGGAATCTCAGGAATCAGAATGGCCTCAGATTTCTCAATGGTAACACAGAAAACTAAATGACAGTAAAATATCTTCCAGATTTTGAGAGGAGACTATCTTCTACCTAGGACTCTATATAGCCAGGCAAACTGTCATTCAAATATACATGTCAATTAAAGCCATTTCAGATATATAAAAGACTTCAAAAACTGTTTTACTCATGCATCCATTCTTTGGAAAGCTTCTTTAATTTTCCAAAATAAGGCATATAGCAAGAAGAAACAATCTAGGGGCACCTGGGTGGGTCAGTCAGTTGAGTGTTCGACTCTTGGTTTCAGCTCAGGTCATGATCTCAGGGTTGTGGGATGAAGCCCAGGAGAGGGCTCACACTCAGCAGGGAGTCTGCTTGAGATTCTCTCTCTCCCTCTGCTCCTCCCTGCCCTTCAAAATAAATAAATAAATCTTTTAAAAAAGAAGAGGAAGAAATAGGATCTAAAAACAGTAGATTCAACAGAAAAGAGAACCAGAGGAAACTCTCTGAATGACTGTGAAGAAATGTTCCAGGTTAACAGCTTTGCAGCAGAACCAGAGAACAACCTATACAGACCTGGTCAGGAAGACAGAGTCACCAGGGAGGCAGGGAGGTGAACAGGGAAAAAATAATAAAGGAAGAGAGGGAGGAAGGAAGGACGGATAGAATGAAAGACAGACACAGGGGAGTATGAACGGAAAAAGGAAGAACAAGAGAAGAAAGGAAGAAAAAGGAAGGATGGAGAAAGACTAAGAGGAAGAGAGAGGGAAAGAAAGAGAGAAAAAGAAAGAAAGAAAGAAAGAAAGAAAGAAAGAAAGAAAGAAAGAAAGAAAGAAAGAAAGAGAAAGGGAGAGAGGGTTAGAGGCAGGGAGGTAACAGAATACATGATATGTTTAAACATAATGAGAGGAAGCATGCCATGTAAGATTTTGTAGATGAATTGTGATGGGTGCAGAGAAAGCCAAGATGGAGAGAAAGCAAGAACAAGGGATAAAGAAGTAGAGGAAATGAATGAATAAAAGAATAAATGATAAAAATATTAAAAATAAATCTAAAATAAATAAATAAAAGAATAAATGAATGATGAATCTCAAGAAAGCAAAACATATACAAGAATGAAAACATAATCATAGTTCAGTACATGGTTTGACAGTGAACAAAAACAAATAGTTCCTAAGCCTGAATTTAACTAAAAATGGTGATATAATTATACTGATCAGAAGAAAAATACTGTAAATGCTTGAAGGGATGAGACAGTGCTTATAAAATAGCTTCAAAAATGCAATTACTGTGATGGAAAAAAGGAAGATGAGCAACTGTTCCAGAGTGAAGAAGACCCAAGAGACATAATAGCTAAATATAACATGAGATCTTGAATTAGATTCCATATTAAAGGAAGAGAACCTTCATTTATTCTCTCTACACAATGTTATTGGGACAAATAGAGAAATCTGAAAGGGTCTGTGGATTATAATGTAGTATTGTGTCAATATTAGTTTCCTGATTTGGATAGGTATACTGTGATTAGATAGGAGGGTGTCTCTGTTTTTGAAAAATATATGCAGACCTAATTAGGGGTAATACAACATCACGTCTCCAATTTACTCAACTTACACAGAGAGTGAAAGCAAAAGTTGTGAAATGGCAGTCATTGGGAAATCGAGGTTCAAAGTATTGCAACTTTTCTCCCAGTTTGAAGTTAGTTCAAAATAAAAAAAGTATATTTACAGTTTTTAAAAGTCAAATAATTCTACAAATTCTATAAAGCTTAAAATAAAACAAATTAAAATTAAAAAGCAGCTTCCTCTGTTCCAGAATTGCTATTTCCAGTTCATGCTCCTCAGAAGCAAATACAGAACTCTATTAACTCTTTTTGTTCCTTGTTACATTTCTTATTTCAAAACAACATATGCATTGCTTTTTTTTTTTTTCCAATTTGACATTATCTGTAGGTTTCTTACTAAGGAGAATAAAGAATATTTATTTACTTAGTCAATTAATTATGTAAGTATAGACTCACAGATTCCTATGTTATTCAGTGGGTTGTAATCCATTAATATTATAATTTATTTTGATGTTATAAGTGTCCAAAACCTACCTAGTGGAACCCCCCTTAATCCTGGCACCTGTGTGTTTTTGATATGTCTTAATTATTCCTTGAGCACTTTATATAACAACTTGACATAAGAAGATGTTTCAGGTTTATATTTTCCCTGACCCAGCTATGGAATCAGACATCTCTCCAAGGAGTTCTGGTTCCTTTTGGAGGAAATTGGAATTTGGCAACCAAGATGTGAATGACAAGAAATATATGTATAATACACACACACACACACACACCCATGCACACACTCATCTATATATATATATATATATATACATATATATATATATATATATATTAAATACCATGAGTTCAGACCAATACCTCCAATTACACTTTGACACCATCTGACCTTTCCCACCTTACCTCTTCCCATATTTGTAACTCTTTTCTCCAGCAGATAGAAGCCTGGCTCCCACTATCCTAAAGATATTTACAAATATGGTCAATCCTCCTACACATATCAATCTCCCAACCAGGCCAGCTGTCTCCTCAGTCCCGACCACATAAGCAACGGCAGTCTTATCTCTTTCACAACCACACTGGATCCCTCCCCAGCCCCAATCCCTCTGGCTACTTCCTTGGACACACTGGTTATTTCCTCAGGCATCTTCAATAGTTTGTTTTTAAAAAAGGGAAGAGAAAGGCTGCATGTTATTTTTTTTAGTAAAAGTTTTTAAATGAATCAAAAGGATAATATGCAGTAAAATTTTAAATACAAGTAATGTGTTATTCATATGCACAGATAAAACAGTTTCAATATGACATTTATTTTTTCAGTAGTAATGACTTATTCCCAATTCTATACTTTCTTTTAGATATCACTTTTTTCCTTCAAAATTAAGAATACAGGTGTCAGAATCAAAACTTTTGTCTGTTTGAACAGACTAAATTTAACCAACACACTTAGAAATGAATTCTGCAACAAAGTCCATCATAACTTAGCACCCGAGTTAGTCAACACTAAATGAAAAAAAAAATCATTACAAAGGAGGCCCAAAACTGGGTCCCAGTCCTTTCTCTCCCACTCACTAAGCAGATAACTTGAACAATTAATTCAGCCTTTGGAGGTTAAAATGAGGATTTGGAGTTGAAAATCTGCAAAATCTCTCCCACGTGAAAGGCTAAAACAGTACAACTTCTAAATGTATTAATATAGAAAAATGTAGCAAAAACCATATATTTTAAGAAAAGGAACACTTTTGTGGTACTAAGAATTAAAAAAGATTGAAATCCTAATATGGACTTATTTTTTCCCCCAAAACAAATCAACTTAAAATCCTTTTGAAGAAGCATCAGTAATATCTGGAGTACTGTTCTCAAGGTTCTTCCCACACAAAAAGTTAGTTATGTGAACTATAATATAGCATTTGGGTAACTCCTCAATGCAGTAATACAGGAGATACTCAACACCAGTTGAAGAGAAGAACAACAATGGTTGTTTAAATTAAGAAGGTTCAGGTTATTGTGATTACAAAATGATCTGGGAAAGGAAAAATACTTAGGCATGATTTAGACCAAGGGACCGAAGACAGTAACAGTTGTATTAATGAAACACAAAAACAGAAACAATAAATGTCTTGCAATAAAAGTTTAGCAAAGTAAATTATGGTATATGCCTGTTAATAGGCTACAATAAATTATATCCATATGATAGAATATAGTAAAGTGATTAAAAGTAACATTCTAGGAGTAACTTAGAATATAGTATATTGGAAAAATGGTTACAGTATGTTATTAAAAGAAAACAACAGGATATAAAATTTGTGTACGATTAGATTCTTATGTGTATATGTGTGTGAGAGATAAAGTAGGAAAGGAAAAGTGAGAGAGAAAGGACACAAACTTATAAGCTATACCAAAAAAGTTAATAAAAGCTATTCCAGGTATTGGGATTGCTGAGGAGTTTAATATTTTCTGTGAGTTCCTACACGTCCAAATATTCTAAAGTAAACATACGTTGAGAAAGATATTAAAATTGTTAGTGTCAACACTGTGTATAATATGTTCAAAGGCAGTAAGAATGACTGCAATAGGGACGCGTGGGTGGCTTAGCGGGTGAGAGTCTACCTTTGGCTCAGGGCATGATTTGGGGACCCAGGGGTCGAATCCCGAGTCCTTCCCCCCAAACAGGCTCCCAGCAGGGAGCTTCTCCCTCTGTCGATGTCTCTGCCTCTCTCTGTGTCTCATGAATAAATAAAATCTTAAAAAAAAAAAAAAGAACTACTGTAATAAGTTGAAACAGGTGTCTAGGGCCAATCGGACAAAAGACCTTGGATTACATTTTTTTTTTCTTAACTCATCAAAGTTGCATAATTAAATGGGAAATTTAAAAATGTCTGGAATCACATGAAAATTGGAGAGTCAAAGTAAATTACAGAAGGCTAACACAATGGAACACTAAGGAATCATTTAAAAACGTAATTTAGAGGTTCCAAATAAATATGCAATCAGAATGTACAAAAATATCTCTCTGTATAGTATATATATATTGTGTATAGCATAACCACTTCACCACATAAAGTATCTATTTTTGCAATCCAAAGAGGATTTTCACTCTTCAGAAAAAAAGGCGAAAAGCAAAAATAGCGTTCAGCAACTGTTCCACAGCAAGCCCTTAGAAAAGCGGGGTGCACCCCAAGCAGTAAGAGTGGCGCCACCAGGCTCCTTCCCCCGGAACTACACTCAGCCTCGTGGCATCCAACTTTATGACTTAACTGTGCCTGTGAGCATCTGTGCCTCATCTGGATTTATTTTGTGCATCCATTAGCAAAATGTTTCCTAAGGTATCAGAAAAGCCTAAGAGAGATTGTGTTTTGGGTCTGGAAATGCTCAAAAAAAAATTTCCCATATAGATTAATGGTAATTGGTTCTTTGTTTTATGCCATTTCAGCTTACAAAAGGTTTCATAGGAATGCTCTATTTTTAGATGGGTGGGGGGAACCTGTAGTAGTAGCCTTTTAAGATGACAAATTTTTATGTGACAGGCAAACGTCCTTTAAATTTCCCTGACACTGCATACCACCGTGTGCTTTGGTATTCTTTGTAGTCACCCTCTTAACTCACCACAACCCACTTCTTATACCTACTACATAATTTAGCATTCTATTTCTTCTGCTTAAAATGCATCCTTTTGTAGAGTGGGAAAGATCTGCATGAATTTACAAAGACTCACAATTCCAATGAGTAGTGTGGTGTCAAAAATATGCTTCAATATCGAGCAAAGGAAGAAAATTACAGGCTGAAATTTAGCAACATCCAAGATTTCAGTAGAAGGATTTAAATTACTATGAATCACTCAAAAACATTCTTAAAACCTCAATAAAAGTGACTATCCAAAGAGTTTTATATTCACTTCAAAAAAAAAGGAAAAGAAAATATAATGACAATGCTTAAAAGATTTACACTTGGACATGAATAAGAGAAGAAAGTAAGTGTTTGAGAAGATTCAAAGAAGCAATTAACCAAAAAAGCCCTCCATTTAACCTTTTGTGGTGGATGCTTTTCAGGAGAAATGGATCATTAAAATTTGTTCTTTCCAAACAAAGGTTTCACCTCCACAATAATGTGTGCTTCTTTCTCCTGTTAGTTCTCTCTTTTCTGTCTCCCACCCCCATCCCCAAACCTTATTTATACATTCATTCATTCTTAGCATTTGGATAGATGCCCATCATCCTATGATCTTTTAGACAATGAAAGTACACCATTTCATTTTCTTTCTTCAAGAGATTAAAGCAGAAGTGAAATTGTGTTGTAAATCTCTACTTCTTAAATAACACTGAATGCCTTTCTTACAGCCAGCACAGTGAAGACACACAGGCACACACACACCAAAAATCTTGGGATGGTTTCAAGCCCAGATGTGAACATACATGTATAATAGTGAAGCCAAATTATTACTGAAAGTAGTTGCCTTCTACTCTTATTCCAACCAACAAACCCATCATAAGAAAAAACAGTTAAATGATTTTACAGAAATAAACGGACATTACAATTATATCGCCATGATATTGATATTTATTGACACAATCACTTACAAATTAAGTGTAAGTTTTCCTTGTTGTTACATTTGGTTTAGTAGAAGCATTTGTTGGTATGAGTTAAATTGTGTCCTTCCAAAATTCCTATGTTTGAAGAGACCTAATACCCCATACCTCAGAATGTGACCTTATTTGGAGATAGGGTCTTTAAAGAGGTTATTAAGTCAACATGTGACCACTGGGGTGGGTCCTTATGCAATATGACCAATGTCTTTATAAAAAGAACAAATTTGGAAACAGAGACATGTGTAGTGGGAATATGGTTAGGAAACATAAGAAGACACCAAGGTTGAGAGGCCTGGGAACAGACTCCTTCCTCACTGTTTTCAGAAGAAACCAATCCCACTGACACCTTCACTTCAGACTTCTAGCTTCCAGAACTGTGAAAAAAGTAAGTCTCTTGTTTCACAAACCTAGTCTATTGGACTTTGTTACGGAAGCCCTGGCAAACTGACAGCATTTCTACTGTAGAGTTGTACACAATAAAAATTTAAGAAGGAAGCAAAGGTACAAAGGAAGTAAGGACTTAATGATTACTGTATTTCATCCTGGCTCCATTCGTTCATTCTCTTACAGGTTAACAATCAACTCCAGTAATTTCTGAGAAATGTTTTTGCCTCCCTCCTTGAATGCTTTTAGATGGTTCCAAAGTTCCACTACTGAAATAAATAAAATACATCCCTGAAATTTAAAACAATGGTCTGCCAATACTTGAGTACTCAGGAAATAAACACCAAAAGAAACAGGTTAAAAAGTGAGATATGACCTTTCTAAGAAATGTCCTTCCTGAATATCTCCCACTAAAAGGCTACTTGGAAACATCTCATAAATATAACATGAATTACTCTGATAATACTAAATCGGATCCACCATCTGTGCACAAACAGCTATTTTCTTTTTTTTACAAGTAGAGGGGGAAAAAAATCAATGTGAGAAGTGTGATAAATCAGAATAGTGGCATGAAAAGGCCATGCAAACAAAATTTGCTGATGCGCAAGAAACACGCACACCAAGAGACATCTGGTAAAAAAGCAACTTAAAGTGGAAGGAGTTTGAGAAACTGTGTTATGAGGGACACTCATCCTGATGGGCCTATATTTAGACTTACCAGCTGTGTTTTGGTTTACAGCTCCTTCCAATCTGCCTGCTTATAATAATAATACAAAAATCAGAAAGGCCTTCTGTGGAACACTGCTGAAAATGTGATTGGGGGAAAAGCCAGCCTGTGTCATGTTCTATAAAGGGGCATACAACACTCTAATCTTGTTTGACATAATTTCCAGGGCTATGTAGTATATATCCCCTTGTATGCATATACCATAATTTATTTATCCATTTTTCTGTTTCTAGCATTTCTATTTTCTAACAGTGCCGCCTTGAATGTACTTGGACTTCCTCGGGTTTTGTGCACTACAAAGCTATATACTAACCACAGTAATTTTTCACATCATTCTATTTAATGTAACATTCCCTTCTGTCCACCTCCTCCAAAATGTAGTACGCTAAAAGAAAAAGTCTCTGTAGCCAGGCAGAGAGGTAATATCTCACCTTGGATCAGAGAGGATAAAAAACGAGGAATAAATGTGATGTACACATCAGCTACTTGAAGGCTTTATATGAATTATTTTATGTAAACCTTACCACAACCCTGTTGAGTATATCCTAATTCTCCCCCAACCTTTTCTTTAACCAGATAGCAATATTTAAGATTTTTTTATTTTACAATGGTGAGAAAGCGATACACATTCAGTAAAAATCAAACTTTGATTTTGAATTTTGATCTTTTCTTGGGCTAGCGATATGCACATGGTACAACACTCTCTGGTGATGCTGGATAGCAAGCAGTGTTTGGTTAGCCATGAGACCATGAGGATAAATCCAATACACTTACCACCACACTGCACCCACACAATCAATCGGTTTTTCACTTTCAGGGACAGTATTCAGGACAAATTCAGTATCTCAGGTGAATGAAATATTCACCACTTTATTATAAAGTGGCCTTTGTGTTAGATGACCTTGGTCAACTGTAGGCTGATGTAAATATTCTGAGCATGTTTAAGGTAGGCTAGGCCAGCTATGATGTTTGGTAGATTAGGTGTATTAAGTGCATTTCAACTCCCAATATTTTCATTTTACGATGCTTTTGCCAAGATAAAACCTCATCATAAGTGAAGATCTGTATATTTTTGTATGTATGAAAATATTCTATAACAAGAATCATTTAAAAAGTTATAGAAGGTGTGTTCAAACAGGATAAGGATACATTGTTGATTATTGAAAACTGTACAGTAATGTTCTTTTAAACTTTTCTAATAAAACTTAGAAATAAAAATAAAGTCTGATTGAGGTAGGCAAAATTAAGTAAGTTCTGGATTTTTACCATTCGTATTCTTTTAAGGGCTTTTTAAAAAATATTCAGACACACATACACAAATTAATATTCTTATTCACCTCAGTAAACATCACTGCATATGTAAGCTAGGACAAGTAAATAATAAGTAAAATGTTAAGGCTGAAAAACAGGCGAGGCTCCCACACGAAGTGTGTCCTCCAAACCACTGGTACGGTTATAGGTGTGCCTCACCAATATGTCATGTTACTGCATGCCAAAGATATTTAAAGCCCTTAATGCTAAATCCACAAATGACATAGGTCTATTAAACTTGCCTCAAAATAAATTTGGGGTACACCGATTAAACACAATATCAGCTAACAACCTCTTATAGATTCAGTGATGACTAAGTAGAAGCAGACCAAGCCAGGAAAAAAAAAAATTGCTCTAACCAGAACTCCTGATAAAGTTGAAAATACATTCTATGGGCAGACAACACTGCAGACCTAACTCAGGAATGTAATAAATAAAATATAAATTTAAAAAATTTAAAAAACCCGGTTCCTAAGGAGCCCAGCCAATTGACTGTACACTCAATAGGCATGACTAAAATGCATTCTGGCACATAGTAAACTACTCCCCTAAACCAAAGCTCCATCTTTCCAAGAAACTACAAAGATAGTTGAGTTGCCTCGGAAAAGGTTGAGTTGCCTTGATATCCAGCCACGCCAACAACCTTAAAAGCATTCCGAAGAGACTTAATATATGCTTATAATATATCAAGAAAACTAGTAGACAGTTAAAACAACTGTACCAAGAGTATTCTTATCGCCTAGTACTTTCAAATAACATGACAAATACTATGTATCATGAATCATTCAACGGGGAAGCTATATACATACATCGGAACACTGGGGATGTTGAGGGTTGGATTCCAGACAACCATAATAAAGGGAATATTGCAATAAAGTCAGTCAAATGAATTTTTTTGTTTCCCAGTGCATATAAAAGTTATGTTTACACTAAACTGTAGTCTATTGATTGTGCAATAGCATTATGTCTAGAAGACGTATGGTATATACCTTAATTTCAAAACACTTTTGCTAAAAACTGCTAACCATCATCAGAGCTTACAGTGAAATGTAATCTTGTTGCTAGTGGAGGGGCTTGCCTCGATGCTGATGGCTGTTGACTAACCAGGGCGGTGGGTGCTGAAGGCTGGGGTGGCTACAGCAATTTCTTAAAATTAGATGACAATGAAGTATGCTGCATCAATTGAACAATTTCTCTGTAGCATGTGATACTGTTTGTTAACTTTTACCCACAGCAGAACTTCTTTCATAATTGGAGTCAGTCCTCTCAAGCCCTGCTGCTGCTTTACCAACTAAACTAAATGTATGTAGTATTCTAAATCCTCAGTTGTCAGTTCAACAATTTTCACAGCATCTTCACCAGGAGTAGATTTCATCTCAGGAAACGACTGTCTTTACTCCATAAGAAGCAACTCCTCATCCCTGAAAGTTTGATCATGAGATTGCAGCCATACAGTCACATGTTCAGGCTCGACTTATGCTTCTAGTTCTCTATCTCCACCACATCTGCAGTTACAGCCTCCAATGAAGTCCTGAACCCCTCCAGGTCATCCATGAGGGCTGGAATAAACTTGTTCCAAATTCCTGTTCCCATTGATATTTTGACCCTTTCACATGAAAACAATGTTCTTAATGGCACTCAGAATGGTGAGTCCTTCCCAGCAGGTTTTTAATTTACTTTGCCCTCAGATCCATCAGAGATCTTACCATGGCAGCTACTGCCTTATGAAGTGTATTTCCTAACTAATAAGACTTACGGAGTTGAACTCACTCCTTGATTCATGGGCTGCAGAATGGATGTTGTATTAACAGGCATGAGATGGGATCAACACCAATCTCATCGTCCATCTTCTTCAGAGTTTTTGGGTGACCAGGTGCATTGTCAATGAGCAGCAATATTTTGAAAAGAATCACTTTTCTGAGCAGGAGGTCTCAATGTTGGGCATAAAATATTTGGTAAGCCATGTTGCAAACAGATGTGCTGTCATCCAGGCTTTGTTGTCCCACTTATAGAGGCAGAGTAGATTTGTAATTCTTAGGGGCTCTAGGACTTTCAGAACGGTAGATGAGCAGTGGCTTCAACTTAAAGTCACCAGCTGCATTAGCCCCTAACAACAGAATCAGCCAGTCTTTTGAAGTTCCAAAGCCAGGCATTGACTTCTCTCTAGCTATGAAAGCTGTAAATGGCATCTTCTTCTAATAGAAAGTTGTTTCTTCTATGTTGAAAACATTTGGTTTAGTTTAGCCACCTTCAGTAATTATCTTTCTAGATTTTCTGGACACCTTGCTGTAGCTTCTTCATCAGCACTTGCTGCTTCACCTTGCACTTTTATATTATGGAGATGGTTTCTTTCCTTAAACCTCACTAACCTCTGCTAGGTTCACACTTTCCTCCAGCAGCTTCTTCACCTCTCTCAGCCTTCACAGAATTGAAGAGTTAGGGCCTGGCTCTGGCTTAAGCTTTTAGTTAAGGGAGTATTGTGGCTGATTTGATCTTCTATCCAGACCACTAAAATTTTTTCCAGATCAGTAATAACACTGCTTCATTTTTCTTTTCTTTTTTTTTTCTTTTTTTTTTTTTTTTACCATTCATCTGTTCACTGGAGTAGCACTTTTAACTTCCTTTATGACTTTTCCTTTGCATTTACAACTTGGCTGTTCAGTGCAAGAGGCATGCATAGCTTTTGGAATATCTTGATTTTCAACATGCTTCCTCCTTAAGCTTAATCATTTCTATTTTTCATTTATCTTTAAGATTTTATTCATTTATTCATGAGAGACAAAGAGAGGGAGGCAGAGACATAGGCAGAGAGAGAAGCAGGCTTTCCGCAGGGAGCCCAATAGGGGACTCAATCCCCAGACCCCAGATAATGCCCTGAGCCAAAGGCAGATCTTTAACCATTGAGCCACCCAGACATCCCTCTAGTTTTTCAGTTAAAGTGAGAGATGTGTGCCTCTTCCTTTCACTTGAACACTTAGAGGCTACTGTAGGGTTACTAATTGGCCTAATTTCAATATTATTGTGTCTCAGGAAATAGGAAGGCGAGGAGAGAGGAAGAGCAACAGGGGAATGACCAGTCAATGGTGTAGCCAAAACACACACAATATTTGTGTATTAAGTTCCCTGTCTCATATGGGTGCTGTTCATGGTATCCCAAAACAAATACAATAATAACATCAAAGATCACTGATCACGAGTCAATAAAAAACATAATAGTTTAAAAGTTTGAAATATTGCAAGAATTTCCAAAATGTGACATAGAGACGCAAAGAGGGAAAATGCTGCCAAGAGACTTGACACGGGTTGCCACAAATCTTCAATGGGTAAAAAATGCAGTATTTGCAAAGCCCGCAATAAAGGAAAGAACAATAAAATGAGTAAGCCTATAATATAGCATTTAAGAGACAATACCAAAATTCTGGTAGCACTCTAAATAGTAACTAAAAAGAATATACGGGAACAAATATATGTTTGTGAGTCTCTGAAGATCTCATTACAAATGCAAAATAGAGGCTTCTACAACTTAAAAACATTAAGCTTCTGTACCATAAGAGCAAACACTGAAATTTTCTAAGGGACAGGGACTGTGTGCCTTAGCACCATATGCTTACATTACTTCATTTAATCCTCTCAACAACACGATGGAAGTAAATGCAGTTATCATCATCTGCAGTTTACAGATAAACTGGTGGATAGGGATAATAATAATTCTTCCCAAATCACTTATCTCACCCGGCAGAGTCAAGATTCAATCACCACTACCATTACCACCAGCCATGTGCACACACAAAACGCACCCAGTGTAGCAGCTTTACTTCATTTTACAAATGTTCACTGAATGTCAACCACGTGTCAGGCACTGGGTTGGGGTTACAACAGGAGTCAAGACTGGGATGTTTCCTGAGCTCTTATGAAGCGTATACTTTGGTTAAATGGGAGGGTGGGAGATAATAAACAAGTAAAACATAGAGAAAAAAATTAAAAATTCCAGATTTGAGTAAGTATTGATAAAAAAAGGTTATACTTTTTTAAAAAAAAAAAGTGGGGTGTGTTGCTGGGTTAAGGGGGGAAGGCAGGGAGAAAGAGGAATGCTTCTGATAGTTATCAGGGAGGGTGTCTTTCAGGAGGTCATACTGAAAAGGAGCCAGTCATGAAAAACACTGAGGGATAAGGATTCCAGTCTGGAGAACCAATGAAGCCTGTGACAGGAAAGGACTCAGAATGGCAGAGGACCAGAAAGGTAGCAAATGGCTGGCACAAAAGCTTTCATGAAGGTATAAACAACAAAACTCATTTTACTATTTACTGTGTCAGAATTGTAAGTATTCACATTTTCTTCTTATAGGTCTTTAAAAAAAAGGGGAGGGGATAACCCTATGATAAATGGCTGTTCCACCTAGAAATACAAAAGTGAGACATTTGTTGCACACAGGCTTTTAAGGATCTGTATGGCCTCACTCAGACTATCATGAGCATCAGCCAAATGGAGATTATTAATCGTGACTAATGCTTTTCTATTTTTCTCAATTATGCTCCTTACGTAGAATTTTTTTTTTTATACTTAACACCCTATAGAAAAGAACTGCTTTTCCTTATTCAGAAAGGTCCAATATGCCATTTGCCTCTAACTTTGCCGCAAGACCACTGTGGGAGACAGTATGATTGTTCCCAGTGGCCCTCTGTCATCCTATGAAAGGGTTTTATCTCCTGGTCAACTGCCAGCTAATTTTTAGTGTCCCGTTATAGAAGGAAAATAGTTTCCCACCACAATGGATTTGATCAGTGACTTACTTTGGATAATGGCATGTGTCTGGGCAGATTTGGGATCCATTCCCTATTTCTACCAGTGCTCATATTCCTTTCCCTCTGCTAGAGGAATGAAATGTCCCAGTTAGGGGTTTCTCCTTTGGTCTTGATCTCAAAATGAAGAAGACATGTGAAACAGACTCAAAACTTGAAACAGACTCATAGTTCAGTTACAGTTGACAGGTTCATGAAAAAGAAATAAGCTCTATTGTAGGTAAGCCACTGAGATCTTGTTGCTCTTACTACAGCATAATTAGTGAAAGCTGATGAAAATATTATTCAATGTTCAATTAGATTAAATATAAAAATGTATTTATAGGGATCCCTGGGTGGCACAGCGGTTTGGCGCCTGCCTTTGGCCCAGGGCGCGATCCTGGAGACCCGGGATCGAATCCCACGTCGGGCTCCCGGTGCATGGAGCCTGCTTCTCTCTCTGCCTATGTCTCTGCCTCTCTCTCTCTCTCTCTCTCTCTCTCTCTCTCTGTGTGTGTGACTATCATAAATAAATAAAAAAAATTTAAAATAATGTATTTATATACGTATGTATGTATAAACACACACAACTTTTTCAGAATTAGTACAAAGGAACAAATCAGGATGGGTTTTTTTTTTCCCCCTCAATTTTGAAGATTCTCAAACAAAGAGTTTGTCATTTGCTTTTGGTCACACATAATAAGACTCTCATTTTAATATTAAACAGAATTTCTACTCCTAACATTTCATTTCAAATGATTAAACTCTGTTTTTCATTTTAAAATAAAAACTTTATTTCTTGTACCAAAAAATTAAAGCCATGACTAAAAAATAATAAAATTACAAGAAAAATTAACCTAAAAATATTATGTTAAATGAAATAAACCAGACACAAAAGACCACATATTGTCTGATTCCATTTATATGGGATTTCCTGAAAAGGCCAACCTAGAGACAGAAAATAGTAGATTAGTGTTTCTCTATGGCTGGGAGTGAAAACAGAGGTTAACTGTAAATGATGTGATGGATTTTGGGGGGTGGGGATATAAAAATGTCCTAAAACTGATTTACAGTGATGGCTGTACAACTCAGTAAATTTAATAATAAAAAAAAAAGCACCTCTGGGTGAAGTTTATACTATTTAAGTTATACCTCAGTGAAGTTACTTTAAAAACAATCAAAAAGAGTCTGTCATACCAAAGCATTCTCAAAATAAAAAACATATATGTATACATATAATTATTTCAGTTTTAATTTTAAATCTACTGGTTTATCCCTCTGTTCTGTTTTTTCTTAATTGCATTTTACTAAGTTTTTATGTCAGTATTTGCTAATAAATTTGATTTCCTGACTCTATCCTTTTTTATTAATGCTATAGGTGACCACACTGTAATCCAGCATGATTGATATAAAGCAGGGTCACAGTTAATAAAGTATTTCATCTAAAACAGAGAAAATCTTTCAAGCATATAACTTTTCACTTGTTTATTGAAAAAGCTTTAACATAGATTTCTAAAGTGAGTAACTATGAAAGTTTACTTTAACTTTTATATCCTAGTAGGAAAGTATGGGATACAAATAACAAGAATAAAATACATTTTGAACACTACAACCACATAGCTATTTCATCTGTGTTTCTTTTTGATCACACTAGCCATTTGTAAAACTGTAGCAGGTTATCAGTTAAAGCGTTATACTAGAGCATCCTACCCGAACCTCAAGAATGCAGAAATAAAATTGCACCTTTAAAACGAAGTAACATACATTTTTTGGGGAATATTATGTTCAAATCTGGAGCCTTTTGACATTATTTTCCCCAAATACTTTTGATAATATTCCCTACTGTCATGAATCAACAAATAAATACTGTTGCCAGCATAAAAACCTTTCCTAAAGGTTACCATGGATTTTTTTTCTTTTGGCTATCCAATACTCTTTCCAAATATAAGATTGATTATAGTTTCTGCTAGTGCTTATCCCTTTCTGTACCTGCCATCTCCAGCCTTCAAATCTACTGTGAGTACCTAATATGGACCATTTCCTTCCTTCCCTGCCATAATAAGTTTTCATTGCTTGCAACGAAGCCTCTTGAGATAGGTGCTATTAGCTTTAAAAATTTTATTTTTCCTAGTAAAAGAAGGTTTCTAAATGATTCCTTTGGAGTTGTTGGGTTGTTTTGTTTTGTTTTGCTTTGCTTTGTGTTTATTTCCTCTCATACAATTCAAAAAGGAGATTTTGTCCAGGTTCAACATTCAGCATAGCTCTGTGTCATCCAGCAAGAACATTTATTCACTATTTATTAAGACCAATTTGCTTTAATCCTATTTAGTTTAGTATCCTGATAGGAAGGACCAACACAATACAAACTGAATTTACTGAAAACAGATCATTAACAAATTACTGTAATAACTGGGTCTCTCCACAGGAAAAAAAGTAATAGGCCATATCATTCATTAACATATTTATCCCATAAATGTCTGAAGTTCCTACTCCACTACCATCAAGAAGTTTAATATATTAAAGACAGAAAAGCAATCAAGGTTTTACAGATGAGAAATAAATATCTATTCATAAGGTAATGTAGTAAGTATTACAAGATTTGAAACGGTATTATGGGAAGCGCAGAGTGGAAAAATTAATTCTAGCTGGAGAATGAAGCAGCTCTTCAGTAACAGATACCTTTACATGAGGCCATAAGAAGCAGAAAGGAGTCTGCTGTGTCAACCCAACAATAACTACACAGAGGTAGAAAAATACGAAGCAAGCTCATGTAGTGGCAAGTGAACCAACCTAGATCAGTGCTTCTAGATCAGTACTTCTTCAAATTGTAAGGTGCAAACAAATCAAGGTGGACTCCTGGTATCATACATATTGATTCATTTGGCCTTGAAAGTGGGTTCTGAGACTACATTGCTAATGAGCTCCCGATGCAACAGATTCAGGGACTCTGAGTAAAAGTAGTTAAGGCCGGAGATGACAGGGTGGTGAGGCAGGAGAGCCAGCACGCAGCCCCATCAAGAGTCCTGAATGGCAAAATGTGACAATAGGATCAGAACTGTGTGTACTGCAAACATCAGTGTGCTTGTGAATATACGGGATGGACTAGAGGCAGAAGAGAAGATGACTAGGGCTTTATGAGGCTATTTTAACAGTTCTCAGAAGTTAACAACTCTGATTTGTAGCAGTGGAAACAGAAAGAAGTCACAGATTCTGGAGATACCAAGAAAATTAAACTGATGGGGGCTTCTTAGATATGTTGGACACATGGAGAGTGTCCATTCATTCAGTGTCCAGTCTCTATTCATCATAGAGAGTAACACTCAGTATTTGATCCCGGCTATCTAAGAAACTGTCACATCATTAGCAGAGAATTAAATACAAACCGTAACCAATGTTGCAAGAGAAATATAAAAACTAGAGAAATGGCCATGGGTAATTTGATTTGGGAATTAAGTCGAAGAGATGAGTAGGACCATCTAATGAAGACTCTTCACTGCTCTTGTAGTTAAATTCAGTGTAAGCTAAAATTCCACTTGTCCCAGCCTCTTAACTGCGGAAAGGGACAGTCCAACTGTCACACCCTCTTCTCCTCTGGGACAGTTAGTCATCCAGCTTGTGCGGGAACATTTTTAGTGACAGAATTCATGACCATGCTGAGTAATCCTTTTCATTCTGGAACCTTCAATTAGAAAACTCTTCCATAAATTGACCCAAAACTTGTCTCCTCAGATTTCTGGCCTAGCAGTTCTAGCTTCGCTCCTCAAAACTACAAACATCTAATCAACCTAGATTATAATAACTCTTCATAAGGAACTAAACCCAAGTCTTTTCCAAGCTAACCTACTTTTTGCTTTTGCACAGCCTTTCTTATCAGGCCACGGTTGCCCAGACATATCATCAGTGAAACCCCCTTGTTTATTCTCCTTCACTATGGCAAATGTGTGGCAAGACTGTGGCTGGGGCAGCCCTCTGCACTACTCATGCTAGTGGAAAACAGTGTAGATGGATCCAAGCCCTCTTTCTGCTAAGCCCAGACAAGATTGCAGGCTCAGTCTCAATACAGCATTCCAAAGAATCAATAACAGGATACTGGCATCTGCAGTTGAGATAATATCCCTTTGATGTTTTCTGATATAGACATCGATTCCCCCTTTAAAATACAGAGGATGAGGGGCACCTATGTGGTGCAGTCAGTTGGGCATCTGTCTCTTGGTTTTGGCTCAGGTCATGGTCTCAAGGGTCATGGGATCGAGCCCTTCATCGGACTCTGTGTTTTCTCTCTCTCTGCCCTTCCCACTCTAGTGGGCATGCACTCGAGCTCTCTCTCTCTCTCTCTAAAATAAATAAATCTTAAAAATAAAATATAGGGGATGGAATGAAACTTTGGAAGTGGCATGAACAATTCAGATTACAGTATAATTAATAGTCCATGTGACCTTGAAAATATGGTGTTTGTTTAGATTCAGTATCATGTCATTTGCGTATATTGACCTTTCAGTCACTGCAAACCACTAGGAATGTTTGTACATAGAAAGGTCCCATACAAGGTCTCCCCAAACTTACTTTGAAATTTCCTTATTTACTTAAATTCTATTGTTGACTCATAAGGAGAACTTGAGGATTTTTTTATCTTCTTCCTACTTCATGCACCAGTCTTCCTCCTCTGGGATGAATATAAGAGTACTTAACATATAAGAAGGCTATGTTGGTAGATGGTGGAACCTCTAGTGGTAGGAACCTCCTAGATCAGCCCTACTTTCCTTTGCTTAATGGGTCCCTCTTTTTTTACCCATCAAAATGGTAAGACCCACTGAGGCAGGATCAGGATACAGACAGGGAAGGAGAGCATGTGACCTAACTGCTGTAATTCCACATTCTAGATTTTAAGTGAGTTGGAAGGTTGAGTGTATACATACAAATATTTGCATACATTCCTAGATGCTTGTGCACTATATACACACAAATAATATATCTATACACATCCATGCATACACACTACACACATGTATGCAACTATGTGTGTGCATATATTGTGTACAATGCATGTGTGTATTTTGCGTATTTCAGTGCAGATCACCAAGGGAACTACTTATTCATTCAAGGATATTTCTTGAGTAACCATAAGTCAAGCTCATAATAAAGATCTGGTTAGACTCCTACTGCTCAAACTGATACAGCCACTAGCCACAGGCGGCTACTTATATATAAATGTAAATTAATTAAATATAATTAAAAGGTCAGTTCCTCAGGTGTACTAGCCACATTTCACATGCTCAAAAGCCACTTGTCGCTAGGGCTGCCCCATTAGGCAGATACAGAACATGTCCATTATTGCACTTGTTTTTGGACAACAGAATCCTATGGTGCCTGTGTATAGCTGATCAATCAATGGGCAAGAGCTGGGATTGACAGAGATCCAATCTACTTAGGAGCTGGATGTCTCAACAACTATATCCTATTATTCTTTCGAAAATAACTTTTTTCACAAAAATGAGTGATTCTTTCAAAAGCATTGTTCAAATAAGCATGCTCATTGTTATATTTCTGATTTACCACAAAACTATTTTCTATCATTGTTATAAAAAGTAGATCACTTCTTTCTTTTCAAAGTGTTTATAAACAAAACGCTAAATAGCTGTATAGCTTTGATAGCTTTGCTGGAGATTGAAATGAAGCCTACCTATACCTTCTAGAACTTCCTTTTTACCCATTATATTAAAAAAAAGATTTTTTTTTAATTTTGGTGTACCATTACCTACAATCCCTGTTCCCTCAAATGTGAATAGTAGTGATGAAGATAATTATATCTGTAAATTCCCTGTTTATTCTAGATGATACAGATCTCATTTTATGGTCCTAAATACCATTTTAAAAGACCAATAATAAGATCTATCATTTACCGAGTACCAGATAAGTACACCTCTGTTCTTCACTGCGACCCAGTTACCTTTACTATGTTTGAATTGTTCCCTCTTCTACACATTACAGTATTTAACAAAAATAGGGGTTATTTATTTTAATGTATTAGTTCCAAAAAGCAACTTTTGTAAAAAAAAAAAAAAAAAATAGAGAAACCAGACTCTTCTAAATTTTTGGCAAGCCACGTGTCATTTTGACCCAGTTCTAACACTATTCTTACACTACTGTTATAATTTTTATCCTTTTCTTTTTTCTGTTTTTGAAACATTGGTCATGTTCCCCAACCTTCCAACATCTATATTTACTCTTTAAAGTCAATACCCTCTGCGCTTTCTAGGGTCTCTTGAGATTTAGTTTCATTTTCCTCTCACTGGATTACCTGAAAACTCTGAACAATACTTTGTTTCCCATCCCTCTTGCTTTATATTGCCATTTAGAGTTTCTGTTACATCTTCCACCTAGACTCCAAGACTGACAGCAACAACTGAATGGTGCCTTTCTTTCTTCGAAATACTTAGCCCAGCATCTTACACAAAGCTATTCAACATGTATTTGCCATGCGCTTGGAATGTATTGTGGGAAGAAAGAATTAATAATAAGCCAAAGATTCTACTCTTTACAAAACTTCTGGAGGGGGGTATGATATATACTCACAAATAACCTAAGGGTGTAAGGAACTACAAATGTAAGCTGAATAGTAAAGTAGTGGAGCTCAAATGACTGAAGGGTAACGATAGTATCCTTTAGAAGTAATTGTTGAAAGCATCCCAGGGTAAGCTGGTCAGTGGAAGAGGCCCACAGAGGAGCAGGTTGGAAAGGGAGTGGTGGAGAGACCAGGCCAAAAGGAGAAGAGTTTCTTAAATCTGCTTCTCTGTGGTTAACAGCTGTAAAATTTAACTTACGGAAATATAAGTACGCAGCTAACTTAAAATTTCTCCAAGTATTCTTTTCAGACTTTAAGGAACATGAGATCTTTACCTTAATCTATGTGGCCAGTCTCTAAAAAAGTGGTTCTTAACTTCTAAGTATCCATCATGCGTAGTTACAAAACACCAACAGGTAGCATGTATCCAGGCGTGTGGAGCTGAGGCTTACACCCCTTTAAAGAGACTACAAACTTATAAAATTAGGTAGAAAACCAAATGTTGATTTAGAATGAGAAAAGAAATCTCAACAACTCTTTGGAGCCTTGGAGATCTAGATTCCTTTCTTCTGAGACAGCCTGAGGCAATTTGCCAGAAATGCTAACTTAGAAATGCTTCTGGTTGCAATCCTTCATTCCCTTCCCACCTGGAACATCTACAATTCCCAGTAACTCTCAACATTTCCAGAGGCCTAAGCACAAATTTCATTAGTCTCATCTCAGATCTGCCTCTGACAACAGGGGCTCATTAAAACAAGGATTCTTAAGAGGCACATTCAGAATCTGGGGAAAGAGAAAGCACAGGGCTAGTTTAAAACAATCCTGGATGATCTGACACACCAGGGCCACTCCCCACACTCTCCCTCCCCCATGCTGGAAGTTTCGCAACTCAGAGCCCTACACTAACACGCCAAGGCCAATAGTATCTTAGAAGGCAAAGTAAAGGATGGGCCGGTTGTCCTCGATTGGAACATAGTGTGTTCCATATAAAACGGCCGTGTTAATTCTTTTATAAGCGAACAACAACAACAAAAAAGAATAATAATTCCATTGTTTTACGATTTAAACACATCGAAAGGTCAAATAACTTTCTCAAGAACACAAAACCCTGTGTGGTGGTCTAGGACCCAAGGGCGCCTACCATTTCATTCAGTCCTAAGGGGAGAGAGGAGCTTTAGAGAGTCCTCTTTGGGGTCAGGGGACATACTTGATCACTTTGTAACTTCGGTTCACGCCCCCAGAACACAGCGGGGGTTAGGAAGGGGCTTTACCCGACACCTCAAGGTGACACTTAGTTACAGGCTTCTTATTAATTGATACATTGTTCTCCTCTCGAGTCTTGTACCAGCAGCCACGTTCAGAAGCTGGCTCGACCTCTTCACCGTGCCGGGAAGGTATCTTTCTTTTCTAGAAAAGAGACGGCCCCCTCCAGTGTGCAGGCACCACACGTCTACCACCAAGCCAAGCCGGTTTGGCTGCAAGTGCACGACGCGTTAGGAGGGCCCTGGGGTGCTCGACTGCCCCCGGGGGAGGTGCAGGGGGGGGGGCGGGGGGGGGCAGGAAAACCGAAAGCGCCGCGGTGGGTGGGGAGGCGCCAGCTCCCCGGACTCCCCGTCGGACACGACCCGTGGCCTCGCGACGAGGGGACTCCCGTGCCGCCGCCCGTCCCGGGCCTCGAGCCTCCCCTCGGGGCCTCGCGTGGGTCGCCCCGTCCTAAGCACAGCCCGGAGCACTAGGTCGGGAGGGGCCTCCCTCAGCGCGGCTGAGCTGCCCGGAGTTCCGCGCTCGGGCGGGGGGCACCCCTGGGCCACCGCGTCCCGGGCTCGGGAAGCGTCAGAGAAGACCCAGAAAGGGAAGGGGGGCGCTGGGGCGGGGACCGCAACTTTGCTGCCGCACAAAGCCGCGGCCGCGCCGCTGCAAGGTCAAAGTGCAGGCGGGGGAGGGCGCGGGGCGGCCCGGGGCCCGCCCGGATTGCAGCGGGCTGCCCCGCGGGGCTCGGCGGCCTGGGGGTGACCCCCCGCGCACCCCAGCTCGGAGCCCCCGCGGCGCCGGGAGCGCCCGGGGCCGCGCCGCCGCGCCAACTCCTGGAGTTGACCGGGAACTTTCCCGGGACGCGCCGCCGCCGCCGCCGCCGCCGCCGCCTCACCTTGCTGAACACCTCCAGGTCGTCCTCGTCCTCGTCCAGGTCCAGCACCTCGGCCCGCGGCAGCGCGGGGGGGCCGCTGCGGCCCGGGACGGGGGCGTCGACCCCCGGGCTCGGCGCCGGGGCGCCCCCAGCCGGGAGGCCGCAGGAGCGCGCCCGAGGAGCCCGGCGCTCGCCCTCCATCCCCACAGTGCGCGCCCCGCCGCCGCCGCCGCCGCCAGCCCGGCTCCCCGAGCGCGCCCATTGGCTCCCGCGCAGCCTGCGCCTCCCCGGCCGGCCCCGCTCCAGCCCCTCGCCCGCCGCGCAGACGCGGAACCGCCGGCCGCCGCGGGGCCGCCCCGTCCGCACCTGGCGGGGGGCGCGGGGGCAGGCGGGGGCAGCCGGGGGCGCAGGGGGTGGGGGGGGCGGGGGGCGGGGAGGAAGCGGGAGGGGCGCAGGGGGCGGGGGCGCAGCAGGGCAGCGGGGGGCAGCCGGGGGCGCCGGGGGACAGCCGGGCGCGGGAGGGGCAGCAGGGGGTGCCGGGGGGCAGCAGGGGGCGGGGAGGTGCCGGGAGGGGAGCAGGGGCGCGGTGGGGGGGGGCAGCAGGGGGCCCGGAGGGGCGCGGGGGGGGGCAGCAGGGGGCCCGGAGGGGCGCGGGGGGGCAGCAGGGGGCCCGGAGGGGCGCGGGGGGGTGGGCAGCAGGGGGCCCGGAGGGGCGCGGGGGGGGGGCAGCAGGGGGCCCGGAGGGGCGCGGGGGGTGGGCAGCAGGGGGCCCGGAGGGGCGCGGGGGGTGGGCAGCAGGGGGCCCGGAGGGGCGCGGGGGGGGGGGCAGCAGGGGGCCCGGAGGGGCGCGGGGGGGGGCAGCAGGGGGCCCGGAGGGGCGCGGGGGGGTGGGCAGCAGGGGGCCCGGAGGGGCGCGGGGGGGTGGGCAGCAGGGGGCCCGGAGGGGCGCGGGGGGTGGGCAGCAGGGGGCCCGGAGGGGCGCGGGGGGGGGGCAGCAGGGGGCCCGGAGGGGCGCGGGGGGTGGGCAGCAGGGGGCCCGGAGGGGCGCGGGGGGTGGGCAGCAGGGGGCCCGGAGGGGCGCGGGGGGGGGCAGCAGGGGGCCCGGAGGGGCGCGGGGGGGCAGCAGGGGGCCCGGAGGGGCGCGGGGGGGTGGGCAGCAGGGGGCCCGGAGGGGCGCGGGGTGGGGGCAGCAGGGGGCCCGGAGGGGCGCGGGGTGGGGGCAGCAGGGGGCCCGGAGGGGCGCGGGGGGTGGGCAGCAGGGGGCCCGGAGGGGCGCGGGGGGTGGGCAGCAGGGGGCCCGGAGGGGCGCGGGGCCGCCTGGTCCGCACCTGGCCGGGGGGCGGGGGGCGTCCTCGCGCTGCCGGGGCTGGCGGGGCCACCTGGGGCCCCTGGGCGGGGCTGCGAGGCCGCGGCCCTCCCTGCCGGTTCCGCGGTCGGCCGTCCGGGTGGTTGTGGTTTATGGGTCCCGCCCGCCGAGGCTGATGCAAAAATAAAAGACCTGAAAAGCGCCTCTGGTTTTGTGATTGATTTTTGACCCAGTGGCCGCACTGTGTGGTCATCTCGCTGCCGGGCCAGGGAAGTTAGGTTTAAAACTATTTTCAGCCACTTTCGGATGCGCCTTTACTGCTGGAGGCCTTCCCGAGCTGAATGAGCAGGAGTGTTCCTAAGAGCCGAGGCCGAGGAGCAGGACTGGACCTTGCCACCAAAGAATGACCGTCGACCTTGTTGCTGCCAGGGCGAAGCCATCATGAGTTGTTCACTGCTTATGATTTGTCTAAAAAAAAAATCTAAGTTCCCACCGCCCCCCCCCCGAAATGGAAAATTGAACACAAATTGATATATTTCGGGGCTATCTTTGTGTTTCATTATTTACTCCCCTCAGCCCCGGCCTGCTCTTTTTCTCCATCAGCCCTGGAAAAAATGTCTAATAGGTTTGCACATAGGCAGGGAGGAGGCCAAGTTAGACTTGATGCCTGGAAAAATATTTAACCCAGTATTCAGAATTCTTAATATAAGTATTATATTAAGTACATATATGTGTATTTGTGTGTGTATATATAACTTCTCATATATTTATCATATATATGGGGAAATAGAGCATTTCTCTACTTCTAATTAGAGGACAGGGGACAGGCCTTACTATGTTCCCTCTCAACTCTTCATCTGTACCTCCCATTGCTTTCAGGTCACGTATGCACTTCTTCAGACAGGCTGTTCAGCCACCCTGTGATTACAGTCTTCCTACATTTTTTCTTCCTGTACGCAGAATACCATCTCCTGCTCATCCTTCAGGAATTAACTAGAGTCCCATCTCTTTCTGGAAGACTTCCCAAATTAACACTGCCTGTTCCCAATTTAGCAGTTAATTTTATGCCATCTTATACATTGTATTCATTTCATGTAAATGCCTTAAACTCCTTAGTAAACTATAATATTTTAAGGTTGGGGCTCACATTATTTATTAATAAACCACAATGTCAGATATACTTACTTAAAAAGGCTCTGTGCTAATGTCTAAAAGGAATACAAGTTATTAAAAGACTTTTTTTTTTCCCCCTCTCTAAGCTCATTTTGGCTAGTGAGAGATTCAAGGTTTTCTAAGTGCAGTCTGAACCAGGAAATTCCTAAGGATACTGTGACTCATACAATTGCCAGAAAGCATAGAGACAGGCTCAGAAAATGGGCAGAACAAACCGAGACTACACAGCTTGGATCACAGCCAAAACCATGCCACAGAACCAATGCGTAGACATTGCTGCCACCACTGCTGAACACCGGATGCTATCGTACCCGCACACACTGCCATTGGCACTGATGTCACTGGACTCGGGGTGCTGTCACCAATATCAGCATCGCAGCTGCCTCTGAGAAGTACCTCTGCTCTATTACTGCCACAAAAATGCCCCACAGTCCTCTTTCTCAGTGTTAATAGTTCTAGTTTCAGAACCCTGGAGGAAAGATCTTGGCCCACCTGGCCAAGTCCCATAGAAATCTCTAAGGCAAAGAATTTTCTAAACATAGGCCATTTTTATGTTGGTCAGAAAAAAAAAAAAAATCCCTACCACTATAATTCACTCCTTTGGCTGCCTAACTAACATTAATATCATGTTTCTCCACATACTTTCTCTCCCTCCGCACTCCTGCTGAATATAGTACAGCTATGCCTCAAGCACTTGGGAACATAGTCCTTAGCTCCCCAAAGGAAAAAAACCCAAACCTATTCATTACTGGTGCAGCTCCAAGTCTACTGTGTCTATTCCTCCTGTAGTTCTGCAATCCTGTTGATATTTTGCAGCTTATGAGCTAAATTTTTAAATTTAATTACCAACATGACATACCTGCTTATTCAATGGCATGAAAAATCCTGAACTGCCACATTACAGTCTAAGCTTCCCATTAAATGGGATCATCACTGGGTTCTTTAATGGAAGAATTATTTGGGTACTAAAGCCTCTAAACCGGCATAGTTCAAAATTTTAAGTATAGGTGTAATATTAAAAGGAGGCCTACCCAGTCCTGGCCCTTGGTTCTTGAACTCTTATTCTGATTATGGGGAAAATAGCATCATATATTAAATTTTGGTTCTGAGAATGTACATCCTGTCAAAAACCTTCTTCTCTCTCACCCTTCCTAGTTGGGATCTCCTAAGACCATAGGTGAGTCTTTAATAGTGCATTCAACCTTCCATAAAGTCAGCTCTTTCTGGTAATGGGATTCATGATAAGATAAGTCACCCTTTTGGGCATTGTCCAATGGCTTTGCTTCTTTTGCTAGAAGAAAAAAAAAATGTTATGCATACAATCTGATAGGAAAGCAACCAGTCAGTGAGTTCATGGATGATCACATTGGGAGAAACTGAGCAGGAAAAGCAAACCCAATGTGTCTTTGCCACTAAGGTCAAATCAAGGGATCCTCTAGGTGCATAGCAGCGGGTGACCAGAAGTAGTTGCTGTCGTGGCGAGATGAGCACTTAGCCATGGAAGTAGCCAGTTCTCCTTTAGAGTGTAGGAAATTCGTGTTGTTAAGCTGGTGCATAGCATATATCATCCCTACCATCATGGCCACTTGACAGGTGAGGCCATGGATAAGCATAGGAGTGCCTGGGAAAGCAATAGTATTAGCATCCACAGAACAAGAATTCTTATCAAACATACCATTTGATCATATAAATCCATCAAATGGAGTGTTTGGAAAAATTGCCATGGGCTACAAATAAGCTTTTATTCTGGGACCATTCTAAAAGGCCCATCCACATACATTTTCTCCAACCTTCTTGACTTCTAGATCCTACCTTGTTCTGTCTAACTTCCACCCAACAACCCTTTAGCCCATATCCTGGGAGCAGTATAGAATCTTCATCCCAAGCTCTCTCCTTTAAGCCTAGTGGGCATTGTTAAGTACCATGGGGAGGATTTCTCTATTCCATTGCCCTTTTTCACAGCAGCACACTGATTCCAGAATATGATAAAGAACCATCTGTAACCCAGATTTGAAATTTTTACCCATTTCAACAGTTAACTGTTCAAATGGAACTCCCTGTGAGATCCTAACAGTATGCCTGTTGGTAGCAAGAGCCAAATGCTCATGCAGTGTATGCTTTTAGGACTATTTCTATATATACCATTTCCACATAAGTATGGTTTGCCGAAGGCTTATCTAATTTTATGATTTTTTTGTTAATGCAGCCCCCATTTCAAGATGAGCTTCTCAGGTCACATAGTCACATGATGCTCCATGCTTAGGTATTTAGTATTTGTCAGAACCCCAGAGCAAGCCAAGGGCTGGTATCTTAAGTGAAAAAAGGAGGGCATGTTTTGTCTTAAAACTTTAGTGTTTTTGATTCTCTTTCAGAACTTGTCACAGGTTCCAGAGAGCATCCTGTTCCCACAGGCCCATCAGTAATATTATCAATAGTAGCTAATTGGTACCTCCTTCGAGTCAGACAATGTTATTAGGAATTATGTATGTTCACTCATTTAATTCTCAAAAACACTTTATGATAGGTGCTATTATTAACACCCTCATTTTATAGATGAGGAAACTGATCAACCGGTTAGTAACTTACTTAAGGTAAGTAGTAAGTGGTAAATAATTTATAGCTCACTGAAAGACAGTGTTATGTATGTTGCCTTAAACCAAGTAGAAAAGATGAATTGTAAGGGTATTTGGGGATTCTTGGTTCTTGAGAGAATGAGACTAAACATTTCAGCTGATGCTCTGCTTGACTCATGGGGGCGGGGATGGTAGGATTGGCCCCTATAATTTATTTATTTATTTTTAAGATTTTATTTTATGTATTTATTATTAAGATTTATTTATGTATTTATTTATGAGAGAGGCTGAGACACAGGCAGAGGGCAAAGCAGGCCGCACGTGGGGAGCCCAATGCGGGACTCAATCCCGGGACCAGGATCACGCCCTGAGCCGGAGGCAGACGATCAATCATTGAGCCACTTGACATCCCTGGCCCCTATAATTTAAAAGTTTGAATTATCATTAAAGAATAATGGAAATGACATCTTTTAAAATTTATGCTTAACAAAACTTTTCCCCATCAGCCTGGGATCCATGTGGGAAAAAGATCTCCCCCTAAAATCCTAACTATGGTTCAAGAAGTAACACTTCAAAAAATTCCAAGTCTCCCTGGGTTAATGATATATACCTGGGACCTCTGGCACAAGCAAACACAAAATCTTTCTTCACACCACTTCTGACAGTGTTTCTACAGATAAAGCTGTGATGCAGACGAGATAACAATTCAAATTAAAATGTTCAAAGAGGGATCCCTGGGTGGCGCAGCGGTTTGGCGCCTGCCTTTGGCCCAGGGCGCGATCCTGGAGACCCGGGATCGAATCCCACATCAGGCTCCCGGTGCATGGAGCCTGCTTGTCCCTCTGCCTGTGTCTCTGCCTCTCTCTCTCTTTCTGTGACTATCATAAATAAATTTTAAAAAATTAAAAAAAAAAATGTTCAAAGAAACCATCTACCATGTGTCAGAATCACTATATAAAACTATTAAAAGTATTAGAGCCTAAAGGACATTCAGCAGTATACAAAAATATAAACTAATAAATAAAAAGCGTAAAAATAACTACAATATGCTACAAAAATAACTAAAAATCAAGAAGTGAAAAATACAGTTACAGTGCTGATGGACAATTTTTTACCTCTCCACTCCAGATCAACTCCTGTTGCCTGCTCTGTAGTGATAGCACTGGGCCTTGTCAATACTTCTGCTTTGCCACCTGGCATGACTTTAAGTCTTGTCCATAGAGGGCCTGGAGGGGCCCTGGAGGAGGAAGGATGTTCCTCTTCCTGTTTCTGGTATGCTATATTACCAGTGTCCTGTGGAGAAGCTGTTTTCCCTCCTTCGTTCAGCCCCTACATAGTTTCTCTAGTGTACACTTCCTACAGGGCACAGTTTTATGGTGTTTTACCCACTAGCAAACTCCTTCGGCTGTGGTGGCATAGTAGAGACCCCGACATTGTAACTCTGCCCCCGGCCTAGGTTGCCTCCCCCATATGCTCTCCTCAGTCCCAGGCACGGACATACACCAGGGGCACTGGAGGTCTTCCATCCCCTGACCTTTGTCCTGCACAGCTAGCCCAGAGCTGACCCAGTCTGAACTGAATGTGGAAGTGCAGTAGACTCCTGAGGAGGGGGACCTCTCAAGCACCTGACTCCAACAGTGTCCAGCAGCTTCTCTTGGTCCCTAACCAGTTCCAAGGCTTAGGACCTCCAGAGGGTAGACAGTCAGCAGGCTCCACTTAATGAAGCACTTTCCTGACTTCACCATTCAGGACACCAGCATGGTAGCCTTTCCAGTAATATCTGGATCTTAGCCCTAACCGCGGATGACCTTTTCTTCGGTACTTATCTCAACCCTAGGGGCAGTGGTCACGTTTCATATCTGCTATTCTTACTTCTTTAGACTTCTTTGAAACACTCACTCTTTACTCCAATTCCTTTTTAATAAAGCTTTATATTAAACTTTCTCTTGAACAATATAGAATTAGTACTAGGAATGGTCCTAGGAGATAGACCTACAAAAATGGCATTCTGGGAATCTCCTTACAACCAGCTGACTGAGGAAAAAATAACCCTGAGGCAGGTCTACAGATGAGTCTTCATGATATGCTAGTAGCTTATAGTACCTCAAAGTAGCAGCTACAGCACTATAGCCCCACTCAAGGGTGAACCTGAAGAACCGTGGTGAAGGAAAATCCTCCTAGTGGGTCAGAACTTCAGGTATGAAATGTGGTCATCTACAACATCTGGAGTGAGAAATGTCTAGAAATATAAGTCTATACTAATTCATGGGTAGTTGTAAATGGTTTGGTTGGATGGTTAAGGATGTGGAAAGAATAATATTGGAAAACTGATGAAAAGGGAGCTTAAGGGAGAAATATGTCAATGGGCTTTTCAGAAGGGGCACGGACTGTGACAATATTAGGGAATGTGAGATGTCCCCCAAAGGACCTCTACTGCAGAGGAGGTTCTTAATGATCAGGTGGAAAAACTATAGACTCTAGGAACGGCAATCATCTTTTCTCCCTAGCCATCATATTCCTTGGTTAATGGGTCTGTGAACTAAGTGGCTATGGTGACAGGAAAAGAATCTATGCATGAGCCTGATAACAGGTACATCTTTACCAAAGCTGACCTGACTAGTGCTACTATTGCATGTATAATTGGCCGACAGCACAGACCAACACTGAATCCTCATTATGGCACCATTTTGGGAATATGCGAAGGCAAACCAG
This sequence comes from Vulpes vulpes, assembly GCF_048418805.1. Lineage (NCBI taxonomy): Eukaryota > Metazoa > Chordata > Mammalia > Carnivora > Canidae > Vulpes > Vulpes vulpes. The sequence goes on from NC_132782.1 coordinate 126,004,094, forward strand.
TCATGTGACGGCAAGCTGATTGCATTGGATAAATGCCTTCATGGAATAGGTAGAGATTCATTTTCATTGACGTAGAAATTCTGGATGAGTTTTTCCTTTCCCGCCATTATTTTTGCCAACACAACCATTGATGAATTCACAGAGTATCCTATTCACCATCATGGCATTCCACGTAGCATTCCATCTGATCAAAATGAAAAAACTCATTTCACAGCAAAGGAAATAATGCACATGGAATCAACTGTTCTTACCATATACCCCATAACCTGCATACTTTTCATCCCATCTCTTCTGGCCTGAAAATGACTCATGTCTCTTTTGTTTACATCGAGTTGGCCAGAACTGGTCATGCGGCTCCATCTAACCCCAAGGGGTCATGAAGTACAATCATATGTTCAAAAGGCAGAAGGTCAAACATACATGATGAATAGCACAAATAGTACAACCTATATGTGGTTAATTCTAGGTAATTAACATGAGGTAAAGGCAAGATGATGGAAAGCAATAACCCAAGTCTGTGATTAATACCCATTTATTCTGCAAATGTACAGTTCTTTAAAAAGATTTCCTTACTGACTTAAAAAACTCAACAAGTATTTTAAATTATTAGCTTCAATTTTCCCATCTACAAAGTGGGGATAATTGTTATATACTTCAAAGGCTATAAGGATCAAAGAAACTAATATATGTGAAATAAAGACATATACAAATATTGTTTCATTACTATTAATATTAATGTAAGCAGTAGCTGATGATTGCCACATTTTCTCCATTATTTCATTTAGACATCCAAGTAGTAATGTCTGTGCTGGTTCCCATAATGTAACATAACACTTTGCAGTTTGATTAGAATACAAAGGGTTCGGTTTTTGTTTTTAAGTTTTCCCTTACTATTAAGGAACACTGGCAATTTCAAGTCTTTTGTCATTAATTGTGACATAAAAACAAATAAATGTGTTAGAATAATAAGGCAACATGATATTAAACATCTTTCACTCATCAAAACCCAAAGGACATAGAATATGCATGTAATTCCATGACCAATAATGGCCTGCTTTTCTGTTGAATGTAAAGCAATGATCCTACTATTAAGAAAGCCAGGAATGATTTTCATTGAAAACAAGAAGCAAATTTACTATCTAACATAACTAGACGTACAGAGGTAAAAGGCATAAGAAGGCAAGCATAATAAGATAATTGTTCAATAATTATTACCACCTAATTAACTGGATGAATGAATTTATTTATTTTATTTATTTTTTTAATTTTTATTTATGATAGAGAGAGAGAGAGAAAGAAGCAGAGACACAGGCAGAGGGAGAAGCAGGCTCCATGCACCAGGAGCCCGATGTGGGATTCGATCCCCGGTCTCCAGGATCGCGCCCTGGGCCAAAGGTAGGCGCCAAACCGCTGCGCCACCCAGGGATCCCTGAATGAATTGATTTAAAACAGCTTACTATTGCCAAATTTGTTTCTAAAATGTTGTTGTTTGGGGTGCCCAGGTGGCTCAGTCAGTTAAATGTCTGACTTTGGTTCAGGTCATGATCTCAGGGTCCTAGCATTGAGCCCTGCATGGGGCTCCCTACTCCGTCTCCCTCTGTACCCCCTTCTCACCTCTCCCACTACTGCCCACCCCCCTCTCTCAAATAAATAAAATCTTAAAAAAAAAGAGAGATAAAATGTTGATGTTTTAACAAATGTTCAGTTTCTTAGATGTACCATACTCCTTTTCTATGGACAGACCCATTGGACAAATCATTGTTATCATGGTATTTCATTTAAGTGGTATTTAGTATAATGGGAATTTATCTTCAGTTCATTTCAATTCTAGAAGAAAAGTTCATTTGAGGATATTTGCTTTAAGGAATCTTAAAAAAAATTTTCAGATAATGCTTGGTGATGCTTTTTTAAAAAAGATTTATTTATTTTAGAGAGAGAGAAAGAGAGCATGAGCACAAGTGAGGGGAGGGGCAGAGGGAGAGGGAGAGAATCTCAAGCAGACTCCCTGCTTGCTATTCACAGAGCCTAGGGCAGGGCTCAATCACAAGACCCTGAGATCGTGACCTGAGCTGAAATCAGGAGTCCGACGCTTAACTGACTGAACCGTCCAGGTGCTTTGAGTTTCTTTTTATTTTGATCTTTTGCCTTATAACCTTGCTTAACTTGATTATTCAGTTTAATATTTTTTTAGTGAATTCTTTAAGATTTCCAATATGCACAATCAAATAATCTTCAAATCAAGATAGTTTCACATCTTTGTTTCCAATATAGTTGCCTTTTATTTCATTTGCTTGCTGTATTAGGGTTCTCCAGAGAAACAGAACCAATCATATAATGAATAATTGGCTCACACAATTACGGAAGCTGACAAGTCTTAAGATCTGCTATCAGCAAGGTGGAGTTCCAAAAGAACCCATTGTATAGTTCCGGTTTGAAGGCCAGCAGGCTCAAGACACAGAAAGAGCCAGTGTTCCAGTTCAAGTCCAAATTGTCTTAACTACTTACTTTCTGTGAATAACACAAAGTCAAAAAAAAAGATCGTTGAGAGCAAGAGTAGTTTTCACCCCTTTTCATTATGATGCAGACTTTGGAACACAGGAGTTTTGTAATATGGCATGATCCCAGGGAAAACTTCTATTTCTTTGATTTTTCTTAATTAAAATTGCATTTTTATTTCAAAAAGGAATTTGTCAAGCAATTTCCTTAGTATCAGAACTTAGTATCAACACAGTGGCCTGGAGAAATATTTTAAAAGCTCTATGTTAGATACAGTTTAAGAAAATTAAAGTGTTCTTGTTTAAAAAATCAACTCTTAAAACAAAAATCAACTCTTTAAAATTCCTACTGGGTTGTAAAAAATGATGCAAAATAAATAGAAAAGACAAAGAAGTACATTATAACTGCCACATTTAATCTCTTCAGGAAAAAGAAAATGTACAGAGAATATTTAATATACTTCGAGAACAGAAGCAACAACGTTCAAAGTTCTTAAGTATGAAACACCAGTTTTATAAAGCCTCAACCATCACCTCTCGAAAACACTGTAGTTGTTATTAGGAGATGGAATATTGCTTCAAACATGTTATGTAGAAGTTTGATATTACAAAATAAAACTACCTTGTTTTGTTTTAAAAAGATAATGAGACTTTTATATGTAGAGGTCTAGAGTAAAAATGTTTCTCTCTGTTTCAAATGGCTACATACAAAGAATGATTTAGTTGTGACAATATGGGTGAACCACCTGACTACACAGCCTTTGAAGGTAGAAACCCTGGCATACCATCTTTCATAAGAACCTAAATATTATTTGTTCACTAAGAGATCTTACATATCAAACTCCATTGAGGCATTTGCCATTTGATATAGCACACTCTTCTCATTCTTGGTAATACCATCAGCTTACTTCTCCATTGCTCCTTTTAATATATAACATTTTTGGCATGGGGGTCCATTGCTTTTCTTTATACTCAGAATCCTACACTCATCCTGAGTAAATCTATTCTGCATGGTGACCTATAAGCTCCTCTTCTTCTTCAACTCCAAAGTTTTCCATAGCCCCTTGACTCAGTCATTTCTACTGTCATTAAAATATATATATGATATATATATATATATATAACATAACTTGATTTTAAGCATATAAAAAGACATACAAATGCAAAGGTAAAAGATAAAATTTACAGTAAGTTCCAGTTTTTTATCTATATGATTATATAAGATCTCAAAGTTTACTTTTTAAGTTTTATTGCTTGGAGAATTTGATAAATTTGGTAAAACTTCTTTGGAGAGAAATTTGGTTTAGCAGATAAAAACTGTACATAGATGTTATTGCTAAATTGAGTCCCCACCACCACCACCACCACATGACTGTATTTGAAAATAAGGCCTATCAAGATTTTATAAAGGTTAAATGAGGTCACAATTGTGGGACCCTAATCTGATAAGACTAGTGTCCCTATAATAGGAGGAACAGGCCTCACAAGAATCCTAAACCCTAACAGCCCCTTGATCTTGGACTTCTGACCTCCAGGACTGTGCGAAAGTAAATTTCTGTTATGTCACTCAGTCTCTGGTATTATTTTGGCAGCCTGAGCTAACATAATAGCTTTGACTCAGAAATTCCAGTCTTTTCTCTAGATAAAGACATGGGGACACAAATGGGAATGCTCATTACAGTGTTTTTGTAATTGCAAAGAATTGGAAATAATTCCAGTGCCCTTCTTCTGTGTTACATTGTGAATTTGCTAATTCGTATTTAATTTTGTCTACTGTTCTTCAACTTTGGAACATTAAGAACTTTATTTTCCAGACACTATTGTAGATAGGGCTTTGGGTACAAACTGGGTCAATCACTTAGATGTATTCGTGTGGCATCTGGAAGTGAGGTGGACACCATCTTCTTGCTTTTACTTGGTAATTTCTAAAGGTCAGCAAGATGATACAAATGTACAGTCTTTTTGCTCTTGCTCTGGCAGGTTGACTGTTCCCAGAGCAGCATCATTCCAGGGTCCATTTGCCAGCTTCCCAGGTGTTGAGAGGAGGTTGTGGTGGAAGCAGTAGAAGTAGTGTTGGCATCTTGATTTAGTTACAGCTTCTGAGGTAGTCTCAGAGGTAATAGCTATATTAGTTGGTCAGTTCTGTATTGTTTTGGAAGATATTCCTGAAGGTCCCACTGAGAACCCCCTCTTTTTAGCCTTCCTGATGATTTTCTAAGCCCCAATTCCCCATGTGTTATCTCTACCTGCTTCATCTACATACAGCTATTTGTTTCCCGAACTAAGCACTGACTGATGTACCTCCAAGAAGGAAATGACAGAATTAAGTATGATCTATTCATATGATTAAATGATCTATGTTGGTTAAAGGGATGAACAGTAGCTCCATGTATCAATAAAGTCAGATGTGATTGTTAAATAAAACATTAAATGAAAAAAAGCAAGCAGCAGAATATGTGTATATATATATACATATATATATATATGTATATATATCTCCATACACACAAACCAATCACGTATATATTTTATGTGGCTAGGTATGTTTGTACACAAGATAGACATCAAAGTGTTATTGTGGTTTACATTTGCAGAAAGAGAGAGTGGATGTGGGTAGCCAAAAATGGCTTTAGCTTTTACTCAAATGCATCGAAGAACTCTGGTTTTTCTCTAACATTTAAAGGGGAATGTATCCATGTTTTCATGCTTTATAAAGAATTAATTTTTAAAAAGCTCCTCTGCCACCAAAACACTAATTCAAGCATTGTGTTTCCTGAGCACAATCTTTTATTATTCTAGCTTTTTCTTTCCACTGTTCTCTCTGTGATCATTCTTGTGTCTCAGTGGGCCCTCGGGTCATTGCTCTTGCTACTTCTAATACATCACTTTCAGCTTAGATTTTCTGCTCCTTCATTTCAGTTATTCTCATAATTTGTCCCTCACCCCTTTTTTTCTTCCTTTGCACATGCCTTTAATACCCTCAATCTAGATAATTACAGCTGTTCATTTTCTCAATACCTGAGTAGCTGGAATTACTGAACATGACAAATAGAACATGTTCTCAGTGTAACTTCATAATCACCTACCTCAACTGGGTCCTCACTGATGCCCAGTTATTCTGCTGTTTCTTTGTTCAACTCCTATTCTTATTCCCTGTGATGACTATTTCAAAAGTTGGATAGAACTCAAAAGTTCAGAGAAGACTCTGAACCTTGCTTGCATAACCTCCCTCCTTACTCTCAGTGGGTGACTTTATCTCCTACTTTATAAAGCAAATGGAAGTGTCAAACATACAGACTCACTCTCTTCTGCCTACATGCAATCCTCCTTCCCTCTCCTCTCCTTTGGAATACTTATTCCACTTCTGAAGACCTGTAAGTTATTGATTCTGGATCTGACATCTGGGAATGTTGAGCCCATTCTGGGACTACAGGAGAATTTATCCCTGAACAAAACCAACACTATAAAGTTAACAGACAGAGATGAGAAAATATTCGGATTCAAAATGATAGTTTTTAAGCTTTTATCAAGCAAATTTTGAAAGTTTCCTCATTGAAGATTCCATGATGTGCATGCAGATTGAAATTGTAGATGTCTTATTGTTTAAGTTATTTGAGTCACTCTTTTTTCTCTACATTCTGAAAAAATACCAAATTCAAGTTGACTTGAAAATGGCTACATGAGGATTCCACTTCCAGTGTACTCTTACCCATATAGTTATTATGGAATGTGAGAGGGGTGAAGATGTGAGATTTCTTATCTACTCCTGTGAGACTGGAAAGACTAAAATCATACTTTTGGATTGCCAAATGCCTTCAAAACAAAAGTACATTTCTGAATACTTAATTCAGTATTTTTTTCTGATAGAGAAGTTGATCTGAAATACCTAATCTACTATTACTGGATATAGATGCTACCATAGCTTTTAAAGTTGGAATCAACTTTACTGAGGTATAATTTATAGACAGAAAATTCCACCAAATTTAAATCTACAACTTGATCAATTTTGTCAATTATATATAATAGTGTGACCACAACCAGAATCATGATACAGAGTATTTCTATCAGTTAAAAGAGTTTGTTGGTAGCCATTTGTCATATATAAAACCTGGATTCACAAAGTTTTACTTAAAGCCATAATAAATTCTTAATATGTACCTATTCTTTAAACTTAACATATTTGTAATAATTTGAAACAAATAGCAGATGACAAAAGATTAGACAGGAAGCTAGGTGACACTGCAATGGAGATGGGTAAGCAGTACCTGACTTCACACACCAAAGAAGGAAAGTTTTCAGGAGTTGGGGGTAAGTGGGAAAAGTGACCTAATTTCCACTTCAGAAATCTTTAGGAACCTTCAAGGCCAAGTACCTTTGACTGAAACTATCTAGGCTAATAAACAGTTACATATGTAGATCCCTTTCCTCTGCCCTGGAATCAAGTGACGGCAAAAGAAGACTGGCAATTAATCAGACCTGCTGTGGTTGTGGGCACAGGTAGAAATTACTCTCCTAAATCCAGTGGATAGATAAAGTATTGCACCACTTTGGGAAAGTAATCTCATGATATATGCTAAAATGTAAAACATATTTTGAAAAACCCATTAAAATTTAAAAATTGACTTCTAGTCCTTAAAAGCAAGAGAATCAGTCTATAACAATTTTTATTCTTAGCAGTTCATATAGTGGTTGAGACTAGAAAGGATATGAATGCCTATCTATAAATAATTAGGTGAATAAATTATGAAATTTATCCCGGGATATTATGCAGCCAGTATAAGAAATGAATTCCAGCCATACATGTTGACCTGGCAGGGTTTTCCAAAGTATTGTTATACCTACAGGTAAAAATATGACTAGAGACAAAAAATAAAATTCATTTTATAAAACAATGATTTCAAAAACCTACATTTGTATATGCATATGTATTTATACTTAATAGTAATGTTTGGCTATGATCACATGATCATAAAATGTTTGAAACTGAATTTAGGGGAACAAAGTGATTTGCAGAGAAATGATTGGGAATTGGCAGAAACAGCTTTGCAAACGTGAATAGAGATTTTAAGTGTGTCAGATATAGGGCTAGGATTGTCACTTCAAAAATTCAGTCAAGATAGAATAGTAAGGAAAGAAAAAGCAAGATCTAGCATGCAAGAAATAAAACAAGATAGCTGGAGGCTGAGGAGGCCCCAACAGTCCTGGGAGAGATGGCAAAATGAGACACCTCAGGGACCTGGAAAAAAGAATCCAGTAAGACAGTCCAGTTGTCCTCCAGGAGTTTTTGTGGGAAACTGCCTGACTCAGTTGCTTAAGCTTGTAGAGTCTAGATCAGAAACAGTGATGACAATTTTGAAACTTTGCTATTATTAAGCTGAACAGTTGCACTGTCACTACCCTTAGAAGAAGAAAAGGTAGCTGAAAGTCACTTGATTTGGTTTGATTTAAAGGTCAACATACTGGACAAAGTGAACTAATTTTATTCTCATGCCCTTTAAAACCAATTTTTAAAGTTTTTCACATCAACATATTCCAAATATGACAGTTTACATTGTGACTATTAAAAAACCATTATAAAAAACATTTTCGTGACTTACATTGTTATTTAACACAATTATTAAGCATTTGTTTATATTTCAAAAAGAATTTTTCTATAAATGTTTTATTAGTTTTTTTTAATCAACTTAGACTCCAAAAGCAGTGACATATTTTATCTTGATTTTATTTGCCAGTTCAGTTGACAGCTGCATAGTTTTTAGTAATTAATCTTAGTTCTTTAGGAATTGAAATATTGTGGAAGAGGACGTGAGAGAAAGTGAAGTAGTATCAATACTACTTTCAATAGTATCCATAAATGAGGGAAAAAGCAGAATATGAGGATGATACAAACTATAGTATATAATTATATAATAATATCAATATTATATAAACTATAGTATATAATTATATAATAATATCAATATTATACAAACTATAGTATATAATTATATAATAATATCAATATTATATAATAATATCAAAGTGAAAAATAATAGCAGTCTTTTCAACAAATTTACTTTTGACATTGGTATATTTTAAATTCACAAAAGAAAGTTATCCAGAAAATTGTGAAACTTAATGTATCTACATCAGTAATTAATACATAGGCAATTTTCAATTTTCCAGTGTTAGTACATTTGATAATACTTCAGTAAAAATAGTTTCAGTTTAGTGTTAGAATCCAATTGTTTTTTCCAACTTGACAATGTTTTAACAAATTCATTTTGTTTCAAACTTACAGTGACATGCAAATGACTATATTCATTCCATTTTAACTCATAATGTAAAAATATTATTTATTCATTCAGACCTTTAGGATGAAAATATCCTTTCCCATAAGATTGTTTAAGAATACCTTTTTATTTTCTTTTTTTAATGTTTCAAGTTCTTATTTAAATTCTAGTTAGTTAACATATAGTGTTATATTAGTTTCAGGAGTAGAATTTAATGATTCATCACTAACACCCAGTTCTCAGCACAAGCACCCTCCTTTATACCTATCACCCATTTAGCCCATCCCCCTACCCACCGCCCCTCCAACAACCCTCAGTTTGTTCTCTATTGTTTAGAGTTTGTTTTATGGTTTGCCTCTCTCTCTTTTTTTTCTTTTCTTTCCCGTATGTTCACTCGTATGTGGAATTTAAGAAACAAGAATACCTTTGTATAGGTGACACCAGAGTATACTGATAAAGCATGTGGGCTCTGGATTCAGAATGCCTGCTATAAAATTATGACTTTGTTCCTTACCAACTATGGGATAATTATTTAATGCCTTCAAGTCCTAATTTTCTCATCTCTAAAGTGGAGTAATAGTTGTGACAACTGAATGACATAACCCCTAAGAAACATTTTGTAAAATGCCTTGCAAATGAATATCAGTTCTTACTGTGAAAAAGGATGCCATGCCTATGTTTAGAGGCATGCCATCCCTCTATGGGAGCATGATCCAACAGGGCTATGAACACTTTCTGCCTCCAAACAACTTTTGTCTGCAATTAAAGGCCACTTGGTGTATGAAGAATACATTGGGTTTTACATTAGAATACAGATGCTAATGGAATCTGTCTCTTACAAGCTATATGACTTTGGGAAACCTATTTAAAAAATCTACACTTGTTAATTTACAATGTTATTAAAAAGATCAAAGTGGATCATATATGAGAACCCAAAGGATTTTATTATTAATAGGATGGAATATAATGGTCACAGATATATTCCTAGTCAGGTTCATTCATATTTTTGGATTAGAGCATTACTTCTCAAACTTTATTTTTTTAGGCAGAAGAATTCCTGGTTCAAATGAAATCTTAGAAAACTGCAGTTAGAAGTAGATCCGTGTATGTCATTAGCCACTTGATTAAAATGGGCTGGTTTAGCTCATTTTTGCGTTTGGATCCATAAAGTTTCCTCCAGCTTTCCTATGTATCCTTAAAATAGCTCGAATACCACTTTTTCCATAAGGTCTTTCCATACCATCTCCAGGCAGTACATTAGTCATGGGGGCCAGTTAACAAAAATAAATCCTTTCGAAAATACCCAACTAAAGTATTTCATAAAGAAGATTTAGCAAAAAGAACTAGTTACATAGATGTTAGGGGGCCGGCAAATCAAAACACAGGCCATGGGTAACGAAGAAATAATAACGACAGGAAGCAGCTACCACACAAAGGCTGGGTAACAAAGGGAGGAGGTTAGGGTTATCAGAACTAGATGCTCAGAGGTAGTCCTATGGAACTGAGCTTGAGTCCTTTTATAGAGGGAGTCATGGCTGCTACTGATGGCTCCAATGAAGGACCAAGATAAGGATGATTCTGGGAGTCTTGAAAGAAGCTGATATCTGAAACCAACTACTCCTGGCTGTGGCATCACTCCATGGGTGAGGGACACTGTCAGGATCAGCAAGCAGAACACAAAAAGGAAGCCCCTTATCTACCTTCTCTTGCCTTCCAATCTTTTCTTTCTATTGGCAAAGCACGGTCCCAATCCCAGGGTAAGAAAAAAATATAAAAGAGTGATTCTGGATCTGAGAGATAATAGCTAAAAAACTTGCACACAGAATTAGTTCTTTTTTCTTTCTTTATGTTCTAGTTCTGTAACACCTTGTTCGTGTCCTGTTAATGTCTCTATTTCACCATATTATATCTCTGGATATGTTACTAACCTACTACACACAGTTCATTATAGTTTACACGAGTTCAATGAACACTTATAGACTGGCTATTATGTTATAACCAGAAAAATGAGGGTGATATATAAATGAATATGATGCAATTTTGTTCTTATAATCTTGGCTTAGAACTTGTTATTTTCAATACAATCAAGCAAACACGATGATTACCTAGACTCCAAGAAACCCAGAAGAGGAGCAATTAGGGAAGCCTCCAACAGGAAGGAATAATAATAAGATATGAGAAAGGGGTGCTGGAATGGGACTTGAGTTTAATCTTGAAAGATAAGGAGAGATGCAAATATGAATAGTCTGAGCAATGTGATTTCAAAAGAGCATGAGACATGACCTAAGAAATGAAGTGAGATAAGACTGGAGAGATAGGCAAAGGATTGTGCCTCATTTTCACATGTAACCCCAATAATTAGTGTGACATCAGGCGCACAGTGAACACTCAATAAATACTTGATTAACAATGGAATAAATGAGGGACCATTTATAGGATTATAGCTTGCCATTAGATACCTAAGGAAGCATACAGCTAAAAATGTATAGTGGAACCTCAAATATAAACTTCAAACAGGTATTTTTCTCATAAAGAAATTGCTTAAGAGAGAGCTGTGACTAATTTCCAGACAGTCAACTATTATCTGGATGGTGATTTAATATTAAACCTATGTGCTCAGGAGAGAAGTCAACTATTATCTGGATGGTGATTTAATATTACACCTATGTGTTCAGGAGAGAAATAATAAATGAGAGAACAAACTGTAAGAGAATGTGAAGAGATGTTCTTTTGACATTGGCTCCAAGTTTGGTTGGGTCTGCAGGTGAAGCCTGGGAACAATACCTTACACTGATGACCACTCAAGAAGAGAGAACAGAGAAGTTAAATTGACCTGCTGCCTCATGAAATCCTGAAAGATAGATCTGCATGTATTGGGCTATTTCAAGTGTAATTTCAATGAAAATGAGAAAGAAAATGACTTTAGGAATGTCTCTTTGAAAATGATGTACATTTTAATTCTCTGGCCAATCAGTTGTAACAGTTAAAAGACGTGGACAAAGAAGCCCCTGGATGGCAAGATCAGTTAAGTGTCCATCTCTGGATTTCAGCTCAGGTCATGATCTCAGGGTCCTGATATTAAGTCCTGCATATGACTTTGCACTCAATGCGAAGTCTGCTAAAGTTTCACCCTCTCTCTCCTCCCTTCCCCACACTCTCTCTAAAATAAATAAATAATTCTTTAAAAAAATAAAGATGTGGACAAAGACTGGGAAAAAATGAGAATGTAGTAAATACTTCACATCTCATAAAGGCTCAGCTAATATTTTTTTATCATGAATGGATAAAAATGGTAATATTTTGTTTTCAGCTTGTTTTAGTATCTTTATTTAGTTCCAATGTTTTTCCTTGTTAATTAAAATTGTATCTCCCAATGAAGATATTTAACCTGGTTAGCTGATCAAAGGGAATTAAATTTCTCCAATGACTAAAGACAGAAATTTCCTGAAATATATAGTTAGGACATATTCAGGCTAAGAATAAAATCAATATATGAAAGTGAGAAAATTTAATTACTTGTTTTGAGGAGTCACAAAAAAAAAAAAAAAAAGATGATGGTATCTTACTATGAAGCCCAGGAATATTTTTAAAGTCATAGTGGATGGAATCATCAAAGATAGTGTATTTTAATAGAAGTTAAATACAGCGTAATTTTTATGGAGAATTTCTCTAATGCTTATTCTTTTTCCTTTTCCAGAAGAGACAATAAGCTTGGGTAAGAAATAGAGAAATCTATAAGTGTTATCAGAAAGAGAATAGTTATAACATCTAAAGCATAAAGGAGATTTGAGTTGATAGCTCTTCTAAAAAATATATTAAATTAAAAAAAACACATTTTCTGATTTTATATTAATGGTATTACCCATTTTCTATCAGATGAATTGAAGTATTTTTCCCAGAATGCAGGAGACTTTTTACTTTTGCTTTTGGTGGCCTCTGTTGTGAGATAGACTACTTCCTCCATTTGCCTTCTGTATAAAGTAAATTTCTTTAAAATCAGAAAAATAACTTACTTTCTAATGTTGAAATGATTAATTGAAATAAAAGCCTGATTAGTGGAAGAAACTATTGGGACACCTGGGTGGCTGAGTGGCTGAGCATCTGCCTTCAGTTCAGAGCATGATCTCGGGTGCAGGGATCAAGTCCCATCTCAGGCTCCCTTTGAGGAGTCTGCTTCTCCCTCTATCTACATCTCTGCCTCTAATGAATAAATAAATAAAATCATTTTTTAAAAATGGAAGAAACTATTAAAATTACTTTTAGATGTGATTTTACCATTGGGGTAAGAGTCTCCTTTTATTAAGGATTATTCTTTAATACATTCTTCTAAAAAGCATTTTACTTTTTTAAAGATTTATTTATTTAGAAAGAGAGCAGGAAAGGGGCAGAGAGAGAGAGAATACCAAGCAGACTGTCTGCTGAGCGTGGAGCATGACACAGGGCTAGATCCCATGATCCTGAAATCATCACTTGAGCCAAAATCAAGAGTTGGATGCTTAACCAACTGACCACCCAGACACCCCTCAAAATCATTTTAAAAATAAGCAATGGCTGCTGACTGGTATGAATACTTGTTTAAGCACAATCTATTGATTATAGAAACTTTTAAAAACAAACTGCTGAATATATTCTTAAAATAATTTATCTAAGATGTATAAATGTTTGTATAAATAAAATTCTGTATACTATTCTTTTCTGCAATATTTGTTGATTTGGGTTTAGAATTATCTTAGATCTAATTGGGCAGCTCTTTATCATTTTCCTTAGCCTGGAATAAATTATGCTAAAATCAGAAAAATCTATTCTTCAAAATATTAAAAATTCATGTCCACAAAACCACATGACCCAAAATCTTTTGGACACTGGTAATTATAATTATTTAATACTTTTCCTTAACAAGTCTATTTAATTAGTAGTGATCTTTCTTTGTCAATTATGATAATTTGTAAATTTCTACAAAAATATCTATTTCATTAAGATGCACTAGCTTGGATTTTGTATAATACTCCTTTAAATTAAAACAACAACCAGCTATTGTTAACTTACTTGCTTTTTTATATTACTTTCAAATTTCTCATGTTTTACGGTTAAGCTTATCTTTTTGAGTTTTTCCCAATATTCTTGTTTCACAGAGTTAGCAGTTCAATCTTTTCATGATTTCTAGTTTTTGTATAAATTTTCAAATCTTATTTATCTTTAAAAATTATTTTCCCTAGAGCCTTTTTACATTTTAAGAATAAATATATCTTCCTCAATATTTATAAATAAATTTTTTCTTTGCTAGAAAATGATTGAAACTTATATATCTCTACTTTGTATGTATTTTATGTGGCTTCTGTCTTTGATCTCTGTAGAATTTGTTTTGTTATATGGTATGAATTAAGGATACAACTTTTTTCTACTAAGTGTACCAAGGGATTGCAATGCTATTTATTTAATCAATAATTTTCTTCACTGACTTGAAACACAATCTTTATACAAATAATGACATTTATAGTTGTGTAGATTTTTATGTGTACTCATGGATTTTTTATTTTATTCAATTGATGTATCTGACACCTTAACCACACTTGTAATATTTGTGCCTTAACATCAATATTTAGAATCAACATCGATATCCTTACACATTTCCCTTTTTCTTATCTTACTCAACCTCCCAGGATTAGTCAACAAATTATTTTCTTAGTCTTGAATAATCTGCTTCTTTGACTTTCATCATTTCACATTCTCTTGCTTTTACTTCTATCCTATGTATTTTTTTTAGTCATCTGCAAATGAATTTCTCCTATGTCTAACAATTACATATTTTCCATAATAGACATATATATGAAAAAAACTTTCTTGTGATGGCAATAAAAAATAAAAAGTTATTCAAAATGCCCACACCTCAGAAGTACCTAATTCAGACTTCCTCTTTTGGCTATTAAGAATTAACTTGTATTTGACCAATATTTGAACAATAGACAACTGTAAATGCTTTGTAGATATAAAAAACAAAAGCTGTTCATAATCATTAGGGAACAACCACGGATGGCATTCAGAACCTGAGAGACCAGGATCCTTGAAAGAATGAAAATGCATTGAGCTTAGCCTAACATTTGGTGTCACTATTCCCCTTGTGTTTTTGTTTGTAAGTTGTAGCTAAAAGTGAGAAGTCAAGCAGAAAGCATCAACTAAAAAGCTGAGAAACCTAGCAGAATTTTCAGCATTCATGCAATGAGGAAGACAAATTTTGATTTAGAACCTACCAAGGATGAAGCCCCTGGAAGTTACACTAGATACTCAGTTGGGATTCCTGAATGCATACATCCTACAAATACATAGGATAAACAAAAAATCCTACAAAGGATAAACAGAAAATAGATTATCCCTCACAAAGATTGAAACCTAGTTTTTCAACAGCTCAGTTCACAAGGATTAAGGTGATCCACTCCTATATCAGGCTGATAGGCAGAAACAAACGTAAATCTATGAAGAATGAGGACATCATCTAGAGCCTCAATGTGCATACACATTGCCTGGCATTAAAAGCAAAATCAAATAAATTCCTGTGAGATAGGATACAGTATTAAATAATTGAAAGCAACAGAGAAATAGGCAATATAAACAGACCCACAGGCGATACATACATTGGAGTTACTAGACTTAGACTTTAAAATAACTTTATTTTTAAAAATATATCACAAAACATATACTTTGAGTAAGATAACTGAAATCCATTAATGAGCAAATGGATATCCTAGAATGCACAAATAAGATAATTAAGAAATTAACACATTGATTTAATACCAGATTACAGACAGCTGAGGAGAACATACTAATGTTTCTCCCAGCTCACTAGAGCTGGGAGAAAAGTCGATATAAAATATCTGGACTGAAGCACGAGAGGGCAAATAAGATGACACATTCAGAAAAGAGCCTAAAGGATATATGGAAGTGATTTAAAAAAATAATAATAATAACAATAGGGACGCCTGGGTGGCTCAGCAGTTGAATGTCTGCCTTTGACTCAGGGCGTGATCCTGGGGTCCTGGGGTCGGGTCTCACATCAGGCTTCCTGCATGAAGCCTGCTTCTCCGTCTCCCTTTGCCTATGTCGTCTCCCTTTGCCTATGTCTCTGCCTCTCTCTTTCTGTGTCTCTCATGAATAAATAAATAAAATCTTTAAAAAAATACCCACAAAAATATTTGTACTAAAGTCTCTACGTAGAGGAAAAAATGAGAGAGAGTCAAATATTTGAAAGACACAATAGCTAAGAATTTTACAAATTGAAAATTGGAGTCATCACTGATAGCTTTGAGAACTGTTACAAACACCAAGCAAGAAAATACAAAGGAAATGGCATTGAGGCATATTAGACAAAGAGAATAGTGTAAATTGTCAAAACGAAATAGACTTATTACTTTAAAATAGAAAAATAAGAGCTTCAAGACAAGTAAACCAAAACCAGAAGCAGAGTATTAAAATGCTGCAAGAAAGCCACTGCTAGCCAATGAAATTATTTTTCACAAATGAAGGTGAATTTAAGATCTTTGAACAAACAGAAACAGAGAATTCTTTCCTAAAAGATTCACATAAAACTGATATTAAAGTAAATTCTGTAAGCCAAGGAAAATGCTACTTAAAAATATTGAAAAATCTTTTCAGTACTACAAACTGTCATTACATGGGTGAACCATAATTTATTTCATCATTGCTATGAAATGAATTTTTATGCTTCCCACCGCCCACCCCATTCATATGTTGAAGTCTTCTCCTCCAATGTAATGCTGTTTGGAGGTGGAGTGTTTGGGAAGTCATTATGTTTGGATGAGATCATGGAGGTGGAGGTAGAGCCACTATGATGGGTTTGGTGCCTTCATAAGGGGATGAAGAGACCCAAACTCTTGCTCTTCAACGTATTCAACACATGCGTAAACCCAGAAGGCAGTCCTTACCAGAACCTAACCACATGGGCCTCCTCATCTCAGACTCTTTGGCCTCCAGAAGAGTGAAAAATAAATGTTTGTTATGTAAGCCACCTTCGTTTATGGTATTCCACTTATAGCAGCCTGAATTGACTAAGAAACTATCAAGGAACATTTATCCATAATCCAATTTTTTGCTATTAAAAACAATATTTCAATAAACTTGTACACATGTCATTTGGCAGTTTTGCCAGTATACCTGTAGATATTACTTAAAATTAAACTACTAGATAAAAGAGTGTGTACATTTCTAATTTTGATAGACATCACAAAATTGATCTCCAAAAAGTTTATGCAATTTATACTCCTACTCCAACTTATACTCCAACTCTGAGGAAGCCTTTTCTCCTACCTGTGCTTCAACAGTGTGGGTTTTCAAGTATCTTTTCATTTCTTATCTTAAGAAGTGATATCATCACTTTTATCTTGCATATCTTTATAAAATAAAACAACCTTTAAAAAATATTTAAACACCTAATATTTTTCATTTTTCTGAGAACTATCCTCTGCCCACATTTCTTTCTTTTTTCTTTATTTAAATTCAATTTGCCAACATGCCCATATTTCTTTATTGCTGGTTTTTTTTTCTTATTGATTTGAAATATCTCTACAAAGATGAAATTAGCCATTTGTCAAATGCATTGCACTTTTTCTTACCTTTTGTCTTTTTGTTGCACTTTTACTTACTTTTCTTACTTTGTATGTTTTTTGTGCAGATATTTTGATTTTCATATGGTCAAATTAATCATTCTTCCCTTATGGTATATGGGGTTTATGCCCTATAAAGCATTCTTAATTCTGAGATTATTCTGGAAAAATACTCTCATATTTCATTTTAGATCCCTTATGGTTTTACTAAATCATTGATATTTCAAACCTAATTTGATAAAAGGAACGTGGTAGTGCTTATTTTAATCCATCCATCTTTTTTACACCTTGATTGCATATATTTTCATATCAGCAGAGTTTTGTTTTGTTTTTTTAGCAGAGTTTTAATTGCTGTGACATTATAATGTCTGGTAGGATTAGTCTTTATTTCCTTTTTCAAAGTTGCTGGCTATTCTCAGTAACTTGTTTTTGTCTGTATAAACTTCAGAATTAGCTTGCCTGGTTTCAAAATTTAAAGAACTGCCATAGTTACAATATTGTCTCCTCTTATCCAAGAATATAATAAATCTTGGCATTTATTCAGATCTTTTTTAATGTCTCTTAGTAGCATTTAAATTTTTGTTATATTGGGCAGCCCAGGTGGCTCAGCGGTTTAGCGCTACCTTCAGCCCAAGGCATGATCCTGGAGACCCGGAATCGAGTCCCACATTGGGCTCCCTGCATGGAGCCTGCTTCTCCCTCTGCCTGTGTCTCTGCCTCTGTCTGTGTCTCTCATGAATAAATAAATAAAACCTTTTTTAAAACAATAAATAAATAAATTTTTGTTATATAAATATACTACCTTTCTCATTAATCTTTTTTCTTTAGTGTCTCACATGGAATGTTCTTTTTAAATTCAACTTTTATTTCCATTATCTTTTCTAACAGGTTGCTGTTTATATAGAAATGTAATATATTTTTAAATATTTCATATTTCATACTTACTGGTTTCTTTTTGTCTAATAACTTGATAGATCATTCCTTTGGTTTTTTTTTAATAATAGAATAATACTTACCTGCATTAATGAAAATATTGCATTCTCCTTCTAAGTGCTATCCTTCACATTTCTTTCTGTTGTTATTTACCTTGGTTAGATCTGCCAGAATAATTAATGGTAATAGCAATAAGGAGCATTTTGGAGCATTTTTCTTCTTTGGTTTTAAAATGAATGTTTCTATTGTTGAAACATTCAGTCCGATTTTAGTCTTTGAACTGATATACACACAAACACACACATCCATGTTAGTGCTTTACATTTATATATATAACATGTATTTACATATATGTCCATGTATATTTATTCATCATAATAAGTAGTTATTTCTGTGTTCCTATTTTAATGGGAATCTTTTAAGTGGGTGTTTTAAATCTTATCTAATACTTTTTATTCTATGAAGACAATAATTTTCCTCCCCCTCAGACATACTAAATGGTGGATCCTAATAGCATGCTTTATATTAAATCATTTTGACACTCCCAGTAAGAGCCTATTTAATCATGGCAAATATACACTTTCAATTCTACTTGCTAATATTTTACTAAGATTCTTTTTTTGCATTGATATCCCATGGTACTATTAGTCCATATACTTACTGTGTCAAGTTGGTTTGGACAATAACAAAAATAAGCATTTTCCCTCCTGATTTGCTCTGAATGGAGCAACACCATTCTGGTCAATTTGGTATAATTGTTTTCGTGTGAGGCAATATGGTCTTCAACTTCTCTTTCAAAAAGAGGAGGGTAGGCAGGGAAGGCCATTGTGCCACACATGATTTCACCTCCACGTTCCCACTCTGCCAGCTTGTTTTTGATGGAGATGGTGCTTCCTTGCATTTTCTCAATTATGTCAGTGTCTCTCACCTCCCCCGATATCAGTTATTTATTTTTAAAACGTGTCCATGATTTTACTTTTTTAAGTGCAGGACTAGTTCTGTTAACCCATTCTCGTTCCCTTACATTATTTCTCTTTCAGCTATACGCCTTTTCATTTCTGCCTTTTAACTGTTCCTTGATTACAGTACATTGGGAAGATGCCTACTTGAGTTTCAGAAGATACGAAGTATATTTATAAAATCCTCCTCTGTTTCCCACGTTAAGACATTTTCAAAGTTAGTGTTTTCTCTTCGTGACTCTTTTCCCTCGACAGCAAAATGTTTTTCCAAAAGCTACATATTGTCATTCCTGATTCTGTTTCTTTATTACTCATTTTCAAATAGAAGAGAACCATGCAGGTCTTACATTTGTTGTCAGATAAGGTTAAGATGCAATTTTCTTATAGCCCCTTACATTCTGCTTGTTTGTTACGTACTTCACCTACTTAGATCTAGACCTAGAAAGTAGGCAGAGTTCATATACAGTCTTTAGCTAAACTTCTAAGTGTCAGAAACGTAGGGGGCAGGGATTATTTGAGCAGCCAACTTGGAGACCAGTAACACTTTCCATAGGAATGTCTTTACACACACACACACACACACACACACACACACACACACACACACTGCATGTGTGCTTGAAAAGAAAGTTTAAAAATAGACCTCAGAAATTTTCTCCTGGGAATTTTTTTGTAAGAATAGACTAGTAGTATGTATGCCCTTCATTCTGAAGCAGAAAAGAATTAGTAGCCAAAAGAAGATGTATAAAATTTTGAATGACCTCTGGAAATAGCATCTAACATTCGGTTGCCAAAGTCATTCTATCAGGACATGAGGTGAAGCTTCATGCATAAACATCAGTGTGCTTCCTCACCTTTATTCCTTCATCACACCAACATCTAGTCCCCTCCCCTGCCTTTCCTTCCGTACTATACCAGCATCTACTCTCTTTGTACATCCATTAAGAGATTACAATTTCCAGGAAGCAAATGTTGGAAATAGTAAATGATGGGTTGTGTATAATGTTCTAGAAAATGAAGCCATATGAGGAAAAGTACTACTGATGGGACATTAAGAGGAATAGTCCTTATATCCTTGAGAGATGGGTAGCTAATGTATACATACACAAACACACATAAATATAAGTTTAGAGGCATAATTTGTCCTTCATTTATTAATGTCCTTACAAAAGTGAGTATTTTTTTTCTATTTGAGAACATGCTGTGTCAATGTTAGAAATGCCCAGAGTTGAATAGAAAGAGTACATTATACTTCATTAAAATATAATTCAGAGAAAGAAGTTGTTAGCTTAATCTATGAAATCTAAAAATAATAAACTTGTCACATCCTAATTTTGTGTGAGAAGCTAAACTACTTCATTCAATCTCTAACTTCACATTTTCTTCCAATTAAATGGGGATGAGACTATTGAGCTAGATCACTGGCAAGTGATGAGCCAAAATTCAGAAATAACTGCATAGCACCTTAAATATATAACTTTATATAAATTCTATGAGAAGCTGAAAACAATGAATAATCCATAAACAGTATTGGGTTTATACTTCCATTAAAGACTATGTTCCCTCAAGCCTTGAATATTCCATGAACAATTCAATTAATCTTTAATATATAGCAGACACAATGAAAGTCACTGATACATTGTATACAAAGCACTTCATAAGATTTTTAAAAATTACCTAAATTATATTTTAGCTCACCTTTGCATTTTCAAAAATTGATGATAAATGCAAAAAATGAATTCTTTTTCACATATTGAAATCTAGTTTTAGTTTTATGTATTTTTAAGACTTAGTGACAGATGAATTCACTCTAATCTATTATATATCATACTTTTCTATCTTTTATATTGTCATTCAAAAGTAAAATAGATAAGTATAAACTTTTAGTTAGTGGGTTTTATAAATTGCACTGGTCACGTCAACAATTTCAGTCACTATCCTTCCATCTCCTCCTCTTCATTCCACATTCTTAATGATATTCAGTCATAGCTTATGGTTGCATTTACTCATTGGTGCCTCTTGTTGGGGTTCTTTTAGCCACAGGGAAAGAAAAATTCTGTAGTCTGGTTTTATGAGGAATTTGAGAATGGAGATTACTGGGGAGCTTTCAGGCAATAAAAATGAGTTTTCTGTATCAAGGATGGACATGTTTCTGTTTCTATATTATAAATATTATTATCCATTTATTTACCTATTGATACGTATTGAGGCAGTGGTGCCTAGAGAATCAGTAGACAGCTGCCAATGTGCTTTTATTTAAATTATAAAGGATGGCACTAAAATGAAGAAACACTGAAAAAAAATTAAATTCCACAGAGATGCATTTGATTGCTTTCCATAGAAAAAATAAGTACCAAGTACTCAAGGACATTTTAATCAGCATTTCATGCTAAAAGGAATATCTATATCACACAATTTTATCTTAGATGGCTGAAAGATTGAAAATTGAAATATAAAACTTTTAGAATTTTTAGGATTAAATTTAGAATGATCTGGTAACATTTTGGAAAAAAAGGCATTGTTAAAATAAATGTCATTGGTCAAAAAACAGTATCTAAAGTAAAGTATATTTAAATCTCATCTAGTGCTGTAAACTTGATTAAGTTCGTTTTCCTTCAGCATTCTCATCTGTAAAATAGAGGCAATAATCTTACCTACTTCAAAGGCTGTTGTGAGGATAGAATTTGCTCAGTTTATGTAAAGCAATGAGGACAATATCTGCAACACAGCAATATGTGAGTCAACTGAGACCCAGATTCAGGGGTGGCACTTTTCAAAGATATGGTATTTTATGGTCAAGAATGGAAGCACTCAGCAGGACAAGTGGGAACGTGGGGATGCCTCTAAAGGCCTAGATACACCACATATTCCACTGCATAAAACAAGTGACATGGCCAACCACAACTTCAACATGTCAGGGAAATAGACAATTCCCATGTAATTGTTGGGGTAAAGGACAATTATTTTGGAAATATCAAGCATACTATACTTGGTAAAACCACCATTTGCAAGATTGGTTTTTTGGGGTTTGGTGTGGCTGTCTGAGTAAAAAAGTCAAGATATTTGTTCACAAGCTTTGTTTGGGATAGTTTAAATGAAAGAATCATGAAATCATTTGCATTTGCGGAAGTAAAGCATAAGAGATTTCAAGAACCGTGACTTTGATCTATTGTGCCCTTCAGTTTTCAGGAAAAGAAAATAAAAAAGAGTTATTGTGAAAGCATTTTTTGCTTGCTGTTTCTTTGATTATGTCATCAACCTGGGCCTGGAATGTATGAACAGTAGCAACCAAGTCACTATAATACCATAAGCTTTTTTAAAAAATTTATGAATAATATTAATATCATATTCACTTTGCCATACACATTCATCATGCATATGTAACTGCTGGTGATGACTTGGCTTATAAGCTTGTCAAGTTCTCTCTAATATATACAGATATAGTTAAATACATATGATTTTATGTGAGAAATGTGTACACATTTTTATATAAGAATATTCTATTTATATATAAATATATATTGGCCTATGCATATATAGGAATAAAGTATTCATTTAACTAAATATGTCATATTTGTCTTAATAGGTCATTATGTGTAGATCTACTTAACTCTTTATAATAGTTGACTACTATTCTGTGGAATGAATGTTATATAATATATGCATGAACTTTCCCTTAGTGGGATACCTTACAGTTTTTGATATCATGCATAATGTTGCAATAAACAGTCATGCATCTTTACATACTATTTCTATAGTTTTTGAAGGGAGAATTCCTAAGAATGGAATTGTTAGATTAAATAAATAATTTAATAAATAATTTAATTAGATTTTTTATAAGTATTTGTTGCCACAGTATTCTACAAAATAATTTTTACAAGTCTTATTAATTGTGTTTTAGATAAAAAATGTGCCACTAAGCAATGAATGGATCAATCGGGAAATGAAAGAAGAAATTTAAAAATAAAAATACATGGAAACAAATAAACATGAAAGCACACAGTCCCAAACCTTTGGGATGTAGCAAAAATAGTCAAAGAGGTAAGTATATAGCACTACAGGCCTACCTCAAGAAGCAAGAAAAAACTCACATACACAACCTAACCTTTCACCTAAAGGAATTAGAAAAAGAACAAATGAAGCCTAAAGCCAGGAGAAGAAGGGAAATAATGAAGATTAGGGTGAATAAATAATACAGAAACCAAAAACAAAACAAAACAAAACAAAACAAAACAAAACAAAAAAACAGTAAAACAAATTGATGAAACCAGGAGGTGGTCCTTTGAAATAATTAATAAAATTGATAAACCCCTAGCCAGACTTATCAAAAAGAAAAAAGACCCAAATAAATAAAACCACAAATGAGAGAGGAGAAATCACAAGCAATACGACAGAAATATAAACAATTATAAGAGAATCTTGTGAAAAATTATGTGCCAAAAAATTGGGCAATTTGGAAGAAATGGATAAATTCCTAGAAACATAAATTACCAACACTAAAACAGGAAGAAATAGAAAATTTGAACAGACTGATAAGCAGCAAAGAAATTGAATTAGCAATAAAAAATCCTCCCAACCAACAAAAGTACAGGGACAGATGGCTTCCCAGGGGAATTCTGAGAAACATTTAAAGAAGAGTTATTACCTATTTTCAAACTATTCCAAAAAACAAAAATGGAAGGAAAACTTTCAAACTCATTCTATGAGACCAGCATTTTCCCTGATTTCCAAACCAGACAAAGACCCCACTAAAGAGAACTACAGGCCATATCCGTGATGAACATGTTTGCAAATATTCTCAACAAAATACTAACAAATCGAATCCAAAAGTACATTAAAAGAATCATTCATTATGGTCAACTGGGATTTATTCCTGGGTTGCCAGGGTTGTTCAATATTCACAAATCAAACGCAATGTGATAGAACACATTAATAAAAGAAAGGATAAGTATCGTCTGATTCTCTCAATAGATGCAGAAAAAGAATTTGAAAAACTACAGCATCCATTTTTTTTGAAAAAAATTATTCTCACTTTTTTAAAAAGATTTTGTTTATTTATTCATGAGAGATACAGAGAGAGAGGCAGAGACACAGGCAGAGGGAGAAGCAGGCTCCATGCAGGGAGCCCTGACATGGGATTTGATCCTGGGTCTCCAGGATCACGTCCTGGGCTGAAGGTGGTGCTAAACTGCTGAGCCACCAGGGCTGCCCTGGTGTAGCATCCATTCTTGATAGAAACTCTCAACAAAGAAAGGATAGAGGGAACATCCTCAACATTGTAAAGGCCATATATGAAAGACCCACAGTTAATATCATCCACAATGGGGAAAAACAGAGAGCTTTTCCTCTGTGGTCAGGAACAAGATAGGGATGTCCACTTTGACCATTGTTATTTAACATAGCACTGGAAATCAGACGACAAAAAGAAATAAAAGGCATCCAAATTGGCAAGGTAGAAGTCAGACTCTCACCATTTGAAGATGACATGATACTCTATATAGAAAATCCAAAAGACTTGGGATCCCTGGGTGGCGCAGTGGTTTGGCGCCTGCCTTTGGCCCAGGGCGCGATCCTGGAGACGCGGGATTGAATCCCACATCAGGCTCCCGATGCATGGAGCCTGCTTCTCCCTCCGCCTGTGTCTCTGCCTCTCTCTCTCTCTCTGTGACTATCATAAATAAATAAAAATTAAAAAAAATATTAAAGAAAATCCAAAAGACTCCACCAAAATATTGCAAGAACTGATATACAAATTCAGTAAAGTTGCAGGATACAAATTTAATGTACAGAAATCTGTTGCATTTTTATAACCAATAAGGAAGCAGCAAAAAGAGAAACCAAGGAAACAATCCCATTTACAACTGCACCAAAAGCCAGAAGATACCTGGGAATGAGCCTAACCAAAGAGGTAAAAGATCTATACTCCAAAAACTATAAAGCACTTATTAAAGAAATTGAAGATGACACAAAGAAATGCAAAAACATTCCATGCTCATGGATTGGAAGAACAAGTATTGTTAAAATGTCTATACTACCCAAAGCAATCTACACATTTAATGCAATCCCTATCAAAATATCATCAGCATTTTTCACAGAGCTAGAATAAACAATCCTAATTTTTAAAAGATTTTATTTATTTATTTATTTATTCATGAGAGACATAGAGAGGCAGAGACATAGGCAGAGGGAGAAGCAAACTCCTCACAGGGAGCCTGATGTGGACCTTGATCCCCAGACCCAGGATTATGCTCTGAGCCAAACTCAACCACTCAGCCACTCAGGCACCCCAACAATCCTAAAATTTGTATGGAACCACAAAAGGTCCTGAATACCCAAAGCAATCTTGAAAAATAAATCTGGAGACATCACAGTTCCAGACTTCAAATTATATTACAAAGCTGTAGTCATCAAGACAGTATGGTACTAGCACAAATACAGACACGGAGATCAATGAAACAGAATAGAACACCCAGAAATGGGCCCACAACCAGATGCTCAACTAATCTTCAACAAAGCAGGAAATGGAAAAAATGACAATGGAAAAAAGACAACTCTTCAACAAATGGCGCTGGGAAAACTGGACAGCACCATGCAGAAGAATGAAACTGGACCACTACTTTACACCATAGACAAAGATAAATTCAAAATGAATGGAAGACCTAACTGTGAGACAGGAAACCATAAAACATACTCTAAGCTACAGAGAACAAACTGAGAGTTGCTCGAGGGGAGGTGGGCAGGAGGACCGGTTAAATGGTTGACTCATATTAAGGAGGGCACTTGTTTTGATGAGCACTAGGTATTGTTTGTAAATAATGAATCACTCAGTTCTATACCTGAAACTAATATTACACTGTAGGTTAATTAACTGGAATTAAAATAAAAACTTGAAATATAAATAAATAAATAATTCTTAAAAACCCAACTCCTCCCCCCACCCCCCACCCTCCACCCCCCCGACACACAAGAAAGTGGGGTTTTACAGCAACCTCTGCAAATCTCTGACATCTGCCTGTGGGAGCTGGGACAACTGAGAGAGATTACCACAGTTCTTGGCCTAGGCAAGAGTAGCAACTTCCTGGTTCCCCAAAGCCCAGCGGTGAGGCTCAGAGCCTCAGTGACCTTTCCTGACTTTTTTCTCAGCTATTTCAATGAGAATGTAAGCACTTGATTTCCTGTAATAGATTTCTTCCTGTTAGAAATGCTTGTTGTGATTTCTGTTTTCACTACCTGATAGATTATTTTCCATGGTGATAGGCCATTTATATTTCCTTGTTCATCAAATACCTATTCATAATCACGTTTACCCCATTGTTCTTTAAAATTAATTTTAGGATTATTAATTCTTCTTCCCTTTTGCTAACTTCTTTTTCCTTTTTTGTTTTTGACTTTAGTAATATTTCTCTTGTCATACAGAAATTTTCATTTTTATATATTCAAATCAACTATTGTTTTTCTTTACAGCTCTCGGTTTCCTTTAATGCTTAGGAAGATCTTCCTCACTTCAAGTTATAAATATACATGGCCGCGAGTTTTTTGTTGTTGTTGTACTTTGTTACTTTATTTTTTTATCTTTTCTAAATTTGGAATTTATTTTTAAGTGTAGTATAAAATAGGGCCATATATTTATTTTCTTCTGAATTAAGAGCCACTTGTCCTAAAATATTATTTTAATAACACTTTCTTTCATTTGTGAATTGTTTTACATATTCTTGAATCCATTATTAGGACTTCTTTTCTCTTTCACTGATTATTTTGGTGTATTTTTCTGTTCACTACTGTATTTTTTCATCACCGTTGCTTTTTTAATTTTATTTATTTTTTATTGGAGTTCAATTTGCCAACATATAGCATATCACCCAGTACTCATCCCGCCAAGTGCCCCCCTCAGGGCCTGTCACCCAGTTACCCCATCCCCCTGCTCACCTTCCTTTCTACTACCCCTTGTTTGTTTCCCAGAGTTAGGAGTGTCTCATGTTCCATCACCCTCACTGATATTTTCACTCATTTTCTCTCCTTTCCCCTTTATTCCCTTTCACTATTTTTTATATTCCCCGAATGAATGAGATCTTATGATGTTTGTCCTTCTCCGACTAACTTACTTCACTCAACATAATACTCTCCAGTTCCATCCATGTCAAAGCAAATGGTGGGTATTTGTCTTTTCTGATGGCTGAGTAATATTCCACTGTATACATAAACCACATCTTCTTTATCCATTCATCTGTCGATGGACACCGAGGCTCCTTCCACAGATTGGCTATTGTAGACATTACATATGTCTACATCTGCATCTGTATCTTTGCGGTATATCCCCAGTAGTGCAATTGCTGGGTCATAGGGTAGCTCTATTTTTAACTCTTTGAGGAACTTCTACACAGTTTTCCAGAGTGGCTGCACCAGTTCACATTCCCACCAACAGTGCAAGAGGGTTTCCCTTTCTCCACATCCTCTCCAACATTTGTTATTTCCTGTCTTGTTAGTTTTCCCCATTCTCACTGGTGTGAGGTGGTATCTCATTGTGGTTTTGATTTCTATTTCTGATTTCTGGGCATTGATTTTGTATCCTGCCATGCCGCTGAATTGCTGTATGAGTTCTAGCAATCTTGGGGTGGAGTGTTTTGGGTTTTCTATGTAGAGTATCATGTCATCGGCGAAGAGGGAGAGTTTGACTTCTTCTTTGCCAATTTGAATGCCTTTTATGTCTTTTTGTTGTCTGATTGCTGAGGCTAGGACTTCTAGTACTATGTTGAATAGCAGTGGTGAGAGTGAGCATCCCTGTTGTGTTCCTGATCTTAGGGGAAAGGCTCCCAGTGTTTCCCCATTGATAATTATATTTGCTGTGGGCTTTTTGTAGATGGCTTTTAAGATGCTGAGGAATGTTCCCTCTATCTCTACATTCTGAAGAGTTTTGATCAGGAATGGGTGCTGTATTTTGTCGAATGCTTTCTCTGCATCTATTGAGAGGATCATATGGTTCTTGTTTTTTCTCTTGTTGATATGATCTATCACATTGATTTTGTTGAACCAGCCTTGCATCCCAGGGATAAATCCCACTTGGTCATGGTGAATAATCTTCTTAATGTACTGTTGGATCCTATGGGCTAGTATCTTGTTGAGAATTTCTGCATCTGTGTTCATCAGAAATATTGGTCTATAAATCTTTTTGGTGGAGTCTTTGGTCTTGGAATTAAGGTGATGCTGGCCTCATAGAACGAGTTTGGAAGTATTCCATCTCTTTCTATCTTTCAGAACAGCTTTAACCATTGCTTTTTAATAAGATTTATTTTCTGATAAGATGATTTTCTTGAATATTCTCACACATCTATTTTTTTCTATTAACTTTAGAATGATTTTGTCCTGTTCAAAAATTTTGTTAAGCATTACATCAAATGTAATTTAATTGTATTAAATATGAAATAAAAATATAATATTGTAAGGAATAATATTACTTGGAAGTAGATTGGGATGAGCTAAACATATACTCCCTAAATGCTGATCCAACCACTAAAATAACAGAAGTCAGTGATAGAACCAATAACTGAACAAAAAAAGATGAAAGGAAGTAATAAAAAATACACAATCCAAAAGAAGGCAAATAGAGGAAAAAAGGAGAAAAAGCAGGTGAGACAAATAGAAAACAAATAACAAGAAAGAAAAAAGAACAAATGGAATAAATAGAAAGCTAATAGAAGATAGATAGATGATAGATAGATAGATAGATAGATAGATAGATAGATAGATAGATACTGCTATTCAGAAGTAAGCTGAAGTGGCAATATTAATATCAGAAAAGGGAGATTCAGATCAATAAAAATATTGTCATGTATAAAATCATTTCATAAAGGTAAAGGGGTCAATTCAAATATATATTTGTATTCCTAAACATTTATAAACTTATGAGCAGCATTCCTAAACATTTATAAATTTATGAGCAGAATTTGAAGCAAAAAAAATCTGTAAGGATAACTAAAAAAATTCATAACTGCAGTGGAAGATTTCAGTTTCCCTCTTACAAAATGGACAAAACAATATTCTATATTACGGAATACTAAATCAGTAAAGGTATAGAAATTTGAACAACACTCCCAGTAACTTGATCTAGTAGACATTTCTGGAACATTTCCCCCAGTGACAGCAGAATACACATTATTTTCAAATGCACACCTAACATTTGCCAAGACTGTCATATTTGGGGCAATAAAACAATTCTCACTAAATTTAAAAGGATTTAAATCACATAAACTATGTTGTCTGACTACAGTGGAACAAATTAGATCTTTCAAAAATAGAAAGATCTCTGGAAAATCCCCAAATATTTGAAAACTGTTTTAGTCAAGATTCTCCAAAGAAATAGAACCAATACACTATATCTCTATCTATATCTACCTTTTTATCTATCACTTGTGTATCTATCAACCTATGTATCTTATCTAAATGTTCATTCACTGTCATACCATATATTAACTCTTCATTCTTTTTTATTATACCAATGATCCTGGACCTCTTCTGGATTTAAGGGGTCTTTTGAGAATCTCCTGAAAGTTGAGAATCCTCTTCCTGCAAATAGATAGATAGATATATAGATATAGATATAGATATAGATATAGATATAGATATAGATATAGATATATATAATGGTTTATAAGTGTTCCTGGATCCCTTGGATCCCATCCATGGAACCCATATACATATGAGAGAGAAAGAGAGAAAGATTTTAAAGATTTAGCTCATCGGCTCATGTAATTATGGGGACAGGCAAGTCCTGTCCCTGAAATCTGTCAAGCTAGCAGACTAAAAATTCAGGTAAGAGATAATGTTGCATTTTTGAGTCTGAAGGCTGCAAAGTCAGGCAGGATTTTTATGTTGCAATCTGGAGGGAGAATTCCTTCTTCTTTGGGATACCTCTCTTTTCTCTTAAGGTCTTCAAATAATGGTAAAAAGCCCACCCACATTATGGAGGATAATCTGCTTTACTTTGAGTCAACTGATTGTAAATATAAATTACACCTAAAAAATATCTTTCCAGCAACATCTAGACTAGTATTTGCCCAACAAACTATAGTCACTGTAGTCTAGCCAAGTTGACATATAAAAATATAACTTTTTATAGAAAAAAGAAAGTAAATTCACAGAAAATTATCCATCTAAATTATCCATTGGTCAAAGAAAAAAATCAAAAGGGGAATTTAAAATATATTTTTATCTGAATGAAAATTAAACATAATATGCTAAAATTGGGAGGATGAACCAAAAGCAATGCTTAGGGGGAAATTATGCCACTAACCCTTTATATTGGGAATGAATGAAATCCTAAATCAAGTGTTTCAGCCTCCATCTTAACAAACTAAGAAAAAAGGAAAAAACCAAATGAACCCAAATTAAGCAGAAGAAATAATAGAGGTCATGGTGAATATCAATGAAATATAAATCAGACCTAAATGCTAGGCCTGCTCTCATATCTGAGAAGATTAAGAAGATCTCAAGAAGATTGATAAACCTCTGTTTAGACCAATAAAGAAAAAAAATACATTTTTTACATATATTACCAATATCAGGTAATTAATCCATCCTGTTCCGTCTATTCTTTCACCAATACCACATATTCTTTCTTTTCTTCGTTACTATGACTTACATGTAGTCCTGAAATCAGGTGGTGTGAGTCCGCTATTTTTATCTTTTTCAGAATTGTTTTATTATGTTTCTTTGTCTTTCTGTTTACATTTTAGAAGCTACTTGTAAATATTAAAAAAAAAAACCTTGGGATTTTGATTAGAATTGCATTGAATCTATAGATTAAATTGAAGAGAATTTACATCTTAGCAATATTGTGTTTTCAAAACATAAACACAGTGTATCTCTACTTATTTAGGTCTTCTTGATTTCTTTCATCAATTTTTTTTGGTTTTCTGCATATAAATTCTGTACAAATTTTGTTAGCTTTACTCATATTTAGAGTGCTAGTGTAAATGGTATTTTTAAAATTTAAAATTCCGATTTTGCTGGTAATTAAGATTGTGATTGACTTTTGTATATTGATCTTGTATCATGAAACCATTCTAAAAATGGTTTTTAGTTTCAGAAAATGTTTTTGCAGACTTTTGGGGTTTTCCTACATACATCATCATATATTTGGATATTATAACTTTATGTAGTTACAAAGGTAAGAAATAATACTGTCTTCCAAATAATTTGTATTTGGAAGAGAGAAGGTTATCCTCTTTAAGAAAAAAGTAAAATCAATATAAAATTCTAAACAGGATAAAACTGTAGCCTAACTGATGTTTTTAAACATAGCCAAAGAAAATGTTAATAGATATGGGAATTTAGGAAATATAAGCCAAAGGGCAAAGTGTTGACATTTAGAGACTAGTAATTAACCAACCAGCACATTTCGGGGATGACAGACACTGAATTTTAAGGAAAATGAATAAGGTTTCTGTTGTAGACAGGAATGATTCATCATATCTGAACATGGCCTGGATGAAATTACCTCCATTTGTCTGAATTCATTTCCTCCAAGCATCATATTGATTATCATTTGGCTTCAGGTTCTAAAGTCAGAGTGCTTTGGTTCTATCCAGCCCCAGCATTCAATCGTTAGCTGCAGGCTTTTCAGTATCTTTAAGTTCCACTTCTCTCATTTGCAAAATAAAGTTAAAAATAGTACTTACCCCATAGGATTGCCATGAGAATTAAATAAGATAATATAAGCCAATATGCTAAAGTCTGCATCCCATAAGCGAAATGGACATGGCAGATATTAGGTTTCCACCTTTTTTCCTGGCATTCCTCTTAAAAACATGGCCAGATGAGAGAACTCTAGCAACCGGAAGCTATGGAATATACTTCACAAAACCTAGGAGCTTCCCAGGTGTAATAGGAAACATGCTCCATACTGGGAGGAAGAGGCCTGAGAGACACCAATGAAAGAGACCCCTCCACATTGGTAGGCAGAAGGCTTAATAAGTGAGGGAATTTACTTAGGAGGCTTACCTTGGGCAACCAAAAGATGAGTAGATTTCCACATTTGCCTCCCAAATCTTAACAGTTTATATAGAGGCCTTAACTGGATTCAGTCATACATACTATCCAGATAGTCTCAGCAACGTGTTGCTCTCCTAAGGCCATGTCCTTGAAAATGGCTCCCATTGTGGGAACAGCATGGGAAGAACTTCTATTTCAAGCTCTGGGGAGGAGTTAGGAGCCTCTAATTGCCTGGGTCCAGTTCTCCAGTTAACTGGCAGCCACATCCTCTCAATGACCTCCTCTAATATGTACCAAAGGCTGTGGGAGCAGAGGGGGGCTGGAGATGACAGTGTGTTTTCCACATGAGGAAAGTGAACAATGGCAATCAGATTCTGGAATGGCTTGGCAAGAATCAAATGGGCACCTACTTGTGTCAAGGACATCATCAACCAAAAGTGGACTATAACAACTAATAAGATCTTCCTTTACTCCTTCTTTCTAATGCTTCCTTTCTTTTCCCAACCCTGGAGATGCTTGAAGGAGGAGAGACATTGTGGGACAAGAGGAATAAGATATCCAACATGTGGCCCTTCTTTCCATTTAATATCTCGCAGGCACTTGCAATGAGAGGGAGAGCACCGAATTATCTATAAGATGCAATCAAATGGACTTTTAATATCTGAAAATGAATGCATGGTTATATATTCTGCCCAAAATATCTTAAGAGACCAAAAAGGAAAGTAAATTATTGAAGGAAAAAAAAAGCACGATCATATTTGTACTCTGCTAAAAACAGACTGGGCAATTAACAGGTTTTTGTAACTAGAAATATTTTGTTTTCCTAATTGGAAACTCTTTTTTTTAAAACTTATTTTTTCATGTCAAGAAAAGTGTTTCATTTTGCCTTTTATCATACTAATGAAGTGTTGTAAAATATATGTAGTATAGGAAGCATCACTATTAATGCTTTTAATAGTATTAAAATTAACAACACAAACCAGCTGAAATTTAAGAACTAGAAGGTCACAGATACCTCCTAAGTGCTCTCCCCTATTGCATACACCTGTTTCTGCTCTAGAAGACATTGCTCTCCTCAACTTATGTTCATTTACCTTCGTGTAGCAGACATTGTCAGTGCCTCACCTGCATCCTCTTGGCATTCACCATTCCTGTAAATGCAGATGGAGTATTAACAGCAAGTGTCTGTGATGATCTACCTAGGGGATTTCTTTGGACTGGACCAGAAGTTCCAGAGGACTCACTTTTTCATTCAACATTATGTTTCCAAAATTCATCTGCGTTTTTTTTTTGTATGTCCGCAATTAATTAATCTTACACTAACTTGTGAATAAAGTTGAATCAATATAGTTTTCTTCATGCTCATTCTTTCTTTATTGATTGATTGCTACTTGGATTGGTTCCATATTCTTTCCATTATGTACATAGTGCTGCTATGTAAGAATCTCAGGGCACCTGTGCAAAAGTTGTATAATAGTGCATGAGAATGTTCATTCCAAATTACCTTCCAAAGTGGTTGTAGCAATTTACACTCCCTCTGGTATAAGAATTCCCATTGAACCAAATCCTCTGCAACATTTAGTCTTGACAGATTTCTTCATTGTTTTGTACTGCTGCCTTTATTGTACATTAAGTTAATATAGATATAGATATAGAGGGGATCCCTGGGTGGCGCAGCGGTTTGGCGCCTGCCTTTGGCCCAGGGCACAATCCTGGAGACCCGGGATCGAATCCCACGTCAGGCTCCCGGTGCATGGAGCCTGCTTCTCTCTCTGCCTCTCTCTCTCTCTCTGTGTGACTATGATAAATAAATAAAAATTTAAAAAAAAGATATAGATATACATATAGATATAGACTCATTGGAATAGTCTGGGGTTCATTTATATGTTACTGTACCAATAGCATTTAACAGTTATTGCTATTTTGTAGAATATCTTAATATATCTGGTAGAGTAAGTTTCCTTTTTTTATTTTTGTTTTTTTTTAATTTAAAGTACATCTATTTAATTACAACCATTAATGTAATATCTGCCTCAATAATTTCATTCTGATAATAAAAAATGATAGTATAATGATGGTTTAAAGCTAGTTCAATTGGAGTTTTAGAGGCTTATTTATCAAGAGTGAAAATAGACTATTAAAAACAGCTAAAAAGATAACATGTGTCATAGTGCTTAATGTTTCTGTAACTGCTGGTAAGGCTTACATCTAAATCTGATGAATAATTTTTTTTTAAGATTTTATTTATTTGAGAGAAAGAGAGAGAGTGCACAGGCAGAGGGGAGGGGCAGAGGCAGAGGGAGAAGCAGGCTGTCTGCCAAGAGGGGAGCTCGATGTGGGGCTTGATCCCAGGACCCTGAGATCATGACCTGAGCTGAAGGAAGACACTTAACCAGCTGAGCCACCCTGGCACCCCTGATGCAGAATTCTTCAAGGCACTCAAATAGTTCTTTTCCCAGCCACATGGTATATACTGGTACTATGAATCTGGAAGAGACTGGCTATGGGTATCACTCTCTGTCTTCAGTTGTGATTGTGCAATATCAGCAAGTACATTTTGTTTGTTTTCCAGAAGCATGTCCCCTTGATAAACAATATCTTCCAGACATGAAGCAGCTTCATGGTTTTCTTCTTCCAGTTTATACAAGCTAGCAGCCTGTAGAGCAGCTGCAGATTCTTCGCTGGGTAATGAATCTATCAAAACATCAATGTCTTTGCTGCTCATGCCATCCATGCTGCAAAAAACTGGACGTATTCTTCGGTAGGATTAGCTGACTGATCTTGGTTAATTGCTGTCTGAATGTTAGTAAAGAAGCAGGAGGGCTACAGTGCTAAGACACTCCAATGGCATTAGAAAACTGATCTGCAAGGGAATTCATCACGTCCTGCAGCTGTACGAGCCCATCCACCATGTTCTTCCACAAGCCAAGGGAGGCTAAAGCCCCTCTTTTGTTTTTAAAGGTTGAATTAACTATTTGTAGGTCATTTCTTACTTTAAAGTACACTATAGAGTATTCCTCAGAAAATACATCAAATTTTGTTTGTGGTTCCCTTGAATATTTAGGTTGATTTAGACAGCAGAGACTTTTTATAATACTGAGACATATTATCCAAGAGCATGGAACACCACTGATTTAAATCTTCATCTATGTTATTTAGAGCTTTGAGGCTTTGTCCACAGAGATCTTATGTATTCTTTTAAGGCTATTCCCAGGCAATTTATTGTTACTGTTGCCATTGAGTTATCCTCTTAATTTCTATTTGGCTCTTGGTGTAGAGAACCAAATCTCTCTTAAGTAGATATTCACATTATCTGAAAATTATGTCAATTTTATGTATTACTTTCTAATGCTTATTTCTTTCTCTTCCTTTATAGTCTTTGCCAGAACCTCCAATAGCATGTTAAATAGTAGCAGTGTTACCACTGTTCCTCATCTTAAAGCAAATGCATTAGAAGTATTTCTATTAGATACAAAGTTTGTTGTAGGCTTTGGTATATATACCTTACTATGTTAAAGATAGTATTTTTCATTTTTTAAAGATTTATTTATTTATTTATTTATTGAGAGAGGGAGGGAGGAGAGAGACAGTGTATGCTCGGGGTGGGGGAGAGGCAGAGGGAGAGAGAGAATCTCAAGTAGACTCTCCACTGAGCAAGAAGCCTGACACGGGGCTCCATCTCACAACCCTGAGTCATGACCTGAGCTGAAATCAAGAGTCAGATGTTCAAAAATTTTAAAAAATAATAAAAAAAGTCAGATGTTCAACAGACTGAGCCACACTGGTGCCCCAAGATAGTCTTCTTCTATTCCTAATTTGCTAATGCCTTTTGGAAAACTATAGTTTGCTTTTTATCAAATGCCTCGTTAGCCTCAATTGTAAAAATTACATATTTTTTCTCTTTAAGTCTACTAATATCATGAATTATATTTGATAGATGAAATTCAGTTCATTTTATTTTTTTAATTAATTTTTATTGGTGTTCAATTTACCAACATACAGAAAAACACCCAGTGCTCATCCCGTCAAGTGTCCACCTCAGTGCCCGTCACCCATTCCCTCCAACACCCGCCCTCCTCCCCTTCCACCACCCTTAGTTCGTTTCCCCGAGTTAGGAGTCTTTATGTTCTGTCTCCCTTCCTGATATTTCCCAACATTTCTTTTCCCTTCCTTTATATTCCCTTTCACTATTATTTATATTCCCCAAATGAATGAGAACATACACTGTTTGTCCTTCTCTGATTGACTTATTTCACTCATTTTAAATGATAAT
The DNA here is from genome assembly GCF_048418805.1 of Vulpes vulpes. Taxonomy (NCBI): domain Eukaryota; kingdom Metazoa; phylum Chordata; class Mammalia; order Carnivora; family Canidae; genus Vulpes; species Vulpes vulpes. The sequence goes on from NC_132782.1 coordinate 126,040,628, forward strand.
ACTATTCATTGGATATGAAAAGAGACATATGATGTTTAGAGCTACTGTAGTTTAGGCATAGACCTTGTCTAACAATGAAACCAGCACACAGAATAAAAGCAAAATAAAACCAAGAGAGTAAGAGAATCAGATCTGGATAATACTGTATGTATTGTGGCATGGCATCAAGCCACACGGGAACTCAGTACTTCCCTAAACATTTGTTAGGTAAGCCAATAAATTATCTGAAACCAGTTTGAATTTCCTTTTGAGGTACCTGATTTTGAAAAGATTACTCACAAAATTCAGGTCTTATTTTTTTCAACTCTCTAACACTGTTTATGAAATAGCCAATTCTATCTTCATCATTTGAGTGACTTCTTTACTTTGATATCAATTTGCAAAAATTCATGAGTCTGTTGCTTAACAATACTCCACTTCTTCGTCTATTTTGTTTATTCATATACCAATGGCATTTTATTTTTTTTGAAAGATTGTTTTATTATTAGGTAATCTCTACACCCAACATGGGTTTCTTTTTTTAGTTTTATGCTTTTATTAACACAAATATGACACACACATAAGCTGTGTATTCATTTTCTTCGCTATGCAGCCTGGCATTGGGATTTGTGACTCTGATGGCCAGCTGGGCTGCTCTTTCCACAATGGCTTTGAGGTTCTTGGAGGATACGTTGTGAGCAATCTCTGCACAATAAGATTTGTTACACATTGGCAGCCCTTCCAGCTCCTTGAGCTGTGGACTAGGAACTTCCCGAAGCCACTGGGCAGCATGTGCTTTGTTTTCTTGTTGCTCCCATAACTAGTGTCGGGCATCAAGATCTGGCCCTTGAATCTTCTGTGTACCCTATTGTCAATGCCTCTGGGTTTCCGCCAGTTGCACTTAATTTTGCTCAAACTCAGAACCCTGAGATCAAGAGTTGCATGCTCTACTGACTGAGCTAGACAGGTGCCCCATATTGTCTTTTAATTCTATTTATTTTTTAAATGGTTCAAAGTCAGAAAGTTTAGAACTGTATTCATTAAAAATTCTCCTCCAACTTCTGACTCCCAGTGTTTTCCATTTAGAAGATCCCCCCTGAGAACTTTAAGCACTCACAAGCAAATACATTATAAGCCCAACACAGTGTACTATAAAAATTGATCTGCACCTTGCTTTTTAAAAATAGTGTGTCTTACAGATTATTCCACTTCAAAAATAAAGGACATTGTCATATTTTTTTTACATATATAGCTGGATAGTATTCCATTAAATGAATATATCCTCATTTGTTTTACTAACCAATCTTCTATTGACAGACATTTGGGTTCTTTCTTTTTTTTTACTATTACAAACAGTTATGGAATGAAAACCTTATACATATGTCACATTGAACACGGAAGTGTGTATCTCTAGTATACATTCTTTATTCTGGAAGTACTGAGTCAGAAAATGTGTATACATATATATTTAATTTTTGAAAAATATTGTGAAAAAATATTATGAAATTGCCTCAGTTTAAAGTTACACATTTCATATATCAGGCAATATGTTTGAAACATCTATTTTTCCGAAGCCTATTATCAATATTTTTTATTGAAGCATAGTTGACATACAATGTTACATTAATTTCAGGTGTACAACATAGTAATTTGACAAATCTATGCCTATTTTCAAAAATTTTATCTACTCTAATATTTTTAAATCAACTTATTGAGATATAATTTACATAACAAAATGTACCCATTTTAAGTGTAGACATCACTATGCTTTAATAAATTTGTACATCTGTAAATCACCTCCACATTAGAGATAAAAAATACTTTTACCTCTCCAAGCATTCCCTTAAGCCTTACCAAATAATTCTCATACCCATCTTTTAGCACCTGGAAGCCATTGATCTGGTTTCTGTTACTATGTAATAGATATGGTGCTTGTTAGGTTTCACATAAATGAAATTGGACAGTATGTATTCATTTGTACCCTGATTCAATCATGTTTTTGTATTTATTGATAGTTCATCCTTTTTTATTGCTGAGTAGTATTCAATTGTAAAAATACAATTCATTTATCAACAAACCTATTCATGGATATGAGTTATTTTTACTTTTTGATATTTGAATAAAGTTTTCATAAACATTTGTGTACAAAATTTAATGTGCACATATTTTTCATATTGGGGGGCGCAGCAACTTAACAGTAGAATCTCTAGGTCAAACTTTATTGTCAGATAGATTGCCAAATGGAGCAAACAGGTTATACAATTTTATATTTCCTACACTAATATAGAAATTTCCAGTTGCTCAACATTCTTACAAACACTTGGTATCATCAGTCATTTACATTTTGCCATTCTAGTGAATGTGTAAGTTATTTTATTATAGTTTTAATTTGCATTTCTCTGATGATGGATGTGGGCATCTTTACCTGTTTTCATTGACCATTTTTATATCTTCTTTTCTGAGCTTCCATTCAAACTTCTGCTACTTAAACAAATTTAGTTTGCTTCTTATACAGTTGTAAGAGTTTGTAACTACATCTATATCTAGTGTCTATATCATTTATCTACCTCTACCTACCTACTTACCTACCTACTTACCTATCTTCTATCATCATCTTAATCTATCTATCTAGTTTGGATACAAGTCTTTCATCAGATAAATGTATCGTAAATACTTTTTCCCAGTTTGTGGCTTGCTTTCTCATTTTCGTACCATGTCTTTTGAAGAACAGAAGGTTTTCATTTTGATTAAGACCAATTTATCATTTTTAGGGGTGCCTAGGTTGGTCAGTCTGTTAAGCATCTAACTCTTGATTATGGCTCAGGTCATGATTTCAGGGTCATGAGATCAAGTCCCTCATTGGCTCTATGCTGGGTATGGAGCCTGCTTAAGATTCTTTCTCTGTCTCCCACCCCCCCACCCCTCCACCCCCCCACTATTCTCTCTCTCTCTCTTAAAAGAAAAAGAACTTACTATTTTTTAAAAGTGCTATTTGTTTTAGCTGAGAAATCTTTTTTTTTTAATTTTTTATTTATTTATGATAGTCACACACAAAGAGAGAGAGAGAGGCAGAGACACAGGCAGAGGGAGAAGCAGGCTCCATGCACCGGGAGCCTGACGTGGGATTCGATCCCGGGTCTCCAGGATCGCGCCCTGGGCCAAAGGCAGGCGCCAAACCGCTGCGCCACCCAGGGATCCCTAGCTGAGAAATCTTAATATGTCCCCAAATAATGAAGATTTTCTCCTATATTTTCTTCTATGTGTTTTATAATTTGGCTTTTATGAACTTTATTAAATTATTATTTTTTTGCATGTGGAGGGAGATAAAGTTCATCAAGATCAGATTCATTTTCTTACATATGGATATGTATTTTTTCCAGGCCCATTTGTTGAAAATATTATCCATTATCCACAAAATTACCTTGTCAACTTAAAAAAATAATTTGCTATACATTGTGGATCTTCTTCTAAATTCTCAATTTAATTGCATTGATTTATATACCTAACCTCATACCAATATTGTACTGTCTTCATGGTTGTAGCTATGACGTGAATCTTGAAATAAGATGGTATAACTCCTCCAAGTTTTTTCTGCTTTTTTCAAAATTGTTTTGTCTATCTGGCTTCTTGCAATTTCAATATTAATTTTAGAATCAACTTGTCAATTTCTATAAAAAGTCTTGCTGGGCTTTTGATCAAGACTGTCTTAAATCACTTGATCAATTTGGTAGACGATATTTTAAAAATACTGGCTTTTCCAGGATGCTTGGGTGGCTCAGTCAGTTAAGTGTCTGGCTCTTGATCTCAGCTCAGGTCTTAATCAAGTTCAAGTTCAAGCCCTGTGTTGGAATCCACCCTAGACATGGACCTTACTTAAAAAAAAAATGAAAATACTGATTCTTTCAATCCACGAATATATCTCTTCATTTATTTCAGTCTTTTCTCAGCCATGGTTTACAGTTGTCATTGTGTAGATCTTGTACATATTGCTACCCAGAAAATATTCATGTTTTGTAATGATATTATAAATCATATTTTTAAAATTTCAGTTTCTAATTTTTCATTACTAATACAGAAATGCAATTGCGTTTTCTATATGAGGCCTCTAATCTTGTGACCATACAAGCTTACTTTTTACTTCTCCTGGATTTTTCACAGATTTCTTAGGAGTGTTAATGTATTTTCTATCATCTGGATAAAGAATAAGAGATTTCTACACTTTTATTTCCAAGTTGTATGCCTCTTTTTATATTTATATTTTTTATATTTATAAACTATTTATAAAAATATACCTATTGTATATTTGCAGAAATATTTATGAAAATATACATATATGTTTCATACAGGAAACAAGTTGATAAGGATGTGGTAAAATAACAAACCTCACATGTTGCTGGTGGGTTTGTAAAAGGTGCAGCTACTTTAGAAAATAATTTGTGTGCTTCTTTTTCTGTATTCTTATATATTGTACTAAATAAGACTTACTTGTTCCTAATATTAACAGGAAAGCATCCAGTGTTTCACTATTAATTATGAGGTTAAAAAAAGATTTTAAATAAAACTCTATATCCAATTAAAGAGACTCCCTCTTGTTACTTTTTTTTTTAAGATTTATTTATTTTAGAGAGAAAGCATGGGATGGGAGGGGCAGGGAGACAGGGATAGAGAGAATTTCAAGCAGTCTCCCCAATGAGCAGGGAGCCCAACATGAGGCTCCATCTCACCATCCTGAGATCATGACCTGAACCAAAATCAAGATTCCCAGGCTTAACTGAGCCACCTAGGTGGCCATCCTGTTTCATTTTTTTGTTTGTTTGTTTTGTTTTTCCAAGGGCTCATCATCAATGGATGTCAAATTCTGTTAGATGATTTTCTACATCTATTGAGATTATTCTGTAAATATTCTCCTTATTTTGTTAAAATGGTAAATTATTATTGATGTTTATCTTTTTAAAAAGATTTTATGTATTCATATGAGAGTGTATGTGTCAGAGAGAGAGAGAGATGGAACACACAAGCACGAAGGAGAGAGGGAGAAGCAGCTACCTGCTAAGCAGAGAGCCTTATTGAGGGCTCGATCCCAGAACTCTGAGATCATGACCTGAGCTGAAGGCAAATGCCTACCTGACTGACCCACCCAAGCACCCCTACAATTGATGTTTAAATGTTAAATAAAACTTGAGATAAAGTTTTATTTTAAAGATAAAAACGACTTGATATTAATCACCATTGAAATTTTCTGGGCTGAGAGTTTTTTGTAGGAAGCTTATGTATCACAATTCCAATTTCTTTAACAGATATGTGCGTATTCAGATTTTTAAGTTTTTTGAAGCAGTTTTGATAATTTTGTTTTTAAATGAAAGTTTTATTGATCTAGGTTATTGAATTTATTAAGTTTATAGCTTTCTATTATTGTCCTTCTAATGTCTATACAATCTGTATCAAGAACCCCTTTTATGTTCCTTAATTAATAAGTTGTGTTCTCCCTCTTTTTCTTCTTCAGTCTAACAGGAGTTTATTAATTTTGTTTACATTTTCAAAGAAATAACATGTGGTTTTGCTTTTAAAAAATTCTTTATCTCTTTGAATTAGTATTTTTGTATTCTTTAGGCAAATAGCTAGTATTTTTTAACTTTTTTGAGGAACTTCCATACTGTTTTTCTGAGTAGCTGCACCAGGTAACATTCCCAACAGTGCAAGAGGGTTCCTCTTTCTCCACACCTTTGCCAATACTTGCTGTTTCTTGTGCTCTTGATTTTTCTCATATGTGGATTTTATTTTTTAAAGATTTTATTTATTTATTCATGAGTGGTGCAGAGAGAGAGAGAGGCAGAGACATAAGCAGAGGGAAAAGCAGGCTCCCATTGGGGAGCCTGATGCGGGACTCAATCCCAGGACCCTGGGATCATGACCTGAGTCGAAGGCAGATGCTCAACACTGAGCCATCCAGGTGCCCCTCATATGTGGAATTTAAAAAACAAATGATCATAGGGAAATAGAGAGAGGCTAACCAAGAAACAGATACTTAACTATTAAGAACAAACTGATGGTTACAAGAGGGGAGGTGGGTGGGTTAAACAGGTGATGGAGATTGAGGAATGTCCTTGTGATGAGTACCTGGTATTGTATGGAGTGTTGAATCACTAAATTCTATACCCACAACTAATATTATACTGTATGTTAACTAACTGGAATTTCAATAAAAACTTTAACATTTAAAAAAATTTATTTTTTTTATTTTTATTTTTAGCTTTTTTCCCCCAGCTTCTTAAGGTGAAAGCTTAGATAATTCATTTTAGTTATTTCTTTTTATAATGTCAACATTTATAGTTATATATTGCTCTTTAGTTACTGCTTTACCTGCATTTCATGGATATTCATGTTGTATTTTCATTTAGTTAATTCATTTCAAAATATATTCTTTCTTTTAATTTCTTCTTTGATAAAAAAATATTTAGAAATGTATTGTTTAATCTCCAAATATTAAGGTTTTCTAGGAAGATTTCTGTTATGATTTTTAACTTAAATTCACAGTAGTCAAGTTTTATGATTTAATTTTTTTTAATTGCTGAGATTTATCTTATGAATGAGCATGAATATGGTCTATCTTGGTGAATGTCCCACATAAAATATGAAAATAGCATATTCAGCTGTTGTTGGTAGATTATTCAGATGTATAGTAATTATAAATTATAATTCTTTTATTATTATATCATGTATTCATTATTATTATATTATATATTTTTATATATATGGTACAGTAGGTTGATGGTTTTATTAGAATATTCTGTAACTTTATTGCTTTTCTGTCTGTTTTATGAATTACTGAGACAATATGGTTGAACTCAAACTATAATTGATTTATCTATTTCTCCCTTGAGTTGTCAATTTTAGCTTCATTTGTTTTGAGACTCTATAATTATGTATATAAGCATTTACGATTGTATATTTTTGGTAAATTGATCCTTTGTCATAACTGAACGAATATCATTTTCTCTGGTAATGTTTCTTGTTTTGAAATTTACTTTGGCATTAGTAAAGCCACTCAGGATTTTTATGCTTAGCATTAGCATGGTGTATCTTTTTCTTTTTACATTTACCTATGTATGTCTTTATTTTCAAAAAGCTTTTATTTATTTATTTGAGAGAGAGAGAGCAGCGGGGGTGGGGGACAAAAGGAGAGGGAGAGAGAGAATCTCAAGCAGACCCTGTGCTGAGCATGGAGTCCCACGTAGGGCTTGATCTCGTGCTGGGGTCATGGCTGAGGTAACAAGGTCTCGATGCTGACAGACCTTATGACCCCAGCCAAAATCAGTAGTCAGAGGCTTAACCCACTGAGCTACCCAGGCACCCCTGTGTCTTTATATTTGAATAGGTTACTTAAATCAGTATGGAATTTGGTCTTTTTTTTTTAATCCACTCTAAAAATCTTTGTCTTTTACCTTCAGAGCATAGGCCATTTTCATTTACTATAATTATTGTTTTCTTTGGTTTACATCTACAATATTGCTATGAATTTTTTTACTTTTCTTTTCTAAAATAAAGATCTGGGGGTGCCTGGGTGGCCCAGTTGCTTAAGCATCTGCCTTCAGCTCAGGTCATGATCCCAGGATCCTGGGATCCTGTCCCACATCAGGCTTTCTGCTCAGCAGGAAGCCTGCTTCTCCCTCTTCCTCTGCTGCTTCCCCTGCTTGCACTCTCTCTGTCAAATAAATAAATAAAGTCTTTTTTAAAAAATAAATAAAATAAAGATCCATCATCTTTGCCAATTATTTTCTAACGAAAAATTAAACTTATTATTTCTATTTAATAAATTCTACTAAATATGCAGAAAAATTTAACTCTTCTGGGAAATTTTTTATTTTATTTATTTTTTTAAGATTTTATTTATTTATTCATGAGAGACAGAGGGGGGGCAGGGCAAAGACACAGGCAGAGGGAGAAGCAGGCTCCATGCAGGAAGTCTGACGTGGGACTTGATCCTGAGTCTCCAGGATCAGGCCCTGGGGTGAAGGCAGCACTAAACCACTGAGCCATCCGGGCTGCCCAGGGAAAATTTTTATTGCTATAAGTATTTGATGTATCATTACAATTTTTATTTTATCTTACTATTAGTTGTAAAGAGTTGAAAATAGTATAATCATTCTTTGTCTGTAGAGAGACCTATGCTCTACAAAAGCAGTAATAATGATATTGATTGTTATGAGAAAAAGGCTAAATCAATGGGAATTCCAGCTAAAACAATAACATGGAATTATTTAATAAATGTAAAGCAACTTGAGCTATATTATCAAGGACTGAAATTATATTATCATATAATCTCTGTCTGTTTTTAAAGATCTTATTTACTTTTGTCATATTTTATCAATGTCTAAACAAATAACTTTAGTATGTTTGAAGGCAACTGAATTTTTCTCTACTACAGCACTTAAACGAACACTTATTAATTTTGACATGACTCTGGAAGGTTTCTATTTAATAATGTTTCTTTATATTTCATCTAAGATGTGAGGTGCGTTCTGGGGGCGACTGAATCATATTTCTAAAGCGTTGCGTTTGTCATTCATTCTTGCTATTCACTTTCAATGTTAAGCAAAACCAACAGTCTAGCTTTAAGTCACATTTTATAATAGAGAAGTAATAAGGCTCTTTGAATGTTTTTCAGCATTTTCCTGACAAAAGTGACAAGAAGAACAGATCATTAAGATCCAAGCATATACTATAATCTAACGTACTGTTCTGTATTTTATCACAAAGGATTGTCCAGAATGAGCTAGTCTACATCTTTACATTTTATTTTGAACTTATTTTAGAACATTGTTGTTTAAAATAATGCTTATTAAAACAAACACCTCATCTTATTTCAGCTCCCTCTTCATTTTCAATAGAAGCCTTTACAGCATAGTCATTGTGAGGCTCTGAGTGAGATTGTCCGGCTTTGTTACGTCCGACTTCTGGGACCTTAGTCAAATTAGTTGAGGTCTTTGGCCCCTGGCTTCTTATATATATTAAAAAGGAACAATAACATGATTTATTTCTTAGGGCTATGCTTCATGAAGTAATATATGTTAGGGGCTATAAAGCTGACAGATAGGTAAAACCTAAATGAAATTAGGAACTTGTTATTACTCTGAATTCATACAAAATGTTTAGTCATACATTGTTGCTGTATTTGACAAAGGAAAAAAGACACTGTTAGGAAAATAATTCTTTCATTCACTCAACAAGGATATATTGAGAGCTTACTATCTGAGAACACACGGGCAGTGTGCAAAGCATTAAAGGAAGGAAAAAAACACTGTTTCTGACCTCAAGGAGGTCATCGGTGTGGAGAGACAAGTGAACAGACAATACAGGATGGCCACTGCTAGGATAGGTAGAGCAGGGATCGGCAAACTGTTTTCTGAAAAGAGTCAGAGAGCTAATATTTTTGACTTTGTGGGGCACACATTTTCTTTTGCAACTACTCCGTTCTGCTGTTCCACTAAAGCGTCCATGGACAATTTGTAAACAAACAGGCATTGCTGTGTTCCCCTTAAACTTTATTTATGGGCACTGAGGATTGAATTTTATATGATCTCCATGTATCTTCCTTTGATTTCTTTATAAACCATTTAAAAATATAAAAAACATCCTTTACTTACATCCTATACAAAATAGGTAATAGGTCAGATTTGGTCTGTAGGCCATAGTTGGTGACCCCTGACACAGAAGAAAGATTAGGGTTCCTGTGAAAAGTGGTTGTAAGGGAAGACTTCCTGGAGGAAAATATGACTAGCTAAGGCTTAAATATCAAGTGGAAGCTAATTCAGGTGAAAAAGAGTGAAGGAATACATTCTAAGCAGGAAAGAACGTGTGTAAATAATAGCCACCAGTAATAGTCACCCAAACTGGGTATTTATTTTGTGTCATGAACTTTAGATAAATTATTTAATTTACTCATCTCAATATCCATATAAAGTAGTCATTATTATATCCATTTTGCAGAGAAGAAAATTGAGAGATTTAGAAAATTAAGTATCTTGCTGTGGACAAGTAGATAGTAAGTACCAAAGTGGTATATTGAAACCAGATCTAAATGATTCCATGCATAAGCTCTTCAATATTATATTAGATGATCTCATTAGATTTTTAGCTATTTAGAAAACAGCAAATACCTTGGCTGGGTATTGAATGGATTTGAGTTAGTAAAAAAAATGGGGCAAGATCATGCTCTGTTAATGAGTTTGGAGTTTATTCTGAGGGTGTAAAAAAGAACCATTACAAGGATTTTAAGCAACAGAACGTCATGATAAGACTTACATTAAAAAAAAAAAAAAAAAGGATTCTAGCAGCATGGTGGAGAAAAACTCCTTACTGAGCAAGGCCTCCAATCAATATTCATTTTAGTTAATTAATTAATTGATTGATTAATTTAAAAAATGGACAGTGTATTTAAAGGGGTTGAAACAGGATTCACGAAGGCAGTTGGAATCTGCAGCAATGATCTAGGCAAGAGGCAATGAGGTCTAAATGGAACCAGTGTGACTGAAGAAATGAGAGACATATCCTAGTTCTCAAATTAATTCCCCAGCATAATTACTGTGGTGCTTTTAAAAATTACACCTAGTTAACCTCATCCCTGGAAATTCTGATTTAATAGGCCTCGGTGGGTATTAAGCATCTGCATTCTGAAAGGCTTTCGTGGATGATTGTGTCAGCCAGCACAGAGAAGCAGGTACACAGGAAACAGAATGAAGAGCACATAAAGAATGACACATTTACTAAGATTAGGAATAAATGAAAGGGGAGAAGAAATAAGTTACTGACTTACAGCTGAGTCACTGAGGTTGCCTTCAAATGGTGACATATGACAAACACTAAATACAGTGGCCCAGAGCTCTGGAAGAGAGCCAGAGGACTGACAGAGAGAGGCAAGCCAGTAATCATTCATAGAAAGAATATGAAACACACGTTCTTTGAGTTAAGTAATGTTACATGCTGAATTCAAGATCAGAATAGCTCAGAGGGTAATCAGACATTTGAACTTAGGCCTACTGGCTTCCTAGTGTCTTTAAAACACATCACATTTCAACTTTAGGGCTGTCCTTAATTAGGGTCAGCAAGGTTCTGCATGTCAGCATGGCACCATAAAATTTCCAGAAAAGAGAAAATTTTCTAAGACTGTAGTCAAACACGAAGTATCAGCTGAGTTGGCCAAGAGGAGACAACCAGCAGCAGCAATAACACTCGGTGCACACCCACTGATCAGCAGCACCCCGGGGAAGGCGGTTGCCACAATTAGTGAAATTTCTTGCAAAGCCAAAGCAGAAGCTGGTACAAAAGAGAATGGGCTGCACACTTAGTCAACACCTATAGCAATTTCTAAAATGTTTCACTTAATAGAAATAGTTCATGACACCAGGATGAAGGATAATGTCTGTCTTTTGTTTGAGAGAAAACATATGCCCAACTCTTATAAAGATAAGTAAAGCCATTTTGATTAAAAAAGGGAAGACAAAGCAGAGACGGGCTTGGCCACTTGCAAGTTTGGAAAGCATCTGTCTTGAAATGCTTGATACTGAGTCACATTAACAATAAGCTTTTGATAACTACTCTGAGGAAGCATTATCGAATTGCATTTCCATGCATTCTGGCTCAAGGATAATTATCTAGTAAATCAATGAGTGATGGTGAATAAATAATGCACAAAGAGCCTCTATCATCTATTATCTATCTATCTATCTATCTATCTATCTATCATCTATCTATCTTTTCCACTTATTTGATACCCAAAAGAATTTGAGATGATTTACAATAAAAATGCTTAAATGAATATTTTAATATAAATTTTTAATTTGATCAAGGTAAAAATGAAACAGTTTGTGTTAAAAGGTCCTCTTTGCTTTATCTTTCAGTCCTTCTCCTCAGGAACAATCATTTTTCAACTCTTTCCCATGTTTTTCTCAGTATTTATATATAATATCCTTTTGTTGCTATTACTTGGCTTGATTTTTAATATATAATTACCTTCATCTTATATTCATTCCCCTTCCCCCATTGATTCTCTTCTGCAATCCTTATAAAAATAGTTATATCACATTTGATTAAGTCAATAGGCAGTGCCGACCTCATGTCGATAGGGGCATTACTCATTGTGGAGCCAAGCAGCATGTCATGATTGTTTCCTTTCTAGCACAATCTTCTCTATCTTCCACATCCCTTGAAAAACAATTCTCTTGCTTTTTCATTTCATTTACCCTAAGTGTGTGTTGCTAATTCTTCCCAATAGTACCAACAAGCTCATATGGCTTTCCAAATATTTAACAATGAAACTGTGCGTGTGTGTGTGTGTGTGTGTGTGTGTGTGTATACTTTCTTTCTGGAGAATATCCTCCAGACCCTTCCATTTATCCTCTATTCTGGACAGGTTTCATCTATTGCACAGATGTCCCTTTGGGGACTTCTTTTTCTACTTTCCTGCCTTCGATCCCTGTTTCTTGGATCCCATAGTTTCCAATTTGTGGATTATTGCTTTGTTTTTCTGTATAACGTCCTTCACTAGCTTTCAGGGAAATGGTGCCTGACAAAGTATACCTATTAGTCTTACTGTTTTGAAGGTATCTTTTGCCATTCTGTGGAATTAAACATTTTTGGTTATCATATTTTTAATTTCCAAGTGCTGTGTGTGTGTGTGTGTGTGTGTGTGTGTCTTTATCATAGCATCTCTTCTAGAAATGAGATAAATCGTGTATTTTTTGGTGATATTAGTTGTAGTGATTTGCTAAAGTTTTCTTATTTGTTTCTTATCCCCGTGGAAGTGCTGCTGTCAGCACGTGAAGAGAGTAAACCCAGAAGGTAACTGGTAGTGGCTAGAGAGTAGGAAGGTTTAAACTGGTGTTATGGAAGGAGTACAGTTATTGGTAGACAAGAGAAGAACACTTAGCTGAGACTGGGTTGGGGGCAAGGCAGTGTGAGAACTGGGCATTGTTCCCTTTCTTCCTTCAGATGATTCTATCCCCAACCTTGGGTAGTTTCCTCACATGCGCACAGTGACCTACAGAATTCCCTGTGGGACCTTCTGTAGATATCCTGTGCCCCAGCTGCCTTAGTGTTTCCGGGCTTCAGCTCTGCCTCCTTAGCTCAGGAAGTCACCTGGATTCTGCCTCAGTCTCCCCTTTCAAGCACTGCCTCCCAGAAATTCAAAGCAGTAAGCTGTAGCAATTGCAGAGCTCATCTCTTTTTGTTTCCCACCCTTTGGAGATCACTAGCCTTTGCTGTATGGTGTAAACATACATATCATCTGTTATTTGTTTCAAATGGGGGAAATCTGGTCCCTGTTACTCCATCTTGACTAAAAGCAGAGGTCGCTTGAGAATATTGAACTGCACAATATTTTGAAAATTGAAAACAGAACAATATTATTTAGGTGCCTGCTTAAGAAGCAGAGGGGATTCTGCTGAGAGTGCCCAAAGGAGTCTTGAAACATGACCTGATTTTTATCCACGAGGTATCAAAAAGCAAGTCCTGTTTGTTCAATGTAAAAGTTAGCACAAGTAATTTAACAGTGAGCATCTGTATTAATTTTCTTGAGCCTGTGTGCACAATTTGAGAAGTAGTTTGTTTCGGATGCAGAGAAGGTGGTTAACTGAATTATAGTCAGAATTTGTAAAGAAATATCACCTATATATCTATCAATCATCATCACCACCATCTATTTATCTGATTTGTCTATGTATCAGCTATCTGGCTTATATTCTTGGTAAATGATTTGGGATATTTCCCCCTTCTGTTCTTTATAAAATATTATAGTGCCTAGGTTTCACACACAGAAAAATAATTTTTATGTCAAGTTTGACCAATACTTCTTTTATAATCTAGTTTTGCTACTATAGTTAAGGAAGGCTTCTTATTTTAGGTGTATACAATTAATCTCAGATTTTTTCAATTATTTAAAAATTTCTTACATTTAGGTTTTTAATTCAACTGGAAATTATTTCTCTGCATAGTTTGAGTTAATGCTATGATTTCACCATTTTTTCCCACAGAAAAAGCCAATTGGGTCAATGCTTTTAATGGAATATAGTCTATCCTTAATTAATTTGAAGTGTCCCATTTATCTTATAGAGGTTTTGCAAGAATTATGACTCTTTCCAGGTTCTTTATTCTCTTCTACTGCTCTACCTACTGACTCCTGTGCCAAAAATACACTATTTTAATACCTGTTATTTTGTAACATATCTTGGTATATGGTAAGTCCCTTTTCCACATTCCTTTCAGAACTTTCTTATTTTGTTTGGGTTTTAGAATGATTTTGTCAAGTTCCCTCAGAATGATTCTTTGAATTTCTAATGGAACAGCACTGAATTTATTACTTAATTTGAGTGAACTGACATCTTTACAGTATTGAATCTTAACATTCATGAAAAATGTTTCTTTCAACTTACTTAGATCTTTTTATATCACTTAGTAAAATTTTGTAACTTTCCCTATAATGTTATATAGTTTTTATTGCTAGTGAGTACATGATCTTTGTTTCTATTACATTTTCTATGTGGTTATTGCTGGTATATAGGAGATATATGTTTTCATATACTGATCTATGCTTAGAAATCATGCTAAACTCTCTCAATATTATTCCACAGTTTGTCTATGACATTACTAGCATTTACTATGTAGAAACGTATATATATCACCTGCAAATAATGGTGATCTCATCTTTTCCCTCCCAGTCCTTATGTCACTTATCTCTTTATCCAGTTTTTATTGCATCAGTGAGGTCTGCCAATATAATACTGACTTGCATCAGTGATAGTAGATATTTTTGTCTTATTTCTAATTTTAAGGTAACTGCTTCTAAAATTTCACCAATAGGAATGATATCGTCTACATGTTTTTCAAGTTGTAGAAATGCTCTCTTCTAGCTTGTTAAGTGTAGTAGACCTGTCCTGTCTATACCCTTCGGTTGTAAAATACCTAGTCACATCAGCAATGTGTCCAGCTTCCAGCATATACAGCCTTTTGTTCAAGGACTTTCTCTTTTTTCCAGTGTTTATGGCAAATCAGGAGCACCAGACAATGATAACATCTGGAGGCAACCTTCCATCAATGACTGATAGGAATTGATAGGAAACTATTCAGATCTCTTGCCCTTTAAGTGGGCTGACTTTGAAATGGGTCTTCTGTTATGCCTCCCTGAATTTCGTGGTGAAATTCAGTTCAACCACCCATAGCAGTAACTTTTTTTTTTATTTTACATAATTTATTGGCTTGCTTCCTTTTCTGCCACATTTTGTCTCTCCTCTATTAGTTTTTTCTGAGATCCCCTACTAATCAAAAGATTTCTACTTAAATACTTGTCTCAGTGTTCTTCGGAGGGAATCTAAACTAAAATGCAATAAATATCTATATATGTCTTTCTATGAAATAAAAGGGATTTGAGTTTTAGTAATATTTACTAAATATTACTAAATTACTTCTGAATTTAATGAGATGATAATATTTATATATGAATTATTTTGATATATTTTTGTCTTAAATCTCCTTTTAGAGACTAGAGTTTCTTTTTTATAGTAAGATTTGCTGAAATTCAATTTCCACTTAATAAAATTCACTCCTGTTGAATGTAAATAAAATTCACCCTTTTTAGTTGTACAGTTCAATGAATATTGAAAAATACAGTAATGGTACTATGATTGTCATAACCAAGAATTAGAACATTACATTGCCCCCCAAAAGTTCACATGTGACCCTTTCTTGTCAATCCCTTCCCTGCTTTTTAGTCCTTGACAATGACTTATTTGTTTTCTGCCCCAACAGACATTCCTTTTCCAGGATGTAATATAAATGGCAAAATAAAATATACAGAACATTCAAGTATAGTTCTTTTACAGATCATAATGCTTTTGAGATTTATTCATATTGTTGCATGTATGAATAGTTTATTTCTTTTTATTACTCAGTCAGGTTCCATTGTATGAATTTACATATGTTTAATCCCCAGTTGATGGACAGTTTAGGTTATTTCAAGTTTTTGATGACCATGAATAAAGCCACCATAATTATGATCACACAGGTTTTCATATGAAAATATGTTTTCATTTGGCTTGGGTTGGTTAACACATATTTTGCTGAGTCATACATACGTCTTTTAACTTCTACAAATCTACAAATTGTTTTTAATTGTGAATCAAATTTCATATTTATTTAACCATTCACCTTGTCTAGTTCACCTTGAGTGAATGCCTCTCAGTGAACTTGTCCATTTCATTATTGTGGAATTTATACAAAAAAGTCATTCATAATATTTCCTTATATTTTAATGTCTGCGGGATCTGTAGTGATGCTGTTCTTTTATTCCTCATATTTTTAACTTGTGTCTCCTCCTTTTAAGGAAAAATATGGCTATAAGTCTGCCAATTTTATCAATCTCAAAGAAACAGGTCTGGTTACATTAATTTTTCTCTACTATATTTCAATTCCATTGATTACTGCTCCTGTCTTTGTTATTTCCCTCTTCTTGCTTGATTTTAGTTTTTCTCATCCTAGTTTCCTAAGGTGGAATTTTAGATTATTGATTTGGATATCTTTTCCTTTCCTAATCATTTAATGCTATAAATTTTCCTCTAAGTATTTCTTTTTTTTTTTTTTTTTAATTTTTTTATTATGATAGAGAGGGGAGAGAGAGAGAGAGAGAGAGGCAGAGGGAGAAGCAGGCTCCATGCACCGGGAGCCCGACGTGGGATTCGATCCCGGGTCTCCAGGATCGCGCCCTGGGCCAAAGGCAGGCGCCAAACCGCTGCGCCACCCAGGGATCCCCTCCTCTAAGTATTTCTGATGCATCCATTTTTAAATGTGATATGTTTTAATTTGCGTTCAATTAAAAATACTTATTGATATCTTTTGATTTTCTTGATGATCAAGTAATTATTTGGAAGTACATTGTTTAATTACAATCTTTGGGTGTTTTCCAAGTATCTTTTGACTATTCATTTCTAGTTAAATTCTACTGTGATCAAATAATATACATAGTATGCTTTTAATTCTTTTAAATTTTTGTTGAAGTTTGTTTTATGGTCCAATATGCTATTTTGGCAAATGCCTCTATATACCTGAAAAGCATATGTAACCGATCAGCTTTTGTTCAAAAAAGTGTTCTATACATGTCAATTAGTTCAAGCTGGTTGATGGTGTTGTTCAATTCTTCTATATCCTTATTGATTTCCAGCATATATATTCTATCAATTACTGAGAGAGATGTGTGAAGTCTCCAACCAAAATTATAGATTTATCGATTTCTACTTTTAGCTCTATCAGTTTTGATGCATGCATTTTCAGAAGCTCTATTATTAGATGCACATGCATTTAGCATTATAGTACCTTCTTAATACATTAACCCTATTATTAGTGATGGTAATAATTGACATTATGTAATCTCTCTCTTTATTTCTTGTTTTGAAACAAGAGAGATTTTTGTCTTCAAAATCAAGAGAGATTTTGTCTTCAAAATCTTGTTTTGAAGTACATTTTGTCTGATATTAGTATAACATATCAACTTTTCTTTTGACTCTATTATACTTGTCATATCTTCTTTTTCCATTTTTTTATTCTTAACATATCACTATTTTTATATTTATTTATTTTAAATATTTTATTAATTATTATTTGTTTAGAGAGTGCACAGCGGGAGGAAAAGACAGAATCTCAAGCAGACTCCACACTGAGTGTGGAGCTCGATGTGGGGCTTGATCTCACAACCCTGAGATCATGACCTGAGCTGAAAGCAAGAGTTGGGCACTTAACCAACTAAGCCACCCAGGTGCCCCACTATTTTCATATTTCAAGTTGGGTTCATGCCACCTCTGCTTTTTAATTGGAGTGCTTAGGTCATTTTTATTCAATGTAATTATTATTATTGTTAGATTTAAATCAATACTCTTTTTTTTCTATTTTTGTATCTGTTATTTGTTTCTTTCCCTTTATTTTTTGTGTATTTACCGTAGGTCTTTACTTTGTGGCTACCATGAGACTTACATACAATAACATATTTA
This sequence comes from Vulpes vulpes, assembly GCF_048418805.1. Classification (NCBI taxonomy): domain Eukaryota; kingdom Metazoa; phylum Chordata; class Mammalia; order Carnivora; family Canidae; genus Vulpes; species Vulpes vulpes. The sequence continues at coordinate 126,058,636 of NC_132782.1, forward strand.
TAACAGTTAATTTTAGGTTGGTAACAAGTTTGAACACATTCTAAAGCTCTACATTTTTACCCCCCAACATACTTTATGCTTTTGAGGTCGAAATATATACCTTTTTATCTTGTGTATCCATGAACAAATTACTGAAGATATAGTTATTTTTTTTACTACTTTTGACTTTTAAGTAACTAACTTTCTAAGTAACTAACCCACAAACTCTGGAACATTAGGTTATTCTGAATTTTACTATATATCTACCTTTACCAGTGAAATTATTACTTCCATATGTTTTCTTGTTACCAATTAGTGCACTTTTATTTCTGCTTAAAGGAGTTCTTTTTTCATTTCTTGAGAGACCTATTTTTTCTTTTGTTTTCTTTTTCTGTTTTTTGACTAGTTGAATATTTTCTATGATACTTTATTTTCACAATTGTGTTATTAAACTACCTCCTCCGTTTTTTAATGGTTGCCCGAGTTTACAGTATATATCCCTAATGTATTGCAATCTAACTTCAAATTTTGAATATCACTTTGTTTATCCTGTAAGAAACTTTTAACAGTAACTTTTAATTCCTCTTTCCCTTCTATTGTGTTATTATTATCATACCTTTATTTTACCTATGTTATAAATTAAAAAAAATGTTGTTACTGCTTTTTTGTTTTGTGTTAGATAATTTTAAGTTACATTTAAAAATTTTATTTTATATTGACTTTAATTTCCACTATTCTCAGGGCAATTAATTTTTTATACATTTCTAAGTTTCTGTCTTAAACTTAGACTCCATCTACTAATATTCCTTAAAGTGTATGAGTGCTGGTAATGAATTTATTATCTCTCGTTTATAATACAAAGATCTTTATTTTTACTTGGTCTATAATTCTGGGTTGACAGGTTTCTTTTCTTCCTTTCTGACTTTTAATACTTTAAAGATGACATGGTCTTGTGGCTTGTATAGTTTCTAACAAGGTCCGTTGTTCCTCTATGTAATTTGTCTTTTCTCCCTATTAGTCTTCAAATTTTGTCATTATTTTTATTGTCTTTCTCCATTTTGGCAATTTGAATATGTATTGTCTTTGAGATTTTAAAAACTTATTTACACTGCTTCAGTTTCTCTGAGAATCTTGGATATGCTGTTTGTGATGTTTTGCTATTTTAGGAAAATCTGTGGCTGTTACCTCTTTGCATATTTTTTTCTGACTATGTCCTTCTGTTGGGACTGAACAAGTTACAAGTTTGTTAGATATTGTCCCACAACTGTGGAATGCTTTTTTCTGGGTGTTTTTTTTTTCCCACACATCAAATAATTTCTACTGACTTTTCTTCAAGTTCTCTAATTCTTTCCTCAATCTTTCGAAGGATCTGTCTTTGAAAGGATCTGTCAGAGAAGTTCTTCATCTCTAATGCTCCTGTGTGTAATTTTCTAGTATTTCAATTTATCTGTTTTTTGTTCCTGTTTCTGTGCTGAAATTCCATATCTGTTTATACATATTGTCCACATTTCCACAAAATCTTTAATACACTAGTTACACTAACTTGAAGTCCCTGTTTCATAGTGCTAGCATTTGGCTTTCCTCTGAGTCTGGGTCTTGATTGCTTTGTATCTTGATAATGATTTATTTAAATCTTCCTTTTTAGTGTGTCTCATAAGGTTTTTAAAGATTTAATGATACATATCATAAGTAGAATAATAGTAGCTTTTATGCTTCTAATGGATACTCTTCTTCTGTTAGGGTGGGGGAATGAGTAAATGTAGTTATGAAATGAGTTTGATTTTGTTACTGCTATGGTCATCTACAATGCACTACAAACTTCACATTGGTCTAGAAATATCTTGCACATAGGCTGCAGGCTGGAGTGCTGCTGAATTTTTCTCAATATGTGTGCTCTCTCTACCCTCAATATTTACGCATCCCTATATATCTGATCATGGGAAGAGGGTGGTGGGAGGTTTCTCCACTGTCTTACCTCTACCCAGTAGTAGACTATTGTCTTTTGTTACTCTGTATTTGATAGCCTAGTTGTAGTCACAGGGGAGGTTTTCTGCTTTCCTGGTTTAACCTGAGTCTTAGTTTTGTCCTGTGCCTGGCCCTTAGAGGCTCTATTGTCTGTGTTACTAACCATTTCATTTGACTAATTTACTGTTTATTTGTACTTAAAAAAAAATCTGTCCTTTATTTTAACAAGATATGTCTGAGAGACACTTTGTTTCATAATTAAGTCTATTTTACAAAATAAAAAAAAAAGTTTTCTATTGTTTCTATTTTGTTATTTTGAGACTTTTGGATTCACTATGTTATCATTTCTTTGTCTTTAGTTTTACTCTTTTTGTAACCCTAGTTTACTGAATGGAATGCTCCACTCATTTTTTAAAAATTTCCTTTTTGGAAACTATGCTTAGCAATAGCCCATAAGTTTTGATACACAATGCTTTCATCTTTGTTCAGTTTTTAACTATCATTTCATTTCCATTATCATTTCCTTTTTAGAGATTCTTGTCATTGTTTTTTTTTAATTTTTTTTTAAATTTTTATTTACTTATGATAGTCACACAGAGAGAGAGAGAGGCAGAGACACAGGCAGAGGGAGAAGCAGGCTCCATGCACCGGGAGCCCGACATGGGATTTGATCCCGGGTCTCCAGGATCACGCCCTGGGCCAAAGGCAGGCGCCAAACCGCTGCGCCACCCAGGGATCCCGATTCTTTTCATTGTTATTTCTTCTTTAAATTGTAATCTTATAATCTTCAAATGTTTTTGGGGGGCCTTTTTTTTAATTGTTGAGAGTTTAAAAAGAGGAGCCCTGTTAGCAATGGGAATGATATTTATACAGCATAATTGTTGAAAACTATAGGCAGTTTTATATATTTCATTTGTAGCAAACCTTGGCCTTGTAATTCTAGTCTTCTACCATAAGTGCACCAAATGTTCATATTCAAGTTAGTGAGAAGATATAAAACAAAACATAGGAGAGGCCAGGAAATACAAAAATAGAATAAAAAATAAGGTTAAGAAAAAATTTAGTCTGTTAATGTTTTAGCTGTGGTCCTAAAGCTGAACTTCATGGTAATCAAAACACAAATAGTGAACACTAATCTAAATTTTCTATGAGGAAAATGCAAACATATTCTTTAGAAAAGAAGTATTTTAGGGCACGTGGGTGGCTCAGTTGGTTAAGTATCTGACTCCTAATTTCAGCTCAGGTCATGATCTCAGGGTAGTGAGGGCAGTGAGATTGAGCCTCATGTTGGGGTCTATGCTGGGCATGGAGCCTGCTTAAGATTCTCTCTTTCCTTCTCTCTCTGCCCCTTCCTTCCATCTCAAAAACAAAAATAAGGGTTTTTTTTCCCCCAGTATTCAGGAAATTACTTGTCTCAAAAAATTTTCATAAAAGAGATACTTCATTGTATAAATGAGCTATTCAAAAACGTCCCCATAATAAATGCAGTAGTGGTATCATATGGTAGTTTCTATTTCCATGTCTCTATGCCAATTGTTTCTATAGGAGGCGTCACTGCAATGTCTTCTATGCCATGGCTCTCACTGACCTACACTGCCCAACTGTACACATAGGCCCTGAATATGTAAGCCAAGGCCATACCACTGATGCAACTTAGCTAAAGGCATCATTCATCAGTAGACAAAATTATTGTGATTCCTGAACAATGGTCCCAAAACTAAAGGCCATAGAAAAACTCTATTATGCAGAACAACCTAATTTCTTGCTCTTCTAAGTGGCTCCACAATTTTACTAGCTGTGGGGTCCTAGGGAAGTCAGTTACCTTTTTATGCCTCAATTTGTGTATATATAATGTAGAGATACTGTTTATACTTTCCTCATAGGGTATTTTGAGGTTTAAATAAGAACAATTACGTAAAACACTGAGCATATTATTATTTTACAATTGAGGTAGTCCTTAGACTTCAATACATAGGGTTTCCAGATGCAAGTGGAAATACAAATATTTAATTCTCTATACTCTCCCATATTGGTTTTACTTTTAACAAAGGTAGAATTATTTAACTAAAAGCAAATGAGTGATTAAACCCTATAAAGGAGGCATACTAGATTACTAACACATGCCCATATTTAGTGTAGGGAAAGTCATCTGTAGTATTGCACCCTGGAGAGGAAATCATAAAGCCCGATTTCTTGTGTGCTCGTCACTACTTAATAAGTGTGTATCCTTACGTGCATAACTTAATGTTTCTTGATTCACTTCTTCATCTGTAGAACTGGTGGATTTGAGTGGATGATTTCTGAGGTCCCATCTGTGCATTTACCCTAGAAGACTGTTTTCCTCTTGCTCCTGCTACTTTTTAAATAGTTCAAGACAACAAGATCATCAAATTTGGAATCCATCATAGCCCAGAAGTCTGAGATTAGTGGGATATGTGGTAGTAAAGTTCCAGTGTATCAACAAATCAATATCTAACTGCCATTTTGCTGTCTTCAAAATGCAGCCCTTTATATCAACAGAATGATACACAGCTCTGTTTATTGGAAAGCAATCTATAAAAGAGTGATTTAGAGAGAAAAGCTCAAGGAAAAATAAGCAAAGTCAAGGAGAAATACAAAGGTGACTTATAAAATTGACCCAAATCAAGAATCAAATTGATGTTAGGATTTGAGCTAATATTTACTAGTTGCTTACAAAAAAATTTCCTTGCAAGAAGAAAACAAGGTTTGAAAGGAAATAAATTTGTTAGATGTCTATAAGTATTTATAAAAGGATGTAGAAAAATAAAAAAAGGAAAAAAAAAAAGAATTGAAAGCCCTGAATCTCTCAGGTTATTTTAGAATAGAAATTAAGTGCACAGATTGAATGAGGCTTTTACAAGCAGCTGAAACAGCCACGCCTACCCAGCATTTTCCTTTGTTCCTCTTAGCCAGCTTAATTGTTTCATATAATAAAAACATCAGTTACTTTCAGTTTTTTTTTAAGTTACAAGCAAAAGATATCATTAGTGTTGCTAATAATCCCTTTCATATTTCATGAACAAATAAATTGTGCAGGTGTCCAATCAGAATGAAATAATCCTGCGCCCTAGGGGAAATTCCATGTAATTCCCTCAAACCACCTTGCCTCTGTGACTCACCTTTCTAAGCAGATTTGACATATGTGTTCTATTTGGTTTTTATTTCCTATAACTCATAAAATGGTAAGATGGGAGAATGTGGCAAGTTCCCTTCTATTTTATTGTGAGGGGTAGATCTGTTGATATATGGTGAGCTGAAGGGGAAAAAAACAAACACATTTAACTGATTCCAAATACGTTATTTTCATTGATGACTCCTTGGTTTTAAAGCAGGGATATTTTGATTGAGCCTTAGAAGAATTGGACTTTTCATTCTTTAGCTTACCACGGAATTATCCCAGCTGGGGATCCAAAATAAAATTTGCTGCTTGTTCTTGGCTCAGCTTTCTGTAGATTTCAAATAGAAACATTGAAGCCCTGTGGGGAATGATGAACTGTCATTGATTTTGAACTGAATTATCAAATATGCCACTGGAATGATAAATAAACCTCTAGCATTGAATATTACCCTCAAAAATGGCAAGACTTTATTTTTTTTAATGGCAAGACTTTAAAATTTTTCCAGATTCCTTCAAAAACCCAGAAAACAAAGAATCAGTGCCACCTTTAAGAACTCATTCAACTTGTATTATTGGGGAAACTAAGTTCATGTTTTCTCATTTAGTCTTTAGTATAAGAAGAAAAGATTATGGGACGCCTGGGTGGCTCCACAGTTTGGCACCTGCCTTCGGACCAGAGCATGGTCCTGAGGTCTCTGTATTGAGTCCCACGTCAGGCTCCCTGCTTGGAGCCTGCTTCTCCCTCTGCCTATGTCTCTGCCTCTCTCTCTTTCTTTGTCTCTCATGAATAAATAAGTAAATAATAAATTAAATCTTAAAAAAATAAGAAGAAATTACATTAGTAAATAATATGCATCCTCCCTTCTGACTTAGATAATTCTATTATAGGTATGATTATACAGCTTGTTTCTATAGATACTACTTTTATGATATTTTGATTCTGCACAGCCTTTGTCTATCAATATAAGTATATATATATATATATATATATATATATATATATCTTCTTAAGTTTAAAAGTCTGACAAATTTTAAGCTTAAAATGTTTGCCAGGTGAAATGCTCTCAAGTTCTTAATTTTTTTTTTGGCAGGATCTGAAAACATTTGCTCTGACCCCCTAGAGCTAGAAGTATTGATTTTTTAATGGGTACACTTTTCTCAAATGGAGTCCATCGCTTAAATCCAACATCCGCTCCTTTGTTGAAGGAGCAGTTTCTTGTTTCCAAGTAATTACTGTTCCCTTTTTTTGCCACTGATATTGCTGTGTTTAAAAATCTATATATTCTCTCAAGGAAATTTAAAGTTAGTCTCTCATGCCAGAAAGCAAAGAGGCAATTGGATGTTAATAATTGATGTTATTATAAAAGTTATAACAGAGTTTTAAAATACAGGATTTTGTAACATAAAATTTTGAATTTTATTCTATAATAAACATATCTTATATCTTTTGAGATCAGGTGGGTATATCTCTCCGGATTGGTGTACATAGGCCACTTCTCTCTCTTTTTTTTTTTTCATTTTATACAGATTGTTTCAATAAGTTAGGGTTTGCAGAAACTGCCAGAAATTAAGATTTCTTATTCTACCTTTATAAAAAATAAGATAATTATCTTGAGAGTAAAAAAGTCATGGTACCCATTTAACCAGAAGTTCTAATCATTTACATTGTTGTTCACATAATATTAGGTATCTGCCAATAATCTAAGATGTATGATGGTAGATGGTGATAGGAGAAAGTAATCTTTTATGAATTAGCAATATATTGCCTTAGGCAAGATTGAGTTGAAACTTGCCTGTTCTCTTAGTTGTTCTGCAATCCTGGACAAGGTGTAGCTCATCCATCCATTTTGTCATCTACCACTTAAGATGGTCTTGGTCGTAGACCTAGGCTACTGGCCAATACTCATTAATTAAAAAATAGCTACCTGATAGTTTATTAATTCAAGGACAGTCTATTCCAGCTCTCCACAGTTTTGAAAAAGTATTTCAACCATAGAAAGGTGAGAGTATATGGTATGTTAGAAAATCAACAAATAGCTCAGTGGATCTAAAACACAGCATTCAAGAGTTTCATTCATTATGACAGATGAGGCTTGAGAAGTTGGAAGGAGAGGTCAGCAAAAGATGGAAGGCATATCGTTAGGTGTCTTATACGCCTTGGGGAAGACTTTGGACTTGATTCTGAAAGTTGGAGAGGCACTGAGTGACACTGAGCAGGACAGTAACATATTAATGAATTCTTGCTTTTGTTTGTTTTGTTATTTTCTGAAAGTTCACTCTGGAAACTCTATGAAGTCGAACTTAGAGCAGGAGAAACCAGAGGCCATCTGACCAGTTAGATACCTCTGTATCAACTTATTTAAAAAATCTGAATGCATAATGGAAGCAGGAACTGTGGACTGATGTAAAACGACTGGAAAGATGTTGAGAATAGAATAGGTAACATTAATTGCTTAATTAGATATAGGGATATAGAAAAAAGTTGATATCAAAACTGACTACAGACTCTGATTTGGGTAACTGAACGGAACTTGAAGTCTGTTTCTTTACCTTATATATCAACACACAATTTTTCAAATATATTTAAGGGGGCTTACAAAGAATTGTAATTAAGATTACTAAATATCAATGGCAAAATATTTTTAAAAGATCAAAGGAAAAAGAAAAGAAAAAGGGGCAAATAGAAAAGTATGGTCTTATAACAAAGTAAAATAAAACCGGAAGTGGCATGAGTACATGAACAAATTTAATGAATGCCTGAAAACTTGTTAGAGATGGGTCACATATCAGTGTAGCACAAGGTTATTCAGTAAGAAGAACATGATCAGTTACAACATCCACTACAACTGTTTGTAAGGTAGCAACAAATCTACTGCCACAGAAACTCACAAGCACTTGGAGTCCTGCAAACAGAGAAATTCACATCCAGGAAGTAGTGCTGTTCCCCAAAAGAGGAATGAGGGAAGGAACCCACTTTAGAGGGAAATGCTAATTCAGTCTAATCAATGTTAATTCACACCCTCTTTATTAAATGGATTTCTTACTTCTTCCAAATACTCTTTCCTAATTGTCCAACACTTGCACTCTTTTTGACTCCTGACTTAGTAGACCAGAAAACAAACAGTTTTTGAGCATCCACAATATATTTTGCCAAAGCAATTTCCCTTGTATGGACTGCTTCCCTCTTTGTCTTAACAGCCTTGCTTCTCTTTTAAGCCCTGACTCATTTCCTAACTTTTTTATAGTGTAAGTAATCTGTACTACATTTTAACAATTGTGTGGGCTAGGCCTCTCAGGCCTTAAATATTTGAAGTCTCCACCACCAAAATTCTGTAAATCAGCTTTTCTAAAATGTGAGATGTGTCCCCAGGTAGTACTTGAAACGATTTTGGGAAATATACGAACATGGTCTTAAATAAGATGGAACCACATAGCAAGAAAATATTACTCTTCCAATTCTCGTTCATATATTCAGACTATTTCAAGAGCAAAGGCTCATTTTTGTTTGTTTTTAACACTAAGTTCCTTTAAATTGAAAGCTAATAGAGCTCCTTTTACTGACTTTTAATAGTCAATAATGTATAGAGTTAAATAATTTATTTTAGTTTTATTATTACTTTTTATTTTAAAAAGATGATATAAAAAAACTTAGGAAAGTGTAATAGAACTTCGTTTTAAAATAAAATTATTTTATTTAAGAAGTGAATTGACTTGTTTAATGAAAATACTAAGGAACAAATATAAATGATGTGCAAATATGGGAAAAATCTTTCGAAAGTATTATTCTTGTTCTATAGATATGGCAAAAATCAGAAACCTAAGACACAAATCACTAAGTTTGGAAAACATAATTATGATTCCCACCAAGCCAGACTTACCTGCCATTCTGCAAATATACTTTGCTGTTTCAGACTTTTATGCCTTTGCTGCATTGGTACCTTAGCTTGGATATCTCCCCCAGCCTTTTCCACTTAACTTAGCTTCTGCATCTCCTCCCATATGAAGGCTTTACTTACCTTCTTCTATTTACCTTGTATAAACTGTCCTTTATTAAACTATAGTGCAAAAAATAAAAAAATAAAAAATAAACTATAGTGCAAGTATTTGCCCAAATATCAAACCCCCTGATTGCAAATTCTTTGTAGGCAGGGACAAGATGTTGCTCATCTTCAAATCTCTAATTTCTAGCAGAGTGACAGATACAAAATAAACAAATGTTTGATGAATGAATTAATAAAAATTTGCTTATCTCTTTCAGATTAATAAGTTTCTAAATTGTTAGTTTTTAAATATTCAGTGAAAATAGTAATAATAATTCCAGTCTGTGTGCAAGTGGTGTATGTGGGTGTGATTTTTAACAGAACAGTGTGGATGTACTTCATGAACCAAACTGTATACTTAAGAATGTTACAATGGTAAATTTTATGTTTATGGATACTTAACTACAATTTTAAAAACTTTACAGAAGATAAAAACAAAACAAAACAAAAATGAAGGTTTTAATGTTATTAATTGGGTCATAATTTTCCATGTGCACACATGCCCTTTAAGGATGGACTAACTATAGATCAATTTAGGAATTCACCAGAAATTATTACATTAAATGTTAGAATCAAGGTGGGCTTGTTTTGGGGGATACAAATAAAATCAAATAATGAAAGGTTAATCACGTGCAGTAGAGTCATTTTGTAAGTAGTATGAATAATTCTTTAGGCCTAAGTGGTGAGTGTGTTAAATGTTACTCATTTATGACTTTCATGTGCATGTTAAATTATTTTTTCAATATTAAGATGAAATATGCATTGTCATTAATATATTTTTTCAGCATAGGCTATTTGATAATAGGAACCAGTGGAAACTAGACTTAGTTTTTTATTTTATTTATTTATTTATTTTTTTTTTTTTTAGACTTAGTTTTTTAAAATACTCTTTTCTGATAAGAATTGGGGGTTAGAATGTGGCTACAATGACTAACAAGGCTTGAATTTGAACACCTGAAGGCAGTTGAGACCAGTAACTCACTGAGAACTCTGTCCTCTGTCGATGCTTCTCTCAGCATATCTGCTTCATCTTTCTTCTTCAATTGGCTTCCACACGGTAAATCAAAGTTGGCGGGTCATAACTCCTATTCCATTTCCAACCATATTGAGGAATAAGTCAATAACTTGGTCTTGACCTAGTCCAATCAACTATGCCCAGGGCAGGAGGGTCTTGTTTTATAAATATGACAATAAGAGTCAAATCCTAGGGGTTGGGAAGGAACAATACAAGGGTCATTGTGAGTGAGCATAAAACCCAAAAGTTATCTACTATTTGTGTTCAGGTTTCTATCAAGTGCTAACCACCCTGACCATGTCCAATGTGCTAGGTGTGTCTAGCCACTATGCCTCAATAATATTAAGATTATTATTTCAATAATTTCAGAAAAAGATTCAATATTCCAACAACAAAAGATTCCAAGATTCCAACATTCTCCTCCCAAAACTTGAAGAGATGGAGAAATATCACTTATCTGAAAAGTAATGTTTCCCACTCCATAAGCCAGATATTCTCTATCGTACCCTTTTCCTTGTATTTCCTTGTATTTCCTTCCTATGTATTTCCTTTATGTGTTTTTATTACAACTATCCTGTCTATATATGTTAGTTTACTGTTATCTCCACTTTCCACTCCAAGAATGTAAGCTTCGTGAAAGGGCTTACCTGCTTTTTTCACTATTAAATCCTTGGTGCCTAGAAGAGTTTCTGGCATATAATTACTGTTTAGCAAACACAGACAGTCCCCAACTAAAATGATTCAATGTAGGAGTTTTCAACTTTACAATGGTGTAAAAGTAATACATGTTCAGTAGAAGCCAGTAGGATTCAGAATGTTGATCTTTTCCCTAGCTAGCAATATGCAGTGAGGTCCTTTCTCATGATGCTGGGCAGCAGCAGCCATAGCTCCTAGTCTCCTGGTCACAAGGGTAAACAACTCATACAATTACAACCATTCTGTAACATGCAACAATTCCGTTTCTTACTTTCCGTACAGTGTCCAATAAATTACATGAAATTTTCAGCACTTTATCATAAAATAGGCTTTGTGTTAGATGATTTTGCCCAACAGTAGGCTAATGTAAGTGCTCTGAAGACATTTAAGGCATTCTATGTTAAGCTATGATGTCTGGTAGGTTTGGTGTATTAAATGCATTTTGACTTACAATATTGTCAATTTTAGCATAGATTTATTGAGACATTACCTCATCATAACTTGAAGAAGATCTGTATTTGTTAAATCAAGTAATTTAAAAATATCATATTCAAAATGCACCTTAAGAAATAAGTGAATGTTAAAATAGGATTTACAAATAATAGAGCTATTAAAGTTTCACCAACATCAGAAAGGCCTACATGGCATCTCACTGAGAACTTTATAAAATTTATTAAATCACAAATTCTTTTCAGAGTAAAATTTATTATGTGATGTTTTAAAAACTTTTATATAAAAACTCTGCATAGCATATGACGAAATTATTTAAAAGCAAATGTTTTAGACCAATTTATTATTAAAGATTTTTATATGATTAGTTTTAATGTATTCATAGTTTCTAGTATTCATAATACATAATACACAAAGAAAATTTTGAATTTGGTCTATTAAAAATTTTCCCATTCTCCTTACTTTAAAATAATTGTAACAGAAAGTATATGATATAAATATGCATTTAAAATAAAATAAACTGGGATCCCTGGGTGGCGCAGCGGTTTGGCGCCTGCCTTTGGCCCGGGGCGCGATCCTGGAGACCTGGGATCGAGTCCCGCGTCGGGCTCCCGGTGCATGGGGCCTGCTTCTCCCTCTGCCTGTGTCTCTGCCTCTCTCTCTCTGTGTGTGACTATCATAAATAAATAAAAGTTAAAAAAAATAAAATAAACTTATACAATTTTTATCATTGTAAATATATTTATAATTTAATTATTTGCTATAGTATCAAAATAAACAGAAACAGCTTTCATGACTTAATACTTGGAATTCTTATATTTTTTACTCTTGCAAAAATGAGGTGTTTTTTTTTTTTTTTTTGGTGTTTCCATCTTGTTCCTAAATAATAAAAAAAAAAAAAGGAGAAGTTTTTTCAGGTACCCATGTGTAAGTACTTCTCAAAAAATTAGATATTGGGGATTCCTGGCTAAATAAGGTAAATTGATTATGTGCATTTTCCTCCTCTCCTCTTCCTTTCCCATTAAAAGATGAATAAAAGAACAAAAACATGCAGTCATGAAGACAAAGAATAAGAGAAGATGCTTTAATGGACCAGTGATTTCAACAAAAGTTTGTATGCCTTAAAGCAGGTGGATGGTAACTGAAAGAACTGGACAGAAGGTTTTTCAATCTTGTGTTCCTGCAGATTGGATAAGGACTTAACCACAAGCAGCTCTTGACTTGCCACAAAGAACCGCCGAGGGGATTGAGGCTTGGAGTGAGTTGGTATAGCAGGTATGTGACGGAGGTGCCTATAGCTGAACATAAACAGATTAAGACTCTGTAGATGGAATGGGACCTACAATGCCCTCTTCTCCTACAGCCAAATTCCAAATCTCTTGGCTATAGTCTGGAGGTGTGTTCTTGGTATAAAAAATTGAAATAGATACCTTTATTGTCTTATACAACCTGAATTTATTATAGGAACAATTACTGTTTGAGAATCACAATTTAGGGTACACTGTTCTAAGGCAACACCTTTATTTTATAGGATAAAATTTAGGTCCAGTGAAGTAAACTGATGTACAAAAGACATGTATTATAAATTAGTGGTAGAGCTGAATTGCAGTGGAAATCTTTATTCTGTGTTCTTTCTTGTAAAACATTATTGAACTATGTTAAATTTTAAGGGAAGACTTTCATTGGAACCAGAACCTTTGGATTAAAGTAATTTTCTGTGACAATTTTCTCCTCTTATTTAAGAATTGCCAACAATTGCATGGAACATATTTACATTCATTTTTTAGGATTTTACTTCAAGTTTAAAAAGTAATATAATTAGGACAGATATCTCAACAAAAATAGTGAAAATTAAAATGATTTTATAAAGATAAGTGATATTTCAATTTCAAAATTTATAAAAATAGTTTTCAACTTTACAAATTAATTAGGCTTGCAAGTTTCAGCTTTCAGTAGATTTTAAAAGTTCAGGTATTTATTTATGATCTTTGGCACTATAAAAAACTAAGGCAATATCCTATTTTCTCCTACTGTAGGGAACTTGTACTTGATTTTATTTTAATTTCCTTATCAAATCAAAATTCATTCTAAATTCTTAATGTCATCAAAGGCACTTTGTCAACTGAATTTCTATCAATTTCAAAATGGTCTGCATTCAATACTAAGATTTTTAAAATCACAAATGAAAGTTTCAATGATTAATTTTTTAAAAACCCTGAACTTGTTGCAACTTGTTGAACTTTTTGAATATATATTATTCAAAAATCCTTGAATAATATATATGACAAGGCATGACTGCCATTGGAACACATTTCAATATATACACATATCTGTGTGTTTAAAATCATGCATCTGTAGTATTTAGGGAGAAATGCATCTTTACAATCCTGCTGTACATTTCCTATGTTTTACATGAAGAAACTAAGCATTACAGACATTATATGGCTCATAAAAGGTCACAGCATGATGGGATCATTTTAAAGGACTGCTATACTTGAAAGTTTGTAAAAATTCTAAAATTGATTTGACACTATTCTGTTCTTTCTTTCTTTTTATCCATGAGAAAAGAACAAAGTCACTTAGGGCATCAAGTGACTTCTTTTTTCTAAATTTTAAAAATGTTTTAAATATGACCGAATTTGCTTTTAACAGGGCCATTTGATTCTTGAAATGTCAAAAGTGGCAATCATAATAGTAATAACAAATACTTATTGAACACTTGCTGTTGAGATCTTTGGTCCTGGGGACAGTGGGTTTTATTTTGATCTTAACACTTCTTTGTCTCCCTGTCTTTTTAATACTAAGTAGACAAAACCAGTTTAATCATCCAAAGCCCAATTTAGCTTATTTTGCAAGGCTAACTTGACCTGGATCACTTCTTGCTTGTGCCTCTGGAAATAATAAGCAAAACTTGAATGCTTTCCCAAGGTTGATATGAAGCAATCATTGAAAATTGAAAATTCTAATATTGTAACCAATATTAGAATAAACAGTGACTGCTTTCTCACAATATAAGCTTTTATTTATTTATTTATTTATTTATTTATTTATTTATTTATTGGAATGAGAGAGAGAGAGACAGAGAGAGAGAGCACAAGCAGGGGGTAGGAGCAGAGGAAGAAGCACAAGCAGACTGCACTGAGCGCAGAGCCTGACATGGGGTTGGATCCGATGACCCTTATGACTTGAGTTGAAATCAAGAGTTGGATGCCCAAGCAATTGAGCCACCCAGGCGCCCCTAAGTGGCTTTATAACAATATACCCCTGAGCCTTACTGCATGTTCTGGTTTGAGGACTCTGAGTCTGCAAACTTTTTGGTGTGTGTACAATTTTTATTAATTATTACTTCAGAGATCCATTGGTTTTACTCTGGTTATTTTGAACTTTTGCTCTTACCACTTTTTTTAAAAACAAGGACAAATTCAGGTAGTTAAGATGGAAGGGCGAGCTGGAGGGAAAGTAGACCTTTACCGTAAAACAAACAACCAACCTACCACTTTCTGGGATTTCTATCTATACCTATGCTATTCATTCCATCATCCACTTTAAGTTCCCAGTACTATTTCATTTTAAATACATGTAAGCAGGGATACCTGCGTGGCTCAGTGGTTGAGCATCTGCCTTCGGCTCAGGGCGTGATCCTGGGCTCCCTGAGAGCCTTCTTCTCCCTCTGCCTATATCTCTGCCTCTCTCTGGTGTCTCTCATAAATAAATAAATTAAATATTTAAAATAAATAAATAAATAAATAAATGCAGTCAAGGGAAAATACAATGTAGAAACAAACTCTGTTCCAAACATCCTGCTGGATCATTCCTTTGGACCTCTGAGCTAACAAGATTGAGAACAGGTGGTGGAAATCTGACCAGACATTTGAGAGCACCCCAAAACCAAAGGTATTAGGAAATCTAGAAGTGATGGAGATGTTAAGGAAGGACAGAACAAGAGTTTACCAGTGGCAAGTGGATGGATCCTCGATATTAGAGCCAGGCGTGGTTTAGGAATTGAGGCAGACAAGACAAAAAACTGAAAGAACAAACACTGACCAGAGGTCAAGGCTGGCAGGCAGGCATGTCCAGAAGTAGGAGGACCTTTGAGATCATGTTGAAAAGAATGCAGGTAAGGCCCTGTTCTGTACCAAACAGGTAGTACATATATGTTCACTACTCACATAGAAATTTAAATAAATGTCAGCAAATCAGACAATTCCAGGTGTTGGATAGTCTAGAGCCCACTGGTGAGGGCAAGTAAGAGAACTAACCTGTATGCAAGAGGGCTAATAAGGGATCCCATTAGACGCTCATAGTCCCTGCTTCATGTAGGATGGGGTAGTTGGCTCCCCTTTATGTAAGGTGTGTTGCTCTGTTATTAACAGTCAATATTTGTGCAGCAGCCTCTGAAAATTCTTCTACCAGATGACAACTTTCTCAGACACAAGTTTTTGTGGCCAAGGCTCATGGCCTTGATATTATTTCTATTTGTAAGTATAAAAAGTTGGTGTTGCAGAATTCAAAGAGCTCTACCTTTTAGTAGATGTTCAGCAAAAGATGTTGGGATTGTCAGAGGGCCACGATAACTCTCTGTTAAATGTTGTAACATAACAGGCACTTGGTTTGTCATTTGCTGGCCTAATTTTTGTACCTCTGAAAAGATTTTTTTAACATATGAAAAATCATTGCTACTATTTTCCAACCAATACTTTACAATGGTGATCAGAGAAAAAGTACAGTAATTTCTGTTCTTCCAAAAATTAAATTCAGGAGCTGTATGCAAGTTTAGTAAAGGAGTGAAGTTAGATGTGTGATTAATTCAGCCTCTTAGTAATACATCCTTTTATCCTTTCATGCTAAGATTTCTCTTTTGAGTGTGTAAAAATGTACCCTACATTGTGTGCATAAAGCCAAATGTGTATTTGCAGTCCAGAGACACTAATCAGCTCACCTGATCCTTTTCTTAGAAGACTAATTTTTCTCAAGCAATATTTTGTTGCTACTGCTAAGGGACCAGGGTCTTGGACCTTTTTAAAGTTGGTGGTAAATGTGATATCATAATTTCTAATTAATGCCTTGTAGCATCCATAAATTAATAGGTGAATTGGAAGCAGGTACTTATGTCAAAAATGGATTTTTATAATCTATGTAAAGGGTTTAATGTTAACCTGCTCTACTTTGAATTATACAAAGTTAGTTGTTTGGGGGAGACTTTTTTGCCAGGAAAAATTAAATGTGGAGAGCATTTTTGATTTTCCACAAAGAGGTTACTACTGTTTAAAGAATATCATTTATTGGCAGAACAAGTGATTCAAATTTTCCTGATTGAGAAGAATGAAAGTATAATCCAAGGATAACTAAGTAATGTCATTATTTGCCTTATAAAAATTTTCCTGAGTTAGCATGTGACTTAATATTATACAAGTGACCTGGCTCTGTGGAGACTAAGGACAGGGAGGTGACCCAATATTACTGAAGTTAATCAATATCCAGCTGTAGCAGTTACATATACTCAACAACAGTATTTTAAAAAGTGGGGGGGGGGGGAGATCCTGAAGTCAGAGAAGGAAAGTTTTTACCAAAGTCATTGAACAGAATAATCAAAAGACTTTATTTTAGGCCCTCATAGCAATTTGCCACACAAGATTTTTAGTTCTGCTTCCCTTCAAAGGATTAATTCAGATCACTCCTAAACCACAGAGCCTTGTAATAAAGAATATGACTTCACGGAGAAGGCCAAGAAAGGCCAAAAGCCAGGAGTGCATGAAGGTACCAGCACTTAGAACCTTACACTAAGGCACATAGTAGACACTCAATAAATACTTGAGTATGAGTGAATAGATACGTGAATAGAAGATTAAATAGTGGAGAGTAAAGGAAAAAAGAAAGGGTTGTGGACAGAGACTAGCTCTGAGAACGGATGGAAAACGTGTTCTGAGAAGTAGCAAGTAGTAGGCCACCATCCTGGCTGCAGGGATTCTACTGGCATTGAGCAGAGTTCTTAAAGCTAGCGAGAAGGAGCCTTTACAGCATTGGGGGGGGGACCCCAAAATGAAGGAGTCTTAAAGGTTTACATAGGAGTAACCACTTGTGAACAAACAGCTTCTCCTTATTCTAAGGAGATTTGTTGCAATGTCAGGGAGCCTCCAGGGGCACGTGGGTGGCTCAGTCAATTAAGTGTCTGACTTCTGCACAGGTCATGATCTCATGGTCCTGGGACTCTGGCTCTGCTCAGCTGGGAAGTTGGCTTCTCTCATTCCTTCTCCCTTTGCTTCTTCTCTTGCTCAGGGGCATTCTCTCTTTCTTTCTCTCTCTCAAATAAATGAATAAAATCTGAAGAAAAAAGAAGCCTCCAAATTTCCCAGGGGGAAAAAAATGCACATAGGATATTAAGTCAAACAGATCTGGTTAAAAAATAGTCTTTGTTACTTTATAGCCGTATGATTTATCTCTTAACAAATGACTTCACCATTCAGAGCTCAAGGGAGGAGACTATGTATCATATGCAATGGCCCAAGATATTTACTGGTAACATGGCAGGCATTCAATAAATATGTACTTAAGCAATGTTTACATATAAATCTTCACTGAAAAATAGTATTTTTACATTCTATAGGTAGAATTTTACCTTACATATGCTGATATAGTTTTATTTTACTTCAGGTATTTCTGGTTTTCTATATTGATGAAAAAATTTCTAATTTCTGCTGACCAAATGCGCAATTAACAATGTCATTCTTTGCTACTTTTGTAATCAGGTAAATCTATAGATATAGGGGATATTAGTTATGATTACTTGCTGAAATTTTAAAAATAAGTGTAAAAGAAAATCTGTTCCTATTACTGATATAAGAAAATTTTGATCTTAGAATTGTATTTACTTATGAATAGTTAGTTCACAAAGAGGGGTTATTTACTCAAATTAAAATGCTACTGCTCATTCCTCTAAGCATCCAGACCCAACAAAGGCATTGAACATATTTATTTTCATGTTTATCAAAACCATTGTTATTAGAGGCTACAAATTATTTAAACTTTTTTAAGCTGAAGTTTCTCAGTTTTAAAAATGGAAGTCTTTTCATGCTACTCTTTCGTGCTTACCTAGCAAATTGAGAGCTTGAATTATTTACAAGTTACTGAGATTTCAGTGTCTTTTCAGGGGCGCCTGGGTGGCTCAGTTGATTATGAATCTGACTCTGGCTCAGGTCATGATCGCATGGTCCTGGGATAGAGCCCTGCAGTGGGCTCCCTGCTCAGTGGGGGGGCTGCTTCTCCCTCCCTCCACCCCATGCTCTATCTCTCTTTCAAATAAATAAATAAAATCTAAAAAAAAAAAAAACTAATGGAACAAAGTGTCCGTTCAAATAAACAGAAATAAACATCTCATTTCACAATTTAAAAGCTTAATATTATAATGATACAAACTCCAGCCAAATTAATTTTAATTATGTAATACTGATCAATTCTCAATATTCTTAGAACTTGGTAAATGATATGAAACACTAAACAAATTTTACCAGCCGGTATATTTTGAAAATCAAGATTAATGAAGGAGGCTGTGTCCTACCAGATATTAAAAATGTATCTTATTGTTATAATTATTAAGACAACTTGGGATTGTTAACATGGGAAAGAATGGCAAATACAGAATCACAATCCAATACACAGCTTGCACAAACATGCAGCCTTAACCTTGTACTAGGCATGTTTTTAAGACTCTGACAACATTAATTCCTTTCCTCCTCACTGCTACTCTGTGGTGTAGGCACTGTTAGCTCCTTTTTTTTGCAGATATCGCTTGGTAGGGTGTAAATAACTTTGGTGAAGCCATCCAAGTCGGTTGTGTAGGCTCTGCTCTGTATGTATGTAGGCAGTCTGGCTCTTGGAGTCTGCATTTCTAAACACTGCATTAAACCACTTTTACTGTAGGCTAAAGCAGTGGTTTTTAAAGTGTGTGTTGAGGACCTCTTGGGTCCCTGAGACTTTTACAAATATAAGACCAAAGGCATTGTTATAATAATACTAAAATATTATTCTCTATCATTCTCTTACAAGCATGTAGTAGAGTTTTCCAGAGGCTACATAGCATGTGTTATTGCAACAGATTCAATACAGATGCAGATTAGAGAATCCCAGCTGCCTTCTACTAAGCCGGGCGGGAAAGATATTTGCAAAAATAAAAGACAAGCCACTCATCTCATTAAATGCTTTTTTTTTTTCGGAAATATTATTTTTTATAAAGTGTCATTTATATTAGCATGTAATGGATCTATTATTGTTTCTAATAAATAAATATTATACAAATTTCTGGGTTTTCATCTCTAACACAGTAAATACTGAGAGATGTAACCTATATTTTTGTTATTTATATTCCACACACAGGTCTGTGAAATCATCAAAAATACTTAAGAGTGTAATGGGGTTCTAACACTAAAATGAGAATGCTAGCTAATTTAAGCATTTCAAAACACACAGCAGAGAACGTTTTACTGGTCAGTATATTGAACACATGGTTCAACCATTTTGAAAATTAAAAGTTATATTCTTCTCAAAAGTCTACAAACTTCTAATAGGAGTAGAAATTGGTACCAATCTTTCTCTGGAGCATGCTGGCAATAAAGAACAAAAGCCTAAAAATATGACCCTATTTATCAGTTTCAAGATTAGCAATATATCTTAAAGAAATAATGATTAATGTGCTAAAATAATTTAATTTAAAAATACTAATTATTGCTTTCTTAAAATACTAAAATTTTAATTATACAAAAATAGGAGATTGATTAAATAATTATGAAATAATAAAGAAGTTCTAAGCAGCCATTAGAATGATATAATCAAGGACTATTTTTGATGCAGAAATACTTCCCTATATCCTGCTAAAAATATATATATACACGCATACATGCATGTGCATAATATAAATATGTAAAATATACATTTGCTATGACTATGTTTTTGTAAACACATTTATATAAATCTCTACTATGCACAAAGCATAGCAGAAAATATACATCAGCATGTAAGCAGAGCTATTCCTTAGCTTTTGTCTATATTTTCTGATTTCTGTGTTATGAAATATACTAATTATAGGTAAAATATTTGAATTTAAAATTTTACTTATGACAGGACAATTATTCAACAATGAGGAAATGTTAAATTGAGCCACTACATGATCTATTACACAGCAACCAAAATGTTCAGGAAAAAGCATGAAACTAAATGCAATGAATGATGTTTGATTGCATTTTGCAACAGTAGAATAAAAATAATAACAAAAATAGCTATAAAGGACATAGTTTGCATAGTTGTGGATATAAACTATTCACATTAGATACCATTATCACATACATATTATATTTCTTAGGTATGAAAATGGTTTGTAATTATGTAGGAAAATGGAGTTTTGTGATGATGTACTTAAGGGCAAAGTATCAAGAAGTTTCAAACTTGCTTTCAAATGGTTCAGAAAAAAGTATATGTAGATTTATTTTTAAAAAGAGCAAATGTGGCAGAAGGTAACAATGAGTGCAAATAGGTGAAGGGTAGATGGGTGTTATTACTCAAAATAATAGGTTTAAAATCTGTTCAAAATAAATTTTGGTGGGGGAGGGAAGAGGGTAAATAATGTTAAAGTCTGCAATGAGGAGTGGCAATTAAAAAGGAAGAGATATAGTAGATAATTAGCAGTTAACAAAGGTCTAGGTAGTAGATCGTTTTAATATTCATTGAGCACCCACTACATGCTCAATAAATGTGTAAGTGCTATGGAAAGATGATCAAGATAAAGTTTTAGTGACAGGAAGAAATGTTTAGGCAACACATAGAACAATTTACAGTACCATCACAGTTATTATAAAAATCAACAACCATATATGCATAGAAAAAAACTGTTAAGAAATGTACCCAGCTGTTAGGAGAGATTATCTTTGGGAGTTAGATGCATGGGTGATTTTTATTTATTTCTATATAGTTCTCTATATTCTAAAATCCTGGCAATGATAAAATATTACTTTTCTAATGAGAAAAACATAGCTCAGAAATTAAATGCACCATGCCATCTGGAATCTTTGCACTCCTGATTCATACCTATTACATTTTATTGAAACAAGATGGTGATAAACCATTTTCCACTCTCTAGCCTGTGAGAGCCTAATGGCCATAGCGGAGAAGGCACATTTCCATGAACTTATCCATCAGTTTGTGAAAGTTTTATGTATAAGAAAAAGCCAGCAAATGGTGTGAGTAGACTGTATGGAGAGATGTCCAGTGCCTGGATATTAGGCTAAATAATATTTTACTTTGACAATTAAATCAATTAGATAATAATCTATTGGAAATAAGCAGCTCTCCCACTTAACCATAACTAACAATAGCCACTAATGTAACCAAAGAAAGAATATCAGTATGTGACAGTGGTCAGTTCACAAAGGCAGTTGTGAGAAGTAGATTAGCAGATTGTCCTTCATAATCCAGTGAAAGCTCTGTGGTCATCAAGTTTTCCTTCTTAACTGGAGCAATGAGTCTGAAATCAATTACAGTGATCATTTTTATCTTGATATCCTTGCTGATAGAATAAGTTCAACTTTGCATGTGCGGTCAGAGATAAAGGATTGATCGTAGTACACAAATAAAAGATTGTCATTATTGAAATGGGAGCGTAGTGTTCAGGTACTTAGTTGAAAAATTCTGCATATTTATGGGCCAGAGATTCTGATTCAAGATGAAAATTTTTGTTTAAATAAAAAAAAAAGTGAATTTCATTTTTAGGTTCAGACTTTAAAGTTGGTGTTTATACGTGTCTTAGTCTATCTCTTCGGGCTGCTATAACAATATGCCAAAGACAAAATACCAAAGACCTGGTAGTCATAAACAACAAAAACTGATTTCTCGGAGTTCTGGATCCTGGAAGTCCAAGATCAAGGTACCAACATAATTGTGTTCTCTGGTGAGAGACCTATTATTTCAAAGCTGGTACCTTTCACTGTGTCTTGTTTGATGGAAGGGGCTGGGGTTCTCTCTGGAGCCTCTTTTACAAGGCACTAATCTCATTCATGAAAGATCAGCCCTTATGATTTAAGTACCTCCCAAAGCCCTACCTTTTAAGATCAACTTTTGGGGTTAGGATTTCAACATACTAATTTTGAGGCGACACATTTAGACCATGACTACATGATAAAGAAAATCAAATTATATTCCTTTTTATAAATAACCACCACCATTATCCACAAACACCCCATCAATTAGAAGTTTTAAATGGAGCTCAACATTGGGTAGTAGCTCAACATTGGGTTTGAGTCACCTGATGATATTTCTCCAAATTGCAAGATACTCGCTTTTAAAACTTATTGTGCATACCTTATTTTTAATATGGTAGATTAGCCCAGATCCAGATGAATCTTAGTAAACTTATATTTTAGTACATCAAATTTCATCAAAATTTGTCAATATAATTAAAAATTAACTGAAAGAATTAAATTACCAGAGACACCAAACTGAATGAAGAAGAAGCAAATCTTAGAATTGAAAAAATAATTCCACATTTTATTTTTTGGTTAGTTATTATCACTCAAAAAGATCTCATATTTAGTGTCATTATTTTCCTGTACAATTTTCCGGTGAAATAAATGAATGTAGATTAATTACACCTAGGCATTTTTGTTTCATTTTGACTAACTGATCTCATATTTATCTGTCCTAATGAGGTGATATTCTGAATAAATGTGGAGTACAACTAAAGGGCATTAAGATGTATTTCTTGGTAAATGGGTGACAATCTACTATCTTAAAAGTGAAGATACTGACTGCAGCATTTATATTACTTATAAACTGCCTTCTCTAAACATCAGGTTTTAAATTTCACCTAGAAATTTCAACTCTTATAATCTATTCTAGAAGCAATCAGGAGAATTAATAAAGTGCATACACAAAATATTTATTCCAGCATTTTCAGTAATATTTTAAGAAAGAGAAGCAACGCTGACATAGAAATTGACTTAATTAATTTTGATACTCCGTAAATATAAAGTGCGTTTATATTTATACTTTTTGGTATAAATAAAAGCCCATTACAAATTTTTGGGTACATGTAGAACATTTTGCAGTATGAATTTATCTGAGATGCTTATGTGTGTTCATAGTTTGATAGAAAAAAATTCTGTCAGATACCCTAAACTGTTAGCAGTCATGGAGATTGTAGAGTTATTGTACTTTATATTTTATATCTCCTGTACTGTTTGCATTTTAAATCAAAACAAAATCATTTTATAATTTTAAAAAGTAAAATTCCAGAGTACCTAGGTGGCTCAGCTGGTTAAGCATCTGCCTTTGGCTTAAGTCATGATCCCGGAGTCCCTGAATAGAGCCCCAAGTCAGGCTCCTTCCTAAGTGAGGAGTCTGCTTCTTGCTCTCACTCTGCCCCTCCCTTCCCCTAACCCTACCCCCAGCTCATGTTCTCTCTCTCTCTCTCTCAAATAAATAAAATCTTCTTTTTTAAAAAAAGTAAAATTCCAACAACACTAACAACACAACCAGCCCTCTAGCCTATATTAATTGATATGTGACTTATGTACATTAGTGACCTAAACAGTCTCCTACTCCATCTCCAATCCCATCTTCATTTAATTTGTTCCTACTCACCTTCTTTGGACTCAACCTAAATGTCACTTTCCTCAGAAAACATATCTAAGCAGATAAGTCTTCCCCATTACAAGCATGCTGCACTTACATTTGGTAATAAAATGTACAATTGAAGTGTCTTGTTCCTGTCCATTTTCTTTGCTGGATTATAAAATTCACTATGCAGTGACTGTGCCTTTGTTGATTATTGCTATATCCCTAGTACCTAACCCAGTGCCAGGCTCATGCAAAAGCTCAGTAATTATCTATTATATGCATCAGTGAATGAATTTAAAAATATGATGCATTATCTGGGAAAGGATAATTTTCCTGATTTTCAAGTTTTATATAAAATATTATAAGAACATATGTATTAAATTCACATTTAATAATTTGACTTAATTTTAAGAATATGTTCCATAAAAAAAAAAGAATATGTTCCATAGAATTGTCTTGAAATATTGAGTGTGTGTGTATATATATATATACAGTATCTATATATTGAGGATATATAATATATATATATATACAGTATTATATATATAGTATATATAATATCTCTAAACATAGTACTGAATTTTGTTTGACTGAAGAATATTATTAGACCATCAAACCCACAGAATAAAGCTTAAGAATGTTTATAGAAAAATAAAAATAGGGCAGCCCCGGTAGCGCAGCGGTTTAGCGCCGCCTACAGCCCAGGGCGTGATCCTGGAGACCCTGGATCAAGTCCCACATCGGGCTCTCTGTATGATGCCTGCTTCTCCCTCTGCCTGTGTCTCTGCCTCTCCCTCTTTCTGACTCTATGAATAAATAAATAAAATCTTTAAAAAAAATAAAAATAAAAATATCTAGTACCTTACGATGTAAAACATATAATGCTTAATATTGAACCAAAAATAATTAGATATTCAAAGAGACAAAAATAAAGATCATAATGGGAAGGATAAAAAGTCAATTAATAGAAATTAACCTTGAAATGAAACAGATGATAGAATTAGTAGATAAAGATTTTGTTTGTTTATTTATTTATTTATTTAAAGATTTTATTTATTTATTGTTGAGAGACACAGAGAAGGAGAAAGGTAGAGACACAGGCAGAGAGAGAAGCATGCTCCATGCAGGGAGCCCAATGTGGGACGATCCCAGGACTCCAGGATCATGCCGTGAGCCAAAGGCAGATGCCCAACCACTGAGCCACCCAGGCGTCCCAGATAAAGATTTTAAAACAGTTTTTAAAACTGAATCCTATATGTCAAAAAAAGATAAAGGAAATGATATATGGAAGATGCATTAAGCAACACACAAGATATAAAAAAAAAGACCCAAATCAATCTCCTAAAGATGAAAAATACAATTTCTTTAGTGAAAAAAATAAAAAATGGAGAGGATTAGCAGAAGATTAGAAACTGTGGAATAAAAGATTAGTTAAATTGAATACACAGCAATAGAACCTATCCACAATAAAACACAGAGAAAAAAAAGACTGAAAAATTAACAGAACATGAGCGAGGTGTAGGATAACTAATATACATATGTTAGGCTAATATACATATATTTGGAGCTACTGATGGCAAAAAAGAAAAAGAGAAGATAGAAAAATATTTTTTAAGGTTACGGCTGAAAAGTTCCAAATTGATGAAAACTAGAAAAAGAAAAAACAAAAATACCAAGCACAGACAAACCTAAGATGACTACTGCAGGGTACCTCATGATCAAATTATAGAAAGCAAAACAGCCAAAGAACAACATATATAATAAATTTAAATCAATGGTTCAGTTAAACTGGAGACAATTTCACCTTCCCTGGAGGAAACTGGGCAATGGCCAGATACATTTTTGGCTGTCAAAACAGAGAGAACAAATGCACTACTGGTGTCTAGTGAGAAGCCAAAGATGCTGAATGACAACGGACTCCTTGTCAAAAACAATGCAAGCCAGAGGATAGTGGAGCAACAACTTTAAAGAGCAGATAGGAAAATACTGTCAACCTAGAATTCTACACCAAGCAAAAATTCATTTCAAAACTGGTAAAATACAGACCTCCTCATACATAAAAATGTTGGAAGAATTCATTATCATGAATAAGCACTACAAGAAATGTTAAAGGAAGTCCATCAGGCAGAAAAAATAATACCAGTGAGAAAACTGGATCTATAAAAAGAAAAGAAAAGCACTGGAAATGCAAAGTATGTGGAAAAATGTAAAATACATATTTTAATATTTTCTAATATAGCTGCTTAAAGCAAAAAAATGATGTATTATGGGGTTCATGATGTAAATTTAGGTAAAATATATGACAACAATAGCACAAAGTCTGAGTTGGGAAGAGAAAAGAAAAATTCTGTTGTAAAATTCCTATATGTAAAATGATAGAATACTACTTGAATGGAGGATACAATGAGTTAAACAAGTATACCATATGCCTTTAACAACTACTGAAGAATTATAGCTAATAACAAATGAGATAAAATGAAATCATAAAAAAATACAGAATTGTCTAAAAAAGCCATAAAAAGAGATAAAATGGAATAAAGCACAGATTATATACAAGAGGCAAGAACTAGCTCTTGGTTTGAATCGTTGACCAATGAGAATCGGGAACTGATAAATATATTCTTCTCTCTTTCTCTATGAAATGCAGGGATGCCCCAAAGAATGGAATAATCAGTCAAACTTGAAAGTAGTCAGGTCCATGATGGGTCCTTGTTTTGATCCCCCTTAATGCCTTGCTTCACTTTCCTATGTCTCATTCTTTATCCTCGAAATAGCATTCCATAACAAAGTAATGGAAAACAGGCTCCCTGCCTCAGGCTAAGACAACACCCAAGTAGAAGTGTCTAATAAGTAACTAGTTAAGCATATCTTGCATTTTAGAGAGAGGTCTAGAAATAGAAATTTTGGAGTTGTTAGCATATTAATGGAATTTAAGATCCCAAGACTAGATAAGAACCTAGAGAATGAGAGTAGATAAAGATGTATGAGGACTGGGAGTTGGGACACTACATTATTCAACATTTACAAGATGAGGAAATATAGCAAAGGAGGCAAAGAGGGAATAGTTAGTAATCAATACAAAAACCAAAAGAAGATGTGGTATCTTGAGACCCAAGGGAAGAAAGTATTTCAAGGAGAGCATGATGAAGTGTGTTAAATGCTGCTGAGAGGTTGAGTATGAAGACCTGAGTTTCGATCATTTTGTCATCGTGAAAATCATTGTGTTCATAGTAAGAGTTCATTTGCTAGGGTTCTGAATAAAATTCAGATTGGAGTATGGTTTTAGGAGAGAATGAGAAGACTGGAAGTAGATTCAGTGAGTCCAGATAACTCTTCCAAAGCACTTTTCTCTCTAACCTCTCTGCATTCATTCCCTTGGTGACTACAACCAGTCTAAATGCACTAAATACCATCTACATATTGAAAATGCCCAAATGCATATATCCAGCCCAGGCTTCTCATCTTATGTATAAATTATATTTTTAAAAACTACCTTGACATATCTACTGGGATTTCTAATAGAGAATGTAAATCTAATATATCTAACACAGATTCCTGAACTCATCATCATCTCTCGAAAAGCTTTATTCTCTTTTAGTCTTCTACATACAGTCATATAACAGGCATTTTATTCTTTGAGGCTTTATGTCCTAAAATCTTAAAGTAATCTCTACACATATAATATTCATTTCATCAGTAAATTCTGTGGATTCACTTTTTTATCTAAAACCCCATCAGTTTTTCACTTCTTTCATGGTCACTATCCTGGTCTAGACCCATCATCATCAACTTTTAGTGAGATTATTTCAAAAGCTTTCTTTCTGACCTCCTTTCTTTTTTTCCATTTATATGCAATAGAGCAGCTAGGAGTAGTCTTCTGGACAAGGAATCACACTGGATTCTCTCCTCTGCTTAAAACCTACTAATAACTAATAACTTTTTGCCCCATCAGTGTAATAAGTCAAGGTCAGTTCAATGGCCTACAAGGCTATATTCCTTCAGGCTCTTCTTACTTCTCTAATTTTATCTCCTGCTGCTTTCTTCCTGACTATACATAATGTATGATACTAAGTATCCTGGCTGCTTCTCCAAAAATCTGGGCACATTGTAGCCTGAGGGCCTTTGCCTTGAATCTTCCTTCTGTCTGGAAGACTATTCCACAAGATAACAGACAGAATCATTTCCTTACTTCTACAAAGTCTTTGTCCAAATGTGGCTTTCTCACATTTGTAAATCTTAATACTATAACTCCAACCCTGGCTCTCTATTCATCTTCTACTGGTTTATTTTTTTCTATATTACTTAACATTTTCTAACACATTTATAATTTACTTATTATGTTAATTGGTTATCTTCTTCAAGTATAATGTAAGTTCTTTTGACAGAAATTTTTATCTGATTTATCAGATAAAAATATGATTATATTCCGAAAACCTAGAATACTGCCTGGCATAGAGTAGGTACTCAAAACATATTTGTTGAATTAATAAAAATTATTACTGATACAGCTACATATATACATATATGTATATATATTTCTTCAGGCAGACACGTTGATAAAAATTTTTAAATAAGCTTGATATCATCCACATTTGAATCCAACTTCCTTGATTCACTAGCTTGCTTTAAAACTACCGTAATCTTTGGATTGATGACAGAATTTTTGATATAAATGTACAAAGGTGTGCATAAGTTCTGCTCCAGCATGTTAGAATGTTCTTATTGATGTAGAGAGCCAAAGATAAGGCAACACCAAGAACAAGATGAAAGGAAAGGTTTAAGATGGGGATATTTTGGAACATTTGCTGATAGAGCACAGGATATGGGTATGTGGATATGAATTTCTTATTCAGAGCCAGGTTGAGCAACATGACCCTTTGCCAAAGCTTCTTAGACTTTCCTTAGATTATTGATGCGAAGCTTCTGTTTTATTGAAGCTTATGGTGATAAGAATGTTGGGCCCAGATTAATCTAACATCTCCTTTTTCCTTGAAATTCAATGAAAGCATTTTATCACTTAGAGAAACATCATACTTTTGCATTCAGATGAAAAAAAGAGAAAGAAAAAAAAGCTTTTTTACTCTGGGCATTCTGAACTACATATCAACCTATCATTGTCAAAGAACATTTTCTTCCATTTTTTTAAACAAAATATGTTATTTCCAAAGACATGCTTTATTTCTCCTTAGAGATGTTCTGAAACTGAGCAGAGAAAAACAGATTGTGAGCACATGACTTAAAAATAAAACAACAAAAAAGTCTCTAACACAATGTCAAAAGAAAACCTAAGAAAATGTGCTGCCTTGGATTTTTAGCTTGCTTAGATGAACAAACACTGACTTTGAAACCTAAGAAATCTTCCTTTAAAAAAAAAATCATTGCTTGCACATTTAGAGAAAATTTTAAAATGTTACATAAAAAATAATATAAAACTGTAGGTGGATGATTGGCAAAAACAACCTAGCATTTGAGATCAATGACCTCTATTGTTATTCTAGAATAAACATCAAAGGAAAATAACCATTCATTAGACACAACAATAGGCAGAAACCACAGCTGGCATCAAGGTTGTATTTCCCTTATGCAGAATCTTTAAGCAGTGCTTTAGATTTGCTTAACAAGACAGACTGATTTACATTTCCTTATATTTCTTTTTCTTTCTTAGCTTTCACTAGAGTGTACTGTTGGGGCCATTTTTCCTTAAATTTTAATTTGTTTTCTGATATATGAGCTCGTTTTCTGAGTTGAAGGAATGGAACAATGCCCACAACACAGTGAAAAATGAAGCTTTCAATCAAGAATCCCAGTTATTGAGGAAAACAAATGGCAATATGCTTAATAGACTGCCATATCCAAATATGTTGAATGGTCAAATTATTGAACATTTTACTCCCTATTACCATTTTACTACTTTTTCCCTGTGATTCTTTTTTCTTATTTTTTATTATTCCTTTTCTCTGTAATTTTATCAAATATTTTTATTTGTCTTTTGGGAAATATAAATTTGACATTTAACAAATATAAACGCCTATAACATTTATAAACTAGAAATCCACCACAGGAAAATGGTTGGTTTAATTAAAAATATTACTTAAATATATAAAGATCTTATTATACAAAATGACTACATTATTACACAATGCTTTTATGAATGATTATTATATCAAATACATTAAAAATATTTTATATATTCATTTAATAGTAAGAATTATGTTTAGACTTGGCTATAGCATATAAAAAGTTATTTCTATATTATGTAAATATCTGCTCAAGTAATTTGAATAGTGAGTCCAGTTCTGGATAAGATGAAGTAAGCACACTCTACTCTGTCTCTCCAACTGAATACAAATATAAACTTTGAACAGAAGGCATAGATAGATAGCTCTGAGGACTTAAATGGTAGCAAGATTTGGGAAGGAGTCCAGAATTGTATGTACCACCAAACCAGAGGTGAATATCCCTTTCTCTTCCCTTTGTTATCACCTGCCATAGACTCAAAGGCAACATGAAACCCAGAAAATGCGCTCTGGATTGAGCAAAGGCCTTATTCTCTATACTGAGAAGCCAGAAAGAAGCTGTCAAAGTCCAGAAAGAATAAAGGTAAATCCCCTCTTCCTTTTCCTTCCCACCTCTCCCCTTCTTTCCTTTCCTCTCCCTTCCTCTCCTCTCTTCTATTTTCTTTCTTTTCTTCTTTTCTCTCCTGCCCCAGCCTCCAGGCAATACCTCAGTGGCACAGAGACTGGGCAGGCCCTTAAAATACTGAAGGAATAAATACTGACAAAAGGAATTATGATTTAAAACACAAGGGATGAATTTACTTTGCTTTTTATTCCCCTCTGTCCTCCCACTACTTGGCTCCAGATAGAGAATCAATTGCAGAAAGTGGAAAAATAAAGAAACTAAAGGCCTGGCTTTCTGATTAGAGAACTATAAAATGAGGAGCCAGAGAACCAGAAGGGATTGATTACAAAAGGGAAGGGAACTCTAGAGAGCTATTGCATAAACTGGTATATAAACTGCTGGGCTCACCTCTCCATGCTGCACATGCAAAGATCTGGCCCACAAAAGCACAGCAAATGCTTTGGGAACTATGGTCCTAGACTGGTCACTAAGTTAGTTGTGCAAAAGATTTTCCTTGGAACCAAAGCCCACAGGAGGTGGGATACAAGTTGTAGCCTGAAACTAAGTAGGTTGACTGCCTATTAAAACAAAACCAAACAAGCATAAAAAAAAAAAAAAAAAAAAAAAACTATCACATAGGATTTAAACAAGATGCAGAGTTTCATAATCTAATATTCAAAATGTCCAGGGATATAATCCAATGAAGAACCAGGCATATAAAGAACCAGGAAAATATCAGCTCATCAGGGAAAAAACAGTCAACAGATGTCAATGCTGAAAAAAATATGTATACTGGAATTTCAGACAAAATCTTCAAAGAAACTATTACAACTATGTCCCAAGAGATAAGCCTGAACACTTGAAACAAACGGAAAGGACAGAAGGTCTCAGCAAAAACATGATCAAATAAGGTTTTCTCTATATGTGGATTTAACATATATGAAAACTGCAACATAAAGGGAAGGTTAAAGGGTCTTACATGGTGGTAAGTTTTCCATATTCCACTTGAAGTAACAAATATTAACTATAGAGTGTAAACGGCTAAGCATATATATTATAATCCTATGGAAATCACTGAAAAAAAAAAACCCTACAAAGAAATATAGTAAAAAATCCAATCAGTAAGTTAAAAATTGAAACTAAAAATATTAAATAATCGCCCCAAAAGCAAGGAAAGAGCAACAGAGGAAGGAAAAGAGAATAAAGAAGCAGAAAACAAATACTAACATAGTATACCTAAAATCTAACATATCAAAATACATATCATTAAATATATGTAAATTGTTTTAACATACCAATGAAAAAGATTGGTGGGTGAATGGATCCATTTTCAAAAGGTTATATGCTGTATAATTCCATTTATGTGACATTTTAGGAAAAGCAGAACTACATGCTAAAAAATACTTGGTGGTTGCAAGGGATAGGCATGGGGGGAGGACGTGACTATAAAGTGATAGCACTAAGGAGTTCTAGGGAGTGCTGGATCTGTTCTGTATCTCAATTGTGGTGGAGATTATGCCAATCTATACATGTGTTAGCATTCATAAAATTATTCACCAAAAAAAGCTAATTTTTAACATTATGCCTAATGGTGAAAAACAGTGCTTTTCCTGTAAGGTCTGGAACAAGACAAGGATGTCCACTATCACCACTTTTATTCAACATACTTGCAGAATTCCTCACCACAGTAATCAGACAAGAAAAGGAAACAAAAGCACTCTATTGGTAGGGAAGGAGTTAAACTGACACTATTTGAAGATAACATCATACTATACATAGAAAACCCTAAAGACTGCCAAAAACCTATTAGAAGTCATAAATGAATTCAGTAAACTTGCAAGATACAAAACTAATACCCAGAAATTGGTTGTATTTCTACACACTAATAATGAAGGAGCAGGAAATTAAGAAAACAATTCCATTTATAATTTTTTATGACAAAAAGAATAAAATACCTAGGAATAAACTTAACCAAAATGATGAAAGACCTCTATTCTGAAAACCATAAAATGCTGATGAAAAAATTTGAAAATGACACAAATAAATGAAAAATATTCCATGCTCATGAATTAGAAAAATTAATATTGCTAAAATGTTCATATTACCCAAAGAAATCTACAGATTCAGTGCAATTCCTACATAAATCCCAACAACATATTTCACAGAACTAGAACAAATAATCCTAAAATTTGCATGGAAACCCAAAGTCCCTAGATAGTCAAAGCAATCTAAAGATAGAAGAGGAAAGCTAGAGGCATCACAATTATGGATTTCAAGATATACTACAAATCTGTAGTAATCAAAACAGCATGGTACTGGCACAAATAGACACATAGGTCAATAGAACAAACAGAAAACACAGAAATAAGTCCAGGCCTACATGATCAACAAGCAATCTATAACAAAGGAAACAAAAATATACAATTGGGAAAAGACAGTCTCTTCAATAAATTATGCTGAGAAAATCAGACAGCTTCACACAAAAGAATGAAACTGGACCACTTTCTTACACTTTCTTAGGATTAAAGACCTAAATGTGAAACCTGAAACCAAAAAATCCTAGAAGAGCACATATTTGGTAATTTGTTTGACATCAACCACAGCAACATCTTTCTAGATATGTCTCCTAAAGCAAGGGAAATAAAAGCAAAAATAAAGTAGTGGGACTACTTTAAATAAAAAGAGCTTTTACACAGTCAAGGATCAACAAAACAAAAGGCAATCAACTGAATGAGAGAAGATATTTGCAAATATATCCAATGAGGGGTTAATATCCAAAATATATTTTAAAAACTCATATAAGTCAACACCAAAAAAATCTCATTAAAAAATTAGGGCACACAATCTGAATAGAATTTTTTTTTTTCAAAATAAGACATACAAATGGCCAAAAGACACTTGAAAAGATTCTTACCATCACTGATCATCAGGAAAGGACAAATCAAAACCACAATGAGACTAATACCTGTCTAATATCTATACCTATACATCTAATACCTGTCAGAAAGGCTAGAATCAAAAAGATAAGAAATAACAAGTATTGGCAAGAATGTAGGGAAAAAGGAACCCTCATGCACTATTGATGGGAATGTAAATTGCTGTAGCCACTGTGGAAAATAGTATAGAGCTTCCTCAAAAAATTAAAAATAGAAATACCATAGGATTCAATAATTCCACCACTGGATTTTACTCAAAGAAAACAAAAACACTAATTCAAATAAACCATGTTTATTTCAGAATTATTTGCAATAGCCAAGATATGGAAGAAACACAAATAACCATTGACAGATGAATGAATAAAGAAGATGCGGTATATATACACGATGGAATATTACTCAGCCATAAAATTATGAGATCTTGCCATTTGAGACAACACAGACAGACCTTGAGGGTATTATGCTAAGGGAAGTAAGTCAAAGAAAGACAAATACCTTATGATCTCACTTATATGTGGGATCTAAAAAACAAAACAAATGAAGAAACAACAACAACAAAGTAGAATCAGACCTATAAATACGGAGAACAAACTCATGGTTGCCAGAGGGAGGATGATGGGAGGATGGGCAAAATGGGTGAAGGGGCGTGGGAGATACAGGCTTCCAGTTATGGAATGAATAAGTCAGGGGAATAAGAGGTATAGTATCAGGAATATAGTCAATGGTATTGTAATAGTGTTGTATGGTAAGAGATGAGAGATACGCTTGGGATGAGCACAGCGTAATACATACAGTTGTGGAATCACTATGCTGTAACACCTAAAACTAATGTAACGCTGTGCATGAACTATACTAAAAATTCAAAAGCCAGTTTACTAAATGCAATTTAAAAGACAAAATTAAAAATAATAATCATGTATTTAATGCTTGCTATATGCCAAGCACTGTCTTTTGAGACAAGGTTTTATATAATCTTTAGAGCAACATAATGAATTAGATAAATTCTTTTCTATTTCACAGGTGATAAAGATTCTATAGATGAATGCCTTACTAAATGCTTTACTAAAGTTTACAACAGAATATTACCAAAATCTGATTTCAAAATCTTACTTTCTATGTGATGATATTTATTTACTCAGAAGCAGTAGTCCACATCTAAAATGGGGGGGGGGGGGGGATTTAGCTTACACAAATTAGAGAACACAGTGAAGCAAAGACATTTTAACATAACAAGTATGTTTTCTACTAAATTATTTTAATCTATTTTGCTGTGCTTTGTTTAAATATTAATTTTCTATGGGATACTAGCCAGCCATGTAGGAAGTATCTATGTGTTCACTTAATAAATATTTACTGAATTCATATGCAAAACATACTGTGCACTATGATAGATTAAAAAATGAATCCGATACAGATCATGTTCTCAAGGTATTTATGATCTACAATGGGAATTAGAACATGTCTATAGAAAATGTTAAAGTGTCTGTTCTGATTATATCCCCATGTGTAACATACCACACCAAATGTAGAAATTTTTAGTGAATTAAAACAAAAATGTATCATTCTGACAGTGATGTTTATGAACTACGATCAGCTGGGTGGTTCTGACTTGGGATCTGTGATGTCATTTGCCATCTGTCATCAGCTGGGCTGAAGATATCTAAAGGTTATAGTTGAGTGGGTTTTCAAGGTACATCACTCAAATGGTTACCAATAATAAAAAAGATCTCCCCATTGCCTCCAATAACAATTTTCTCACTGTCTTGCAAGAGTTCACTGTCTCCTGAAGGCCTTTATAATTTCCACCTACCACTTAGATTTTGGGTTGTTTGTTGCTACAGCACAGTCTAAACTCTCCTTGATTTTCACAAGAAGCCTATCAACAAAAGCGTCTCTCCCTCTCTCTTTTTGTTTTTTTAAATTTACTTGACAGAGAAAGCAAGAACAGGGGAAAGGGCAGAAGAAGAAGGAGAAAGAGAAGCAGATTTTTCCCTGAGCAGGGAGGGAGCCCAATGCGGGTCTTGATCCCAAGACCCCAAGATCATTACTTGAGCTGAATGCAGACACTTAACCTACTGAGCCACCCAGATGCCCCCAAAGATGTGTCTCTTATTGTAGCATGTTTCTAATCAAGAGTTGGCTGGAGGCTCTGCCAACACCACTGTGGTCCTCAATATCTGGAAGAGCCAGTATCTGGAATATTGCTAGCATATGGCAGAAGGAAAAGAGAATTCTACAGGGCTGTACAGAGGCAGTTAATGCTCAGCACAGAAGAGACACGTGTCACAGAAGACACTCACTAAAGAAAGTGATATGGGCATATTGAGTTCAACAAGGTAGGAAAGTACAATCCTATCTCATACTCAGAGGGAGAAAGAGAAATATTTGTGACCAATCCAAATGACTACCACCTCATGGAAAAGCTCCCAATATAGTTCTTATCATAAAGAGGATAATCAATAAATAATAACTATTGCAGCCATTATCATTATGGTTATTGCATCTGCTATCGCCTACACTTAGGCATGCATACTGCTGGCCATCTGTCCACCTGTAGCCTTGTAATGTGATACAAAATAAATGGAAATTTTGTCTGAGTCTGAAGTTGTCATTTACCAGCTACACAAAAGTAGACAAACGTTTGATTTCTATGTACTTCATTTAAAATTTATTTTGCTGATTTGAAAGCATGATTACAAAGGTAGGTCAATCCATAATAGACTGAGTCATGCATCAGCCTGGAAGCTCTGTCTAATTTTTTTATCTTATTCACCCCAGTGGAACTATTGCCTCCATTGGAATTCTGTGGTAAATTAATTCTTAACCCTTTCAAAAAACAAGAACTGCTCCCTGGAACACCTCTTTCCAGTAAATCTCTGAACGATTTCCCAAATACCACCCAGTGCAAATTACCTATTTCCATGCTGTCTTCCACTGTGCTCTCAATGGTAGTCCTCTCTACTGTTCCTGAAATGATTCCTTAAATTGCATCCTTTTGTTGTAAGTAAATTTCTCAATAATCTTGACTTGGTACAATGTTCCTAACTGATGCACTTTAGGCCATTCTTGACTTTGGCACCTGAGAGAGTTTTCTTGTCCAAATCACCTCAGGCATTATCCTTTTTCACATCAATGCTCTTATCATTTCTACCAGTACCATGACTCTACAGTTCCTTGCAAAACTCCATCTTCTTCAATTTAACTTATTTATGTTCATTTTCATTCAATTCGGGACCATGTCATCAACCTTCCTGTCAAAGTACCAACCAAGCCACTAAAATTACGACTCTGTAATGAAAGGCAAATGTAATTGTGCTGCTCTAATTGTGTATATAAACGAATTGACCTAGTTAGAAAGGTGAAAGGAGGGCTTCCTGGTGAAAGCATGATTAAGCAAAAATCAGGGAAAAAAGTGGGATAAAAAGTATGCTTTGCTATTATTTAGTGTTGCTAGCATCAGTCTTTTTTGAGCCATTCTCTTTAAATAAGTCAAAAAGTGGACACCAATGTGATACAATGACCTTGACTTTCACTCTTTCATTTATTAGCTCATTGATCAAAAATGTTTTGATGTTCCTTTGCATGAAACAGGGATTATCGCTTCCATGAAGAGGCTCATGGCAGATCACGTTCTGTGATAACCTAATCCTAACCCTAAACCCTAACCCTAACCCTAATCATGTCCAAGGCCCCTAATGAGGGTCTGTCTGGGGTCTTTTTCTCTATATGCTCAGCTCCAGTCTTTGTCCTACAGCCTAGTCCATATAGTACATCCATGCACTGTCCAACAGAACTTTCTAAGAGGATGAAAATATTTTCTTTTAGCACTATCCAATACAATAGCCACTACCTTTACCTGGCCATGGAGTATCTGGAGCATGGCTAGTGACACTGAGAACTGAACTTTGAATCTTATTTAATATTGATTTAAGTTTAGATTTCAATCTAAATACACACTTGAAGCACTACTCTCTATTAGACAGCATGTCTCTAGCCAGTTTCGTCAGTTCTGTCAGCAAGTATTTGCCTTCTCAGGATCTTTGCACACACCATTTTCTCTGCCTAGAGGGCTTCCTGTTTGCCCCAGCACTCTCTTAGGAAACCATTCACAAGATGTCCATTTCTCTTCTGTTACAGCTTGGTTTAAGGATGTTCTCCTCTTCTTCCTGACCTTCCCATCTAAAGCAGAAATCTTTTCACTCCCTGACCCCTTATATTGAAGAGGCCTTCTGCTTGCTGTTTCCTTCAGGTCACTGATTAAAACTGAAAATATTTCACTTATTTGTCTGCTTTCTTGTTTCTAACATGTCTCTCCTATCAGAATGTAAGCTTAATAAAGGCAGAGATTACGTCAATCCTATAAATCCTTGGGATTCCATGGACTAAAACAGTGTCTGTCTGTTTTATAGTAGACATTCATAAATAATTTTAGACTATTGAGTGAGCCAATGATGGCTATAATTTTAGCATGTATAAAGCATGTAGGAGTATTGAAGTAGTGAAAAAAAAAAAAACTCCTTAGACGGAAGTAGAGATGGAGTTCAGTGGAGATTTTTATGAGCTAAGTGGAAAAGACGGTGAAGAAAATTCTAAGCAAGAGAAACATTCTGTGTAAGTGCACAGAAGCATGGAAAGCATGACCTGTGTGGGAACAGTGAGAAATTATATGTGACTCAAGTGTTTCACTGTTTCTTCACTTGAGACAATCCTCTCCTTCTCAGGAAAAAGAATTATTCCTTTCCAAGAGAAATTCTTCCACTAAAGTTCTTGGTCTGATACTTTTCCATTGCCTTGTGGAGCACGTCTCATCAATTATCCTTTTATATTTGCTCCATTTCTTTATTTTCACTGACTTTCTGGGCTGTCTAACATATATGCTTGGGTAACATTCATGGTAGGGGATAAAAGGTCCTTTCCATTAAATCTATATAATGCCTTAAAACTTCTATATTCCTTTCCACTACGCCTACTGCCTCGACTTGCTCACCCCCTGGTCATGTCTTTTGTTCCACCACTTGATTAAAATGCTTTCCTGAAGGCAATACATTTCTGATCATTTTTCTTCCTTGACAAAAACTTTGAATAGCCTTTTAGAGTCAGATGGATAAAGGGTGAACTTTTAAGCTGTGAATGTAAATCACACTCCACTCTTGAACGGTCCTGGCTTCGTCTTTCAAAATGTTTTTGAAACTATTATGCCATAATGCAGCTGAAATGGATTATTTTGTAATATCCTTTTATAACTGGTGAGCTTGGCTGTCGCCACATATGAGAAGTCATTCTTGACCCTCCTAGACCAAGCCTTTTGATGACAGGAAGTATCTCTCTGCTGGTCATTCTATCTCTATCACCTAGTACGAGGTCAGCCCTGTGATGGGTCTTGACATGGTGAATAAGTAGATGATGCACTAGAGCTTGGTTTTTGGTTCTCAGGGAAATTTCCTTTATGCATGCTAAATCTCAGAGTTCGGATGCCCTCAGGAATAATATATAGGGGAAAAATGTATCATTTATTATATTCTCTAAATGAGAATAGGCACAAGGTTTTGAATAAATGAGTGAATAAATGAGAAATGAGTGAGAAAACAAAGGCATAACCATCCTCAAATATGCTTTGTTTGGGACGTCTGGGTGGCTCAGCTGTTGAGTGCCTCCCTTCAGCCCAGGGCATGATCCTGGATTCCTGGGATCAAGTTCCACATTGGGCTCCCTGCATGGAGCTTGCTTCACCCTCTGCCTATGTCTCTGCCTCTCTCTCTCTCTCTCTCTCTCTCTGTCTCTCATGAATAAATTAATAAAATCTTTAAAAAGAAAATATGGTTTGTTCATATTAATAGGCAGTTTGTATTTAATTATAGTGAACATCAATAGAGAAGATAAAAAATACATAAAAACAGGGCAGCCTCCATGTCTATAATTTAAAATTTATTTCAGATTCTCTTCTACTTTAATTAAAGAAGTATGCATGGCTTAAGGACTCAACTTAGGCTGACTCCTGTGTTAGGCACCATGGACAACAAAAGAAAAAGGGAATATTAATTCAATGACAGTTGTAGATTTTGATTTGAACTTGAACAAAACTGAATACATGTAAAGGGTCATCTCATGGACATTTGAGTTTTGACAACACTCCCCACTGCACTTTGTCATAATATCATTTTATACTTTTAATTAATAATTTATCTCAATTGCTTTTTCCTCCCAATTAAAGATACTTTCGACTTCATTGGCATAAAAATCTATTTTACAGGTTACTTCTACTCTCCCTGTACTTTTTAAAAAATGAATGGCTCAATTTATTACAGTTTTCTTGTATGAAAATAACTGTCCTACGCTACAGGTTTGCCTTCTCCATCTTTTTTTAATAAAAACTTGTGTAGATGTCCCTCCTTTCCCTATTGCTTATTTCAAATATTTCTTCTGAAACACACTATCATTTGTTTATAATTATTGTCCATCCATATTCCTCAGTGTACTGAAAGGATGCACCAGAGAATTCTGAGTAGAGCAGACATTCTCTTTTTTGGCCTTTTCATTTGGGAAAGTCATAAATGGAATCAGAAAATTTATGAGAATTTGTTCTAATCAACTGAAGAATGCCCTTTGAAAACAGTTTTGCAAAATAATAATAATAATAATAATAATAATAATAATAGGTATATAAAGATTTTGTATAAAACTCCATAGCAAATTTTTATAATAGTAACTCTACAGTTAAAGATCAGTACCATGTATAGCATCATGAAACTTTTATATCATGAGTAATTGCTGACCTTACTAACTTGTTCACTCTTTCTCTGGGCATCATGACTGCTATGGTTTTGGAGCTGATACTGTCATTAATGGTCAAATATTCTGTAAATGGCCACTGGGTCTCAAAAGCAGTCACATTTTATCAGCAGTCTGTTCATAAGTGTTTCTATAATTTTGGAAGCAATGCACAAGTTCTGATGCCAATCCAGGCCAGGATCTTGTGCCTTTCATTTCCTCAAGCCTAGGAGAGAGATGGACGAGAATTTAAGACTAGGATTAGATGATTAATACCTCATCTTCAATACACCTATTTTTTCCCAAAAGACTCATGTGTCCCTAGTGAAGACACGGAGGCAAGGGCGGGGAGGGGGCGGGGTGTAGGGAGTAAGGAGATTAAAAATGCCACTTAAGGAATGCAAAGAGAAGGAAGGAATTAGTCCTTTAGGATTCCAAATAGATCCATTTTCTTACAAGCCAGGTAGCACCCTGAGGAAATATTTTCTAATTTTCTTTAATCTTTTTTAAGTAATCACAGTTTAAGCCTCAAGGGTTTCTCTCAAGTGAGTCAGGAAGACCTAATACCACCTGGGGCAGCAAGGCCATGGGGCATTCTGTTGTTTGGCAAAAGTATGTGGTGATAGGAGGAGGGAGTGTCAGAACTGTGACTGCTAATTCCTCCCAAGGACTTCAGCTCAGAGTAACTGTGTTTGTGTGTGTGTGTGTGTGTGTGTGTGTGTGTGTGTGTGTGGAGTTGGGAGGAGAGCAAAAGAGGAGAAAAAGGAGAAGATAAGTCAGTGGGAGAGGAGAATGGAGAGCTCTTGTCCTGACTCCCCAGCTGGGACTCTAGGAAATGTCTAGTGTGTAGATGATCTAACACGAAGATGGTCTTTAGCTTTCACAGGATGTCTGTGTTTTTTCTGTGTATAAAAGGAACCCAATATGAGACAGCCTACCTGGAATGCTCCCCGGGGTGGGGGTGGGGGACATGTGAAAGAGATGTAATGACTCTTCAAAGAGGCTACAGGGTATCCAATCCAAGAAGAGGCTGAATCGTGTACTGAGTCCCTGAGGTGAGCTAAAATTAGGCCAAACCAGCCAGTGAGGGCCAGCTTCAACCAAGCTGAGAGAGGTCCTTGCCTTAGATTACTTCAGGCAACAATTACAGATGCACGCACTGGTTGGTGAGCAGTGCACAGATGGAGAGGGAAGCCTGTGTGGGACTAAAGGAGTGTTCCAAACGTTCCATCCAAGAACCTTTCACCTTTACCATAAGCTTGTGCTTAAACACCATCTTGGATAATTCTGGGGTTGGGGTTAGTGTTTCTGAGGTAAGAAATACCAAGTAGTACACAATCAAAGGAACCTTTTACATGAGAAGACTAGGCTAAGGTTAAGGTGCTACATATGTTCTGTACTGAAGAATCACTCACGTTTGTTATCCCATTACACACATGTGTGTGACTCAATGTACACAAATACATGTTATTACACATGCTTTAAGACTTTTCTCTTAAAAGATTATATGAAAACTTTGCCAAGTGGGCGGGTGAAACACAATCATCAAAACTCGAGGACTTCTGAAAGAAAAGGGTTCTATTAAAAATTACCCCAGCACAACAGGCAAAACCCAAGCCATCCTATGCTATCCGGGACACATCCTACAGAAGAAGCTGAATTCTATTTAAGATGAGAATTTTTCTTTGGGCTGGGGAGAGAAGATAGAGAAAACTTGTACTTAATATACACATTTGTTTATAAAATAAACATTTCCTTGGGCCTACTTAGCTAAGAGAGTTTACACACATAAGAATTAAGTTTGTTTTGTTTTGTTTTGTTTTACACACATAAGAATTAAGAAATAGACATAAATTCATTGGATGTAAGTTGGTTAAAAAGGAGAGAAAGAGGAATTCTTTGATGAAAAGAGATACTTGAGAAAATAGCAGTAATTTAGGTTTGAGAGCGGTGGGACACAGTTGGCCAGAGATTAACTAACACTGAGGGATAGTTATAGCTGATATGAATTTTACACTTCACCTGAACTTTGCTATGCTACTGTATTTACCCATATCCAGCACTCCCCAACCTCTGTAAAATCTGGTGTCCTTAGGTTATTGTTTTGGTGAATGTAAGAGAAGGGGTGAAGACACAGGAGCTGTCTGCTATTAGGGATGAAGTCAATGCAACATGAAAATCATTCATGAGACCTAAGAACTAAGACTTCAGTGGAAACTGAAAACCCACCAAAGGTGAACATTCGAGAAAGAGGCAACCTGAAGAATATAAACTCCTTATGAATTTAGGCACTATCTATGGTTACAGTGGGTGCATATGTGTTTCTACTAGTAAAATTAGGGTTCCAGCAAATCTACCAAACTATTCAAGAAAAAGTTGTTCTCCTAAGCCTGGAAACCTAGAAATAACTAGACTGTAGAAGGCTAAGTTAAACACATTTTATATGACTTTATATAATTAAAATATAATCTTAGGGATCAGCCAATACCATTTATTATGTAAGTCATTCCAAACAGACTGTTGTACTCTGCAATGAATGTCTTGAACTCACAAACTTAGTTAATCCCATGGTATAAAATAAAATAAGGAAAGAAATTCACAAGTGCATTTTCCTATGACTCTTGAAATGGTCTTTCCTTCTCATGTGTTAACTATAAATAAATAATACCAATTCTCCACTCTCAAATTGTTTTTGTGATTATGAAAGTAACTATAACTTACAGACAGTGGCATAGATTTATACCCACTCGTTATTTAAAGTTCACGAAATGCCTTTAGCTCCCTGGAGAACATGCACCAAATATGTATAAAATAATAATAAAATAATAATATGCCCAAGGATAAACTGTGTTCCTATGTTTTCATACTGTGAGCATCATGGGCATTTTACCGCACAGGTTGTTTATAAATGAGGCCCCCAGCTGTTCCTGAGAGACTCAGGCAGAAAATGGGAGTAAACGGAGGATAATAATCCTGATTATAATAGGAAGCTGTTTCTATAGTGACCCAGGGTGAGCTGCATTCTCCCTCGGAGTAAACTGCTCAGTCAGTAGCTCCTGCAAAGTACCATGTGGTAAATTACCTCCTTCCAGGTACTAAATGATACCTTGATGCCTTGGAAAAATTAATGGGTGAGTGGTTTACTTTGAGAGCATTTTATTCCCTCCGAGTCAACATAGAATTTGCCCAATTAAGTTTTGGAGGGCAGAATTTGCCCTAGAAAGAGCAGTTTAAAGGTTTAGAGCTATCGAAGCAATATAAAAACTAGTCCCTGACGTATAGTAAAGATAGGACTTCGCACCATGGGTAAGACTTTCATTATCAGCAGAGTTATTGCATTTCCCTCAGTGGCCAAATGAAGGGGAAAGAAGGGCTGGGAGTTACTATTAAAATATGAAATACAGTAACTTTCTTTTTACATTTATTTATAGTCAACTATCTCGTGGTCACTTCTGAAACATGCCGAGTCATTGGGCGGATTACAGAGTCTCATAAGAGCCAGACTGTTGCCACATCAGGTAAATACAAGTTATGTTTTTCTTTAGAAATATATTTTTCTACATTTAATGGATTAAATAGTCACCGAGACAACATAAAATTCAAATAGGCTGGAGGCATTATTGGATTTTGAACTAAAATTTTTTTTTAAATAGAGAAGGCCAAAATGCCATTTTGTTCAGCTTTATCTAATTATTTCTCAAGCTCTGTTCTACAGTCAGTTAAATTAAATTAACAAAATTAAATTAATGAATTTTTGAGAAGGGTTTTCTTTAAAGAATCAGATATTATTGTGGTTATTTAAACAAAATATCTTTTTTATGTCGTAAAAATGCTTTAAGTGTCTTTGAATCTAGTATAAGTATAAACTATCAAGTAACTATTCCAGTAATTATTTTTGGTTGACTTACTAGGTGATACGAACATTATCACATTTATAAAGCACTTATATTTTCTGAGAAATTACGAATCTTTTACTGCACTGTTTTAACTGTTATGAACTAGGGAGAAGTGATGGAAATTCACTTGTTTACAAAGTGAGGTTCTAGGGGTGGAAGCCCAGACAAAACTTTCTCCAACTTCCACCTACTGCTCTAATGAAGCCTTCCTTCACAACTGTCAAAGTGCACTTCAAAGATGAAAATCTCATCAGGAAACTTGTAAATATGGAACTGGATGGAAATAAATATAAGTGCACACATTTGTTTTTATTAAAATAAGGACTAAGAAATAAAATACACGAAGTGTGATTTTAATATTCAGAGTCCGATTGCTTGGATCCAGCTCCTGTCCCAGCCACTTAAT
This sequence comes from Vulpes vulpes, assembly GCF_048418805.1. Lineage (NCBI taxonomy): Eukaryota > Metazoa > Chordata > Mammalia > Carnivora > Canidae > Vulpes > Vulpes vulpes. The sequence continues at coordinate 126,103,147 of NC_132782.1, forward strand.
AGCCAAGGAGGAACCCCTGTGAACTTCAGATTTCTCATCTGTAAGATCAGAATAATCATCTCACTTACCTGGTGCAGTTGTCCCAATGACTAGAATATTTTAACTAATTTAGAACACTTTGCTTGTTACCTAGTGATGACAACCCTCAAAAAATGTTAGATATTATTATCATATTATTGTTGTCATTATAATTACTATTTTAGTTTTGTGCCCAGCTCTGGTCAATGTTGTGCAGGGTGTAAATGATACAGAATACACCGTCTTCACTATTTTAGGAAACTACCTGGAAATGTGGGAAAACATGTTAACAAAATAAGCAGGAAATGATGATATGTTGTCAAATATAAGATAAGGCAGTGTAGACAATACATTTGATATTTATCAGAGTCAGAATCCAGTTTTAATTTTTGTCACTGAGCACATCTTCTCTAAGCATATTAATCTGTTCAATAAGCACACCCTTAGGGACCAGATACTTTTGTTCAGAGGTAGACAAAACTGATTAATAAGAGTTCTTCCCCTCAAAAAAAAAAAAAGAGTTCTTCCCCTCCTAGAAGAGGAACACCAAATAGTGTTAGAGATGGACATCTAGCAAACAGCTATAAATTTATAAATAATAAATAGACCTTGATAACTGTATTGTGGGAGATGGACAGTGAGGGCTCGTTTAGAATAGAGGACCAGGCTAGGCACCTTAAAAGAAGTGACATATAAAGTGATACCTGAAGAGTAAGCTGAACTTGCCCAAGGGAAGTGTCTAGGGAGTGGAGGCTCCAAGGTAAGAATGGGCCTGGTGGGTTTAAAGAATGAAGAGAAGGATATTGAACCTATGTCAAATGGCTTACTGTGGTATAGCGGGAAAGAAAGTACTTATAATAAACAGAGGTAGTGTGTGATGGAGTTGGGGTTGGAAAGAGTACATCAATAGCACTCTACTGGTTAAAGCAATGCACTGCTGAGTGTTGGGAAATGGTGTGAATGTATTTTGTGCTCAGGAAGGGGTGGAACAGGAGCATTCTGGGTAGAGGAAGCAGCCACAGCAAAGTCAAGGATATATGACACAGATTGATGTTTCAGGAGCCTAGGTGGAGAGTAGACGAGATGGAGAATGCCAAGATAATACAACTGAGAATATAGGCAGGACACAATTTTGAAGCCACACTGTGGAGTCGGTAGCTTGTCCAGAGGCAAAGGAGAACCAACACATTGTTTTAAGCAGTGAAGCACCATCATCAGATTCTGATTTCTGAAGGTTTATAACATAGCAAATTTCTGGGATCTGCAGGGATGAATGAGGAAGCCAGAAGTAGAAACACTGAATACTTATTTGAGGAGTAAGGTGATAATGAGAAGGGAAGAGACCGGAATGGGAAGGCAGGACAGTAAATACCTTGATAGAGTAGGATGACTGAAGACAAATTCTCCAGACCACGTAAGTAAGTAGAGAATGTGAAACCAGCAGAGAAGGGGAGAATTAAGATGTAAGGAAAAGAAGTAATCACTAGGGCAGTTATAGGGAGTGGGATGAAGAGAAAAACTGGCAGAATTAGATTAATCATTGAGAAGGGACATTTTTTCTTCAATAATTGAAACAAAGAAAACAATAATGTGACCTGCTCCTAAGATATTCCAAAGTGCTACTTTTCTCAATAATGTCAGAAGCCAAGTTTACAGTTGCCCTGCGGTCATGTGGACTAGCTCTACTTTGCCTCTAATACTATGACACAAGTAAGTCTCTCCACTTGTTTCTGCAAAAAATCCACTTTCCATAAGCTCATGGAAGTTAGAGTTTACCGAATGCTTGTCTTTGACATGGTGACCATAAGCAAGGTTCAGATCTATTCATGATGGAATTCCCCAGATAGCACTGTGTTGCTTTCTCCAATCTGGGAAAACTGGGGCTACGCTATCTTGCAGGATACAGACCTGGATTTGAATCCAGACTCCACTTCTTATCAGTTATAGGCCTTTTTGAACTTTCGTTTGTGGGATTTTAGTTAATCAATTTATTTTTTAAAAGATTTATTTATTTTAGAGAGAGAGAGAGAGGGCACATGAGCTGGGGGAGGGACAGAGGGAGAGAGAGAGGAGACTCTCCACAGAGTAGGGAGCCTGACATGGAGCTTGATCTCATGACCCTGAGACCATGACCTGAGACTAAATCAACCAATTGAGCCACCCAGGCGCCCCTGTTTGTGGGATTTTAAACAGAGAGCATAGGTGGACTACATGCTCAGATAAACACATTCAATAAACAATACCTGTAATTACAACAACGGAGAAGCAGCAGCAGCAGCAGCAGCAGCAGCCTCTACCTAGCCCAGTAGCTGACAGGTTGTATAACCACACTCTAGCACATTAATTATCAGCTTTAGTCTAGCATTAGTCTAGAATAGTTTTACTTAAATATAAGGCAAAGGTTTTTATGCTGAAATATGTTCACACAAAGAAAATGATGAAAAGTAAGTATGTACAGGAAAGTTAAGAGAGTAAATCCTATGAGTTCACATCATAAGAAATTTTTTTCCTTTTTAAAAAAAATATTTACTTGAGAGAGAGAGAGTATGCACGCATGTATAGAGCCCCATGCAGGGATTGATCTCAAGACCCAGAGACCATGATCTGAGCAGAACTCAAGAGTCAGACGTTTAACCCACTGAGCCACACAGGTGCCCCTCCTTTTGTCTTTTTATTGTATTATATGAAAATATGGATTTTAGCAAACTTATTGTGCTAATAATTTCACAATGTATCTAGATCAGAGCAGCATGCTGTAAGCTTATCCAGTGATTTATGTCAATTCCTTCCCAATAAAACTGTAAAAAAAAAAAAGTATGACTATTAGAGAACAAAGATGTTCCATCTCTTTTTCCATCTCTTTAAATTAGCAAACTTAATGGCACTAATGATAAAACTCCCATTAGAAATAGGGCCGGGTGATCCCTGGGTGGCTCCCCAGTTTAGTGCCTGCCTTTGGCCCAGGGCATGATCCTGGAGACCCTGGATCGAGTCCCACGTTGGGCTCCCTGCATGGGGCCTGCTTCTCCCTCTGCCTGTGTCTCTGCTTCTCTCTCTCTCTCTCTCTCTCTCATGAATAAGTAAATAAATCTTAAAAAAAAAAAAAAAAGAAACAGGTGCCATAATCACCGTACTTGTCCATTTCCAGAAGGATATGCTGGAATCATTAGGAAACTGAGGTCAGAAGATAATGTGCCATGCTAATCCCATGACTGGGACACTAAAGATAAGCCTTCCACAAGGACTCTCAACCTTGTGGAAAAGTATAAATGTGGACTGTTCCCTGGACTGGCACAAATATAAAATGCCAGGATTCTCTGGGGGTGGTGTATTTTTATAAAATAACAACAGAGGGGGAAATTTTCAGTATTTAAAGACTCCTTCATGACACACTCCACACTTTAAGGAATCTATAGCTAACAGAGTGAACGATAAAAGCAAACGATGCTGTTTTACACGTCGTATTTACCTATAAATACCACTGATGACAGAGGCCAGGGTATCTTTGCAAGAAGTACGTTTTGTCAAAATCTCAATTAGTCACTGCAGTCGTTCAAAGAATTAAATGCCTCAAATCTCTCCCTAGTCAGGTGTATGTGCAATGCTATTATTTCTAACGCTAAGCAATGGCCATGTAAGGGCAGGTGAGCATCACCTAGCATAGAGCAGTGTGCATATGGTCATTTCCACCCTCTTTTGTGTTTCTTCTTGGTTGAAACCATCTCTTAGCTGTTTATTAAGGCACTAATTGATTCAAAGATATTATGCAGTATTCCCTAAATCATTACTGATATAACATTATATTTTAAAATTCTTTTCCTTCCATTTTAAATGCATGCTTCAGAAATATAAATTTATCACATTTTAGGTGTACATAATTAGGTTTAACTGTGAAATAAAGTTGCAAATTCTTATTTTCTTGACAAATGAGATTTCTAGTATATTCAGATTTCTACTGTATCTTTTTTTGTTTTTTGTTTTTTTTATATATTCCAGCTTTCCCCTCTATTTTTGTTTAAAAATTCTAACACCGAATTTCATGCCAGAAACATTTTTTTTTCTCCTGAAGCTGGAGGAAATCATTTCAAGTTTCAAGACTGTGAAAATTGACTATGCCTGACTTTTTCCAAATTGTCTCGTAATGCTTTTTGCCAGGCAGATTCTAGGACCAGTTAGTTTATGATCAAAACTTACAGATGGTACTTACAGAAGACTAGCCAGTAGGGCATTTTTCAAGAATGTCAAGATCAAAAACTATAATTAAAGGTTATTTTGGGAAAAGCCAGCGTCCCCATCACTAACTCCGCAGGGGAAAAAAAGAAGAAGAAACGATTTTGTGACAAAGTAATTGCTGACAAAAATATTGTAACCCAATATGTCATTTGAAAACAATTGAATTTCTGGTCTTTTCATTGGGGAACTTTAGCTTTCAAAGTGATAGTTAGGGTTATAGTGTATAATGCTGACTTTTCCTTAAGATCATAGGTTATTTCACAGCTGTCATGGTTTTGGAGCCATCTTCCCTGTCACCAGTTACTGCAGCTCGCCCTTGCTGGTGGATATCTTTATGCCAGACCCTCATAACATTTAATCACCACAAGGTCGAGGTCACATGATGGTAAGCCTGTGATAAAATTTTTACCTCTTAACAACGTACAAGGGAAAATTTTATGCACTGAGGCAAAAGCAGGAAAATAATGAATATCTATAGTTTAATTTCCATGCATCACTGCTTGTGGCAGTGAAATAAATACCACGGTGAAGTAATAGAGTAGTTAGAGGGGTGGGCTAGAGGTTTAAAGAAGAGAATTAATATCCATGATTAAAATTGCATGTATCATTGCCAAGGGCTGTGAAAATATGTCAATTGCACGACTATGTCTGTTTCAGTGCCAGGGAAGGAACATTTAAAATTTAATAATAATTGCTCTGTTTCCTTGCATAAAACAATGCAAAATCTTTACTCCAAAGTCTTGCTATTACTAAATGAATGTCATAGATTGTTTTTGAAAATGATCAACTTTAATTGTGCATATATTTTTATGTGCTGATAAGTAGTTTTTCAATCTCTTTTTTTATTTAAAAGACAAACCTAATGTTGCATATCTACAGGTTCATTTTTTAAACTAATCCTGTTAATTCTAGGTAACAATTCTATAATTCAATTAGTCCTTAAATTAATATTTGTAGCTCAAGTTTATATTCCTTGATGATGACTTTATAATATTGTTTTGCTAAAATAGTAAAGCATATTTTCAATATTATTTATTATAAGTTTTAGTTTTTTCAACTAATAACCATGTATATCCTTAAATTGCAACGTGTAAAATTTTCACATGACTGATAACTTATTGAGATAAATTAAGAATATGTGATTCATTTGTACTTAGAATATGTCTGATTTTTATAACACCTACTACAGTGGACACTGAAAAAGTATTGCTAACAGTCATATTCCCTACATTTCAGAGGTCCTGCTTTTCATTGGGCTTTTGAAGTGAAAAATTAGGTTTCCCAAAAGACTACCTTGCAACCCTCAAAGAACATTTTTAAAAACCACTTAATGTAGACAGTTACTTTTCTGAGAATTCTTACTTTGTTTGTTGTTGTTTTTAAGTCTGTGAATTCACTACAAAGCAGAACTCTCAAATGCAAAGGTTTTAAAATATAATGCTTTATTGGCTAGAGGAGACCTAAGATACATTAATTTTCTAGCTATTAAATAACCAAATCTCTCTCATTCTTTCTCTGTTTTACACACACACACACACACACACACACACACACACAGAGCCTTTGCACAGATTCTTACTCAGTGTTAGGCTTCTGTATTTTGTCCCCTTCAAGGGATGAGTACTGTACCCTTTGCTTTGCTCAGAATTGAGGAACTAAGTACTTGGGCAGCACTCAACAAATAAGTCAAAATGACAAATATTGAATCCAATTTGAAACTGTGGGGGGAAATTTAAGTGGCCCCAAATGTCTGTGTTCTATGAGTTACTTCCATTTGTGAAGGAACTACAATTCCAGATTTTTATGTTCATGAAATAATTCACATTATTCTCTTTTATTTTTAACTTCTGGATGGGCCAAAGAGAGTTTCACACTGAAGATTACAGCCATGGCTTTCACCAAGCTGAAAAACAAGCTTTAACGTGATGATCCACACAAGACCAAACCTGATGAGAAATGTAGGGTGTTGCTATGGCAATTCCATTCGTTGGAACTTTTCTCTGTTGGCTTCACTCTGACATTACATTCTAAAAAGAATCGTATGAAAAGGTGTGGTGGCTGTGAAGACAAACGCAAAGCCAAGAAGATGGAACTTTCTTATCTGTCTCCAAAGAGAGAATGTCGTCATATCGTAATGCCACCCTAATGTAGTCGGAGGGCTGGCTTAGGAGGTGTCATTCTGAGATTTCATTGAAACCCTGGGGTGTATTTCTTTTTCACTTAAGTGGAAAATTGGCAATGCCAGAGTTATTAGCAAAATGACAAGGTGAAAGAAGGATGCTTGGATGAAACTGAAAGATGACAAGGCCTTGGCTCTTAAAAGAATGAAGACCCGTTTTGTTGTTGGAGGTGATGGATGCATTTTTTTTAAGCAGAGGTTTGATATATTAAAATATCACTTAAATCTAAGCATCGACAGTGAATATCTCTCATAGAGAGGGAAATTTATTCATTTACCTGATGTCATTTCTTTCCAGGTAGATAGACCTTCCTTTTCAAGGGTTATAATAAATGCAGCTGTTTATAACAACAACCTCAGAATATCATTACAGGCATTGTGTCAAAGCACTTTTTTTCTTCACAAACAACCCTCAGAGGTAGACATTATTTGAAACTCCATTTTGCATATGAAGAAAGGGAGATTCAGAGAGAAAATATGACTGGGCTTATGTCAATCACTTATAAAGAAGGAAATAAAAAATTTGAATACAGAACCAAGATCTTAATCAATATGTTATTAAACAGAACTGTGCCAAAATTTGATGGGAGAGGGGATTCCTAAACAATTTACTTATCAGTAGGAAAACTGTATCTTTGACATCACTATGAATATCCTCCTTTTCTAAGTTAGAAATAAAACCAATCAAGTAAAGTTAAGGAGGTGATGTGTCAGGTGATGTATTTTGTGCCTTAAAAGGAATCCACTTTGCAATTTTAATTTAATAATCGTAATTGATGGAGATTTTACCATATGCTGTAAACACAAAAGGACTTCTAGTCACTACTTTCTGCTTCAGAAGAATTTATTAGTTACTGGGAGAACACAGTCAACAAGTAAAGTAGGGATTCACTGATTTAGGTGTGAACATATGTACAATTACCAATAAGGCAGAGGTTAGGAATTAGAGGCCTGATGGCTGAGAAGGCCTTCAGACATGTTTAATTTGAGTCGTCCAATGTGATTTTTGACATTTTTATTCAATGACCACATTTCCACATTTAAAAACTGAGAGATTTTTTTTACAGAAAAAATCCAAATATCTGTAAACACAGAATTCATATTCCTATTTGTCAATGTCTGGCTGGGCTAATAGAAAGGGTCCACCTTAGTAGTGGTGTGCACTCTATTTTTCGAGATTCCCCATCCCTCCTCTTCCACACACCGAAGTTCAGTGACAGTTGTCATTCATCAAAAAGCTTGTGTCCCTGACTTTCATACATTTGTTTATATATGCTAGTTTCCTGGCCCATTTGGCTTTTGAGGTTGTCACTTTTGCTGTAACAAAAGTGTATTTGTAATACATATTAGTAATAGGTAAGAACAAAAAGACGATCATTCAGGTAGTAGCATAGTATCTACTCTTTCTATGTGTCTCTGTGCTATTCTGCAAATATAAACTCAAATGGCTAAAGACAAGATCTGGGATATGAATTGAAGTTGCCACAACTACTGAGTTTTTCAGAGGTATGATTTAGTGCAAAACTATTTTGGTTTACCTAAAGGATGTAGGTCATTAAGATGTCTGGTATGGGTGTGATACATAAAGATTTCAGATAAGCAGGCACAATTTATGTGCAAAGAAGATTCCAGCTGGAGAATCAGATTAAATAGAGGAAATAAAATGGAGTAGAAAGCTAGAATGAGGAAATGAGGCAGAGAGAGAAAGGTAGTGATGCGGGGAGAGACTTTGAGTTGTGAGGTTATAGCTCCTCAATTCCTTAAGCATTGCCCAAATTCTTGGCCCTTTCTAGCATTCATCCAGTAGCCTCTGATAAAATGGACTACAAGATTTTTTCTTAGCTTTTGCTTTTATCTCTGCCTGGGATGATTTCTTTCTCTGCAAATGTTCAATTCATCTGATATTCTCTTACATTTCAACACTTGGTTCAGGAGGCTCATTTTCTACTAAAATTTTCTGTTGCCCTTTAGAGAAAGGAAATAATGTCTTCCTTTATACTACAAACACCTTGTATAGGCTTCATTTATTAGACTTAATTATATCTCATTGAAATTATGTATTTACATTCTTGTCTTCCCTAGGAGACTTTGAATTCTTGGGAAGGCGCCCGTGTTTCACTTATCTTTGTGTCTCTATCTCCCAGCATGGTATAATAAATATTTGTTGAATAAGTGAATGAATACATTCTCAAAAGGTAGTCAGATTAAAGTATTTATTAAAATTCTCTTGACTTACTAACTAATCACATAATCCTAAGGAGCCAACATTTTGCTCAAAATAGCTAGTTTAGGGACGCCTGCGTGGCTCAGCGGTTGAGTGTCTGCCTTCAGCTCAGGGCGTGATCCTGAAGTCCAGGGATCAAGTTCCGCATTGGGCTCCCTGTATGGAGCCTGCCTCTCCCTCTGCCTGTGTCTCTGCCTCTCTCTCTCTCTCTCTCTCTCTCAGGAATAAATAAATATAATCTTTAAAATAAATAGCTAGTTTATATACGTTATTAATCCAATTGATAAAAATTATAACATTTTGAAGTTGTATGTGTGTATATACCTATTCATAATATCTATCTACATGCAGATAGATAGATATGTACATAGATACATATGTAGATAGATATTATAGATAGGTAGATATATACACACACATATCTATATATCTGTATCTATAATTAGTTGAACATGTTCTTCATCTGGGGTACTAAATTAAGATACTCTGGAGAGCATCTGAGTTAAATTTAATTTTATAACTAAATAAGTATTTAATTTCATTATATAATTTACCAAATATACCCCCTTTATCCAGTCACCCACCAAAGTTACCATGTTCTTTTGAAAAATATCATCATTAAAATATTAACTAGAGCAAGGAAAAACAATTGTAAGTCTTATCTATAGTACTTGGCATATTTTTTTTTCATTTTATTGAAATATAATGAAAAAGTGCACATATGTGTATAGTTCAACAGAGGTCATCTGTAAAACTAGTTCCCAAGTAAAAATAACATTACTATCAGCTCCCTAAAGCACCTTATTTCCTCTCCTGTCCATGGCCCTCTTGTTAAGCACATTCTAGACTTTTAAAAGCATAGATGAGTTTTTGCCTGTTTTTAATAATTGGGATGTTTGCTACACTTAAAACTTACTACTTACATAATGCATACATTATAACTATATTTTTTTAAAAAGCATGTATTCTTAAATCTGCAGTTACAAAGGTGGAGGAGACATAATCCTGACATTCCAGAAGCTTATCTGGTAGAGGAGATAATGTATAATCAAATACCTATGGACACACAGTACATAGTAAATGAGTTCTGAGTGATAGCCGAGTATTAGGAATCTCTCATCTGGCTTCACACAAAGTGTGGAATCACTACTGAGGTTCTGAAAAGGCATGATTTTAATAATAGGTTTCTGTCAGGTTGGCAGAAACACAGCTACTTACACTTCCAATGTCGTGATAAATTTATTTCATGGATGGAGGCAAATCTTCATAATCTTTTCTTTTCTTTAAGATTTTATTTATTTATCATGAGAGACACAGAGAGAAAGAGAGAGGCAGAGAAACAGGCAGAGGGAGAAGCAGACTCTTCGCAGGAAGCCTGATGTGGGACTCGATCCCGGGACTCCAGGATCACGCCCTGAGCCAAAGGCAGGCAGTAAACCTCTGAGCCACCCAGGGGTCCCACCCCCGCTTTATTTTATTTATTTACTTATTTATTTATTTATTTATTTATTTATCTATCTATTTATTCATAATCTTTCTGATGGAAGCCTCTGAGAGCATATTAAAGACGGGTTGAAGGAGCAAAGCTGGGCAGTGTCCAGGTTGGCAAAGTACCTTTGGGTTACTCTTTGGCATAAGAGCTATTTATTGTAATGGTAACTGGTGGCCAGAAAAGTGTATTGGAGGACTGAATTTCAAAGCTACTCTTACATATGGATTAAAAGTTACACAATGCTAGAAGAATGTTGCTAGGGAGCAATTTTCTGTGGGTTGCTGATTGAGTGGTGTTGAGCTTCCAAGTAAAAAGGCTTCTAGGTTACAGAGATAATAAGCAAGGTGGGTCAGTTGTCTCTGAGAGGCTAAACAGTCATTGGAGACTGGTAGTGTTAACTGATGAGTATGATACACTATTTTTCAGGAATGCTTCTTTATGCTTCCATGAAAAAGTAATGCCCTTTGTCAAATCCTCTTTCTTTGAAACAGGGTGCTCCCCACTCTATTAAACTGTTGTCTGCCCTAGAATCAGCTTAATCTTCTAAAGTACTGCATCTCATCACCCAGAGCCTAGCACAGTCTTGGTCTCATTAGGCAATGCTTGCCATTGTAGGCTAGTTGCTTCCGTAGTTTGCCATTCCTGTCTTTACTCTGGTATCAGCTCAGGAAACCTCTTGCTGTCACCAAAACAATTCCCTAACAAACATTCTCTTCTCAAGAAACTCCAACTAGTATTGGAGAAAAACAGCTCCCTCACATACAGTGGAATGCTCACTGTGTTACTGCATCATGTTCTGAGAACAGTCGGATTTGGCTGTACTGTGCATTTATTTTTATTTCAAAAATCAACAGTCTGCATCACATCAGAACTCCAAAGGACTCATGTTCCCAGAGTCATGGTAAGAGAAGAGGTCTAGTTGGGATGGGGATTGTATGCCTTAGGATGAGTCTCCCTAGGGCATAATACGGAAAAAGCCATATGCAGTTGAGCTCAAGCACTCAAGAAACATAATATGATGACATTAACATAATGGCACAAAGTGAACAAACCTCCTTTCCCTTGAGTCTTGGAAATGGATGTTCCCTCAGCATATAAGAGAAAGTGCTTCCTCTGTGCCTTTTTGGATAGATAGTCTGTCCCAGGATTGCCTTAGGGAGCGTTGCTTTCTCTAAGCCCCAAATCATGTAAACACTAGTTCTTAGATTCATTTGAAGGATGTGTTCAAAATAAACTTACTTCATAGTGCAGTCTCAATTATGAAAAAAACAAACCAAAAACTACATGTTTATGTAGTTTTAGAGAAAGGAACACACACGTAGTAGAGAAAAGAAATAAAATAAAATATAACCAGTGATTCTTCTTTCTGGATTGTTAGTGTATGAACATGAATTTTGTCTTAAATTTGTCTATAGTTTTCTAATTTTATTCATCAATATTATGTCTCCAAACAGAAGTGAAACCAAAACTGTTATTTAAAAAATATGAACCACTGAATTATTAGATTCTGATTTAAACTGTGGGGAATGGTCATTAGTGTGGACCCTTCTGTCAAGATTGAGGTGTTCCAGAGGGCAGGGAGAGGTGAGAATCCTTGTTCTGTACCCTACCTCTGCTGTATGAAGTGTAGCACACTGAGTTTACATAAGTCTAAATATTGACATATATGTGTTTCCTCTTAGTCTTTCATCCCCTTGAGATAAATTTGTAGCCCTAGTACAGAGTTAGTACTAATAAATACTCATGGAATACATGATTGAAGGAATGAATGAATTGAAAATATAAATGAATGACTGAATGTCCAAACAACCTCTTGTGATGTTTTCTAAATGTTTTACAATCTGTCTTCTAACAATTTCAGTTACCACCACTCTAAATTCAAAATCTGATTTAGAATTGGGCAAACAGAGTCGAAATGAGGATGTTTTTTGGTTTCTTTATTCCTTCCCAGATATACACATTATCTATTTTTAATTTCTATTACATCTACCTAAAACATAAGTATCTGGTAAAGTCTGTAGTAAATTTACTGTATGAAAATGTGGACTATTTGAAAGAATAGATTTAATGACAGAAATTACTCTTGGGAAAATTGATTTATAGAATCAAATCAGTCTGTCTTATGAATCAAAAGAGTCATGGTCAATGTAGATGGAAAAAGAAATGATATCACGAATCTTTAACTAAGAACCAATGATGTAATGTTATAAAAATTGGCCAATTTTTTAAGTAGTTTCCATGCCCAGCATGGAACCCAACATGGGGCTTGAACTCACAACCCTAAGATCAAGGCCTGAGTTGAAATCAAGAGTAGGACGTTCAACTGACTGAACCACCCAGGCACCCCTAGCCAACTTTTTAATAAAATATTATGTTGTGTTTTACTTATATAATTTAATTATGAGATCTTCAAGGAATAGAAAGGAACAGATGACTTACTAAAAATAATATAAAAATCTACACGATATTAGGTAATTGGCATAGAATTATACACAGTGTTGTTTGCTTTTTAAATTTTATTTATCCATTATCTACTTGTAGTAGAAGAAAGTATTACCAGGTATATATTAGTATTTCAGGAATAAAACAACACCGGGAAGAAGTAATTTGAGCAGCATAACAATATTTTATGACTATGTCACTTTTTATCACAAAGTGTTCATGGTACTAATTTGATTTTCCAAGGAGTCTATGACTCAAAATGGATCAGGATGAGTGCTTTTAAGTCCATTAGATTTCTGGTTCATTAGTAGCCAATGTCCTGGTAAGGGGTCAGGAATGTAGTTTGCCTCTTTTGAATGCAAACCAACAGACTGTGCTCCTTATCTGCTGAGTAGTGTTTACCAGAGGGTAAATTAATATTGATATTGAGACTGATTTTTCTGAGAAAGTTGATATTTTCATAGAAGTTGAGTAAATTCTGTTCACCTGCAGTGAAAAGTTGGCTTCCACAGTGCTGGTTTCTACTCATTACTAAAGTTCCCGTGGAAAACAAAAGGAGGAACGGACAGTGAAGTCATAGGTACCGTTTACTTTCTCTTAATTGTACATCTGCCCTCCAGAGACCTTTATTGGTAATCTGTTCTTCAGGATTTATCACAAAATCTCCTTCTTCTGTAGGTAGGGGATTCTCTCAATTCCCGGACTATTTGTATGATAAATGAGCATGAACCTCCCTGTGACATGTCTATTATTGAATTGAACTGTTATTTAAATCTTGCATTGCCATTTAATTTCTCACTTATGTATGTTTTATCTTTTCAACTGGATTGTAAGGTTTGGGAAGGTCATAGAAGATATATCCGATTTTCTATCCTACCCGCTTGCCTTTCATAGTCTTTGGTAGGTACTCAATAAATATTGATGGATAGGATAAGATTCAGCTGAAAATAACAAACCTAGGCCTTGCCTGTCAGTTCCCAGTTCAGTTCTATGACTTGCAAATTTAATTTTGAGTGAGTACAAAGTACTCACTTATTCTGCAAAATGAAAAACTGTGCATATTTAGAAAGAATCTATCTTCTGCTGGTGACATCAAAATTCTAGATTTTCTTTCTCTCTGAAAGGCTCCAATAATCTGTACATTTCTACTATATTAATTTACAAGTACTGTAATTTTATTTTTTATTTTTTACAAGTCCTGTAATTTTAAAACATTTCAAATAAACACACCCTGCATATATATTTTAAAATAGGACATCTCTCCTTAGTTAGGATAGGTTTTATACTATAGAGAATTAGTGAATTTCACATGTAAATTATGAACCCATCAATGAAAATATTATATCTTGAAATACCAACAATTTAATTTGAATTAGTATTCAATAAAAATTACATCCACAAGGCAGACTGAATTTCTAATTACTTTGTATTATATGGGTAAAAGCTAGAGGCAAAATCACATAGTATTAGGGCAGGGTTGTCTTTTCTATTTACTGAAGAAAAAATAGTCTATTTCAAATAAACAGTCAAATTTGCTAATCCTTACATTTCTTCCAACTGGCAAATTATCTTAACAAGTAAATATTTTCTTATTAATGAAGAGGAGCATTCAGGCAAGAACTTTCAAGTATAACATAACAAAATAGCCCTGTGTCATAGTTCTCTAAGTCAGATGCCATACCATATCAGGTGAGGCATTTAATCCCTGCAAATAGGAAAAAATACATTGTGTCCAATCAAAGGGTGATAAATTTAGTAGCATCTGTTTTTACAGCATCACTTTAACGTTTTCAGACAAAATAATACTATGCTATCGAAGACATCAAAGTGGCATAAAACATTCATTTAGAGGAACTGAAACAGGAAACTAGAACTAGAGACCTGAAAAATAGAAACTTTATACTTATCAATATCCTTAATATGCCTTTTTCATCTCTTTCTCTGAAACAAAAAGCTTTATAAAAACAGCATCCTACCTTTGAGTAGTTTTAAAACACAGGGCAAGGCAATGGACATGAGGGTGCTAATAGCTGTCTAACTAATAAAAAAAATTCACATGATACTGTATTGTGGTTTTAAAAAATGACTGTCCCTATTTATGTTGATGAAAGACTGAAAAGCCTAAATTTGGGATCTCTTTTAGAAAATGCAGTTTTTCCACATTTTTCAATCAAAAATGTAGAGAATCAGCAAAATTATGGAGTGTGTTGCAGTGCCCATTATGTACTTCCGGGATTTGATTTAGAGAAAAATTAAAGCTAAGTGGCTTTGATAAAACAGAAATTTAACTCAAAATGAATGGCATTTTTTTTTAAATAATGGGCTTTTGAAAAACTCTGTTTTAAAAGAGATATATTTTCTATACAAATGTATAAAAAAGATCCTAGGAAAATCGCAAAGCTTTGGAAATAAGACAACAGAACCCTCATATATTGGCTTTGTTTTGTCGTTTTGTTGATATAGCCACTACTCATTTACATTTAAAGCCTGAAATCCTGCTCCATAATCTTTCAGCTTCAGCTTCCTCCTCCTAACTGCTATACATATACTGACATCTACCTTTTATTCTAATTGGGTTATTTTCTTTTGTTCTTTGCTATCTTAGGAAAAGAAAAATTATCTTAAAATTATTTTTCTTTCTGTAGGCATAAAAACTTCTCAGTTCCTTTATTATTGTAGAAAAAAAACATGAATCGAAATGATAGCCTGGATTAGAAATAATTATTTAAATTGCTTTAGTTTCAGGAAATTGAAAAAGACAAAGCATATTTTCATTTAATACTATCTCATTTTAAATAAGCTCCTTCAGGAATCTTGGCTACAACTTGCCTGACCAGTGTCCACTAGATGACACTGTTGTATAAGCACAATAATGAGAGGCCATAGCTTTGACAATAACTAATTTATCATATATATATATATATTTAGATATTGTCAGTGTCTCTTTCTCAAGATGAAACTGGCTTAGCATTTTTAATTGGATATGGCTGATAACTACAACTTCATATAATTTAGAGTAAAGCCACCCTCAAAGGTTAAAATGTAGGGAAAAAAAGAAACCACCACTTCACAGTGTTCACATTTTTGCAATAGAAAAATCTTTGAAAATCTGTATATTTCACAGTTAAGATAGACTTCATTATGAATTTTAAATTGTGCCATTTTAAATCGAGTGACAACGATTGTACTGATAATGTTGGTTTTCAAGTAGTGTCTTGTCAGTAATCTATTTTTTTTCTCTCTCTCTCCCTTCCTTCGTGTCTTTTCAATTCTCTTTCTTCCCTTCTTGATTCTGGGTTGGGAGTCATTCGAGTGCAGTGCCAAAATCAGGGGAAGAATCAATAGTCTTAAGCTAACAGCCTCTATGCCACATTGTTGCCAAGCCAGGAAACTTTAGTCTTGGAAAAAACACAGGTTTTAAGAGACGATCTTGATGGCACTTGTGTAGATAGAGCCATTGAAGGAAACGGACTACCTGGAATTGTACACGTATTTCCAGGCATAGAGATTTTCCTGTAAAATCCACTATTTGAAGATAAAATATAGATTATTGAGATTTCCCTGGTATTAGGATTCCTTTGTAATAACTCATTCTTATAACGATGTTCAAGATTACTGTGACATTAAGCTTATTTTCTGTGGCTTTAATTTAATAAGAATGTTGAAGTAAAAGCATTCGTGCTCTCTACCGTACATCACATATACTAATCTCATGTTGTTTACCTGAAAATCTCGGAGGAGGGGCCAGGCCTAAAAGGAAATTACACAAAGTGTGAGTGGTGATCGAAGTGTTTTATGGCATGTGGCATGTCTCAGAGGGAAGCGACAGACATGTCACCTTGTTGGTTTTTTTTTTTTCTTATTTTAAGCCTGGCATGCTGGAGCTAGGAAAGCAGAGCGAGAGATGCCCTGCACTTCTGTGAGAAGCCCACGACCTGCTGCAGTTTCTGCACTCAGAAAAATAGGCTACATACCTCAAGTGCTGGAGTTTTCACTAGACTGTTTTATCAACATGATTTGTGAACAAAACTATCAGATTATGCCATTACACCTATGACTAGGTGTAGAAAAGAGACCCACATACTAAATTTGTTTGCAAAGACACGGCCATCATGCTTAAACACCAGACCATCCTCTTAATGGGTGGAATATGGGTCAGGTGAACCTGTGTATAAGTCACTTCCTTTTCTTTCTCTTCTTTCACTTCTCGGAGTCTGGGATTTCTTTTCTTTTTCTTTCTTTCTTTGTTTTTTTTTTTCCCCCTCTTTGCTTACCCCAGAAGGAAAACTGTTCTCTCTAGCCTTAACTGAAAACTATAATATTACTGATAGGACTTTTATATGCCAGCTCTTCCACCATGAGCACATTTATATAATCTCATCAAGCCTTAGATTTTCCAGTACATAATTCTGCATAGGTTATTATGAAGATTAAATGAGATTATAATATTTGCAAATTACATGGCAAATTTTGACATACAGTAGGTGTGCTGATCTATAGAAATCTTCCTTTAAAAAAAAAAAGTACTTTCAGGGGAAGTGGATGTTAGGAAAGAATCCAAATCAGTAGTAGACCATAAAGTAACATTGCTTCAGGGCTAGATAGAAAGCAAGGGTGTAGAGACAGGTGTGGAAGTAACTAGAAAGTATCATCAAGCTGGAGAGAGAGAAGAGAATCTGAAAATGGCATTACAGGAAAACTGAGAATGAAAAAGGAGTGATGTCTATGACAAGAAGCATTACCATATCTTGAGTATATGTGGGATGCTCAGGCACTTTCTATACATTTTCACATTTAATTCTCACAAAATTCCTATGAAGAGTTTTTATTAGCATCTACTTATTCTAGTGGAGAAAACTGAGGCTCATAGCCTTCAAGTATCAAGTCCAAGGTACCTCTTAGCTCCTAAATGGAAAAGCCTGTGAAATTGCCAAAGTACTTTCAACTGCCATTAGGCCACCCCTATCTCCCACCACTTTATAGATAGAGTAAACCCGATTTCCACATTCCTGTAATTCCACATTGATAAATGTGGTGCTTGGAAATTTTATATGAATACTCATAATATATTTTCCTTGAGAAATAAGGCTTATAACGATGGGCAGTTATTCAACCTTTTTTAAATTTTTTAAAATTTTTTATTCAACCTTTTTAATCAAAAGCTTGTTTATTTCGAAATGTAGCTGATCTATAGATTCAGAATATGTATTCTTTAGTACCATGAGACAGTCTACAGAAAACTATCCTTTCTTAATTCCAAATGTGAAATTTAAGAGCACAACACTTTCACCACAGTAGAGAGAAGCCATCTCGTGAATTTTCACCCCATGATAGATTTAATGTGTGTGTAGATGAAGATTTAGGCAATGTTGCAGCACCCATCACCATACATACCTAATTGTGAGCTATTTGATAGGTGGGTGACCTTATGTGATGGGAAATGAATGCACATTTTGGCAGATGTAAATATCTATAAGATTCAGAAGTTCAACTAAATGTGTAGATACAATAAATTTAGTCCCTATAATAGTGCAATGTCCCCTTTGAGATCAG
Source organism: Vulpes vulpes (assembly GCF_048418805.1). Classification (NCBI taxonomy): domain Eukaryota; kingdom Metazoa; phylum Chordata; class Mammalia; order Carnivora; family Canidae; genus Vulpes; species Vulpes vulpes. The sequence goes on from NC_132782.1 coordinate 126,121,288, forward strand.
AGATGTACCAGCTTGGCATTTTCCTCTTTCCTAGCATGCATGAACATGTCTGAAATATAAAATCTGAATCTCTTACCATTGAATTACTGTAACACATTTAGCAAAAGGCAACATGAATTCAGTAGTTGTTTATAAAACTGAACATATTGTCCTCCTCTTCCCCACACATATATTTTGGTGCCAAATTTTAGATCTTAAATGTGTCCACCAGCTCAGTGTACAGGCTGGAGAGGGGACAAGTATTTTCATTAAGATTTCCTCCATTTCTGTGGCTCTTAGAGTGATGCCCTGCCATATTCTCCCTCTTATGAGAGATCTGTATGATGGTGATGACTGCACCAGTGATGTGGACTCATCATTTATTCTCAACCCACTGTTCACTAACATTGCACAAGAGAGGGAAGCTAATTGATATTTGCTACATACATTTTTTTTCTGTCTCCAGCTAAATATCTTTGGTAATCTATCTCCCTGCCTCCAGCCTCTAGCTTCTGCTAACATTTTCCCATTGATTCTGCAGTATCCTTGCCTTCTGATGTTACCTACAGTCTATGATCATTTATTTTTCTGATTAAAATTTTCACTTATCTCTCTATCTAGAGGCCATGAAGCACAGCAAAATGTAGGGTATTTAAGTGATAAGGCTAGCTATGAAATCCTAAAAGATGTGGATCTTATATGATTTTCTGATTAGATTCCCTTAAGACTTAAAAATTATAATTTACTACAGGCAACAGGATTTCAGGGCTGCTAAACCTAGAGATGAGATGTTGAGCATCTAGAGGTCTTTGTCTCCAACAAAACATATGTATGACACAATTTTTTACAAGTTAAAACATTTTAGATTAAAGCATTTTCTTTCTCTTTCATACACATATTGATAATTTCTTGGTTATAGTTTACTTTGAACAGAAAGGGAATAATTAGGATGTTTTTTCGCAATTATCAGAAGATGTATAAGACTATAAATTGCTCTTATTAAACTAGCACCATAGAAAGACAAGGTCAAATGCTGATCAGAAGGGCCAAATAATCAGGAAAATAAACACAGCCAACTATTTTCTACTCGGCCTGGAGAGCCTGATTTTTTTAAGCAAACACATTGGTATATATCCAGATTTTTCATATACCCTCATTTTCTAATTCAAACATCTGGAGCCAAACTACTCACTCAACATCTGGAGCTTGGTCAACTTATTTGGAGAGTGGAGATGCTATTATTTTGAAGTTACTACAAGGATTAAAAGGCAATATGAAGTATGTGAACATGTTTTTTAAAGGATAAAGCAGTAACAAGTGTAGGATATTATTGCCTTTTTTCATAGATTCACATACTTTCAGGTTGACTATGTTTGAAAGACCAAGCCAAAAACTAATCTTTGGGATACCCTTGGAAATCATGACTAGTGAAACTCAACAATTTATTTCCTAATTTAAAGGGCTGCCACTAAGTTTACATTTTCTTGTTTGACATGGACAATTAAGGTTTGATTTCCATGTATGAAAAGATCTGGCAATTAGAGGAATTCACTCAAGCAAGTAGCTAGCTTCTAAGGTAAAGCATTTCGTTAGAAGCTTAAAACACTAGGATTTTCTAATATCATCAACAGAATGGCAGACCCAGCCTCATTCTGTTACGAGTATGATGGTAGAACTTCTGATTCAAAAGAAGTAATCCCTTGATGTCTCCTAGTCCTTCTCCTAATAATTACTTCTAATTAACCCACTGTATACTTTACTTGTCTGGTTTCTTGTTTGTTTTTCTCAGTAACACATAAACCCCATGAGTGCAGATATTTTATTTCCGTTTATGTTGTTTATCAGTATTATTTCCTATAAAAATGTGCCAGGTACATAACAGGTGTACAATAAATATTTTTAACATAAGAAAGACTGGATGAGATGCTAAGATTCCTTTCTATTTCCAAGTTCTCAGAAACCATGAAAAACAGTGAAGTAGTCCTATACATTAATGAAAAGGTAGCTGATTTTATTAAAAATATGCAAATCGTACACTGAAAAGGAATCTTTAATTTGAATATTTTTTAATCTAACTTTTGAGCATTTGGGAATCAATAGAACCATTACACTTGAGTCTCCAGAATGAAGGTATAAAGAAAAACATCAATTTCTAAAAATAAGAAAACAAAAAGCATATCATATGTACTTTGTTTCTTTCCCTACTATTTGGATTCCACATCGAAAATAGAGACCCATTCCCTATTCGTCTGTTCAACAAACATTTACTGAGCACTTACTCTCTGTCAAGCACTTATAGGCACTGGGGGGAAAATCTACCCTGTCAGAATTCAGTTATGAATGAGAGATACAGAACTATTAAGCCTCTTTATATGTTCTTTTCTCAGAGCTCAGAATGGAAATGACAGAGCATTTAGAAATAGTTCTGTTAGGAAGCTCTGCTCCTTCGAAGCTTTGCTAGCATGTTAGTAGGCTGATGAAATAAGCAGTGGCTGAAATATCTTCACATACTTTAACTGAATATCTATAATATGCCAAACATTGCAGGGATTTAAGGGTATCTTCGAACTCTGGCAAGGGAAACAGATTTATAAAAAGATCATTGTAAGAGAATAAGTGGCACCTATCCACAAGTAGTCCTGGGGGTGGGATAGAAACAGAGGTCCACTCTGATTCAGAGTGTGGGGTCAGGGAAAGTGTTCCAGTTAGGATCCTAACAAGAAACCACTGACACCCTTCAATTGAGAAATTATAGAAAAGGCTTTTAAAGTGACTATTTATCATAAAGTGAACAAGTGTGGGGAATCAAGATAGGGCAATATGTTGGAGGTCATCATACTCCCAGCCTTCATGGAGTAAAGGGAGACAGAAATTCCCAGATCCTGGAATAGAAAGAGTTGATTGGAAAAGGTCTGCTTAACAGGAGCTGTGGGCTTCAGTGTAGGGATGAAGCTAACTCATGTAAGCCCAAGCGAGGAGACCGATGAGAAAAAAAAACCTTCATCTCACTCTCCTCCTTTCCACTGCCAGTACTCACACTGGCTGAACCCAGGCAGAAGGCAAAGGTCAGGTAAGTTCATTGATGATGTCAATACAGGTTAGTTTTCCAGGGCACAGATCAAAGAGAGGAACCATGAGTCAGTACGGTGGGGTAATGAAAAATAACCAGTGGAGAAGGATTGGGTGGTAGAATACACTTGAGCTGGGCCTTGAGGCTGAGGAGGAGTGCCCCAGCTAGATGAACTGGGTCACTCCAGAGAAGGAATGATGTTTGAAGAACGTCTGCCTAGAGGGGGAGGGGATCCTAGGAAGATTGGAAAATGCAGACTTTGTGTAATTTTTTGGGAGATTCTCTGCACATACTTCTTACTGCCATGAGCTAATAGTAAAGAGACTTAACAGAGTCAAAACGGGGTCTCAAAATCTGGGAACTAACTAAAACCTCCTGTAAATACCAGCAGAAGCACTTCTGCAATCTTGAGATTTTAGGAGACTACTGGAAGACTTTTAGTCAGATCCAGGATGAGGCTGATAGCTGGAAATAATGTTATTTTTATGGTACGATATGAAATCAGAAGGTGATGGACACTTAGACAAAATACTCATGTGGTATGGATTGAAACTCTTTCTGTGCCAGGTTGGTCAACAGAAATCAAGAATAAGGAGTCAAAAAAAAAAAAAAAAAAAGAAAGGCTTCAATCTCAAATTATTTCAGAAGATAGTGGATGATACTTCTCTTGAGTGAGAAACTGTTTCTTTGGGCAGCCCTGGTGGTGCAGCGGTTTAGCGCCGCCTGCAGCTCAGGGTGTGATCCTGGAGACCGGGGATCGAGTCCCACACTGGGCTCCCTGCATGGAACCTGCTTCTCCCTTTGCCTGTGTCTCTCCCTCTCTCTCTATCACTCATGAATAAATAAATAAATTAATTAATTTAAAAAAACAAAAACAAAAAGAAACTGTTTCTTTGTTATAGAATTACCTTGGATCTTTCAGTGATTCTGATTCTTATGCCTATAACATTACTAAAGAGGTCATGTATAAGTCCTGTATGTACCCTAGCCTATTTTGGGCAACAGTATGACCTAGTGTAGTGGTTTTTAAACTTTTAAAAAGTCAATTCTTCCCAGAACTTCAATTTATAAATGAAGTAAAAGAGTTTTCTAGCAGTTTAAATCTTCATTGCTCAGCAGAAAATATTTTATTACTTGCCCCAAACCCTGTAGCACCCTTGTGGACCATTGAGTTTCCTAGAGCAATAGTTGTCAAATCACTGGATAGGGAATTATATACAGAGAACAAACTGATGGTTGCCAGAGGGGTAGGGATGGAAGGATGGGAAAAATGGGTGAAAGGGAGTGGAAGGTACAGGTTTCCAATTACGGAATGAATAAACCAAGGAGATGAAAGTTATAGCACAGGGTAGCCAATGGTACCGTAAAAATATTATTGTATGGTGACATATGGGAGCTACAGTTGTGGTGAACATGGCACAACATATTGTTGAATCAGTATTTTGTACACTCAAAGCTCATGTAATATTGTGCATCAACTGTAGTTCAACAACACATTTAAAAAAAAAGAATAGGGAATTATAAGAAGTGACATGACACCCAGGGTTCAAATCTCAGTTTCAAAGTAAATTTTCCTAGGGGAAAGCAAGGACCTTTCTTGAGGATAACAGAAATGTTTGTAGTGACCCCTCCCTACCCCCCACCCTGCCCCGAGCCCCAGAGGACTGATTCACAGTGTGACTCTGGGCAAGTCACTGAACCTCTTCTTGCTTTAGAATTCTTTTCTGTAAAATAGAAGTTGTTAATGGTGACCATGTGCCTCCTTCATCACAGAGATGCTGGAAGGATTAATGAGTGGTTGTTACCAAAGGTTTTAAAAGATCCTTTGAAGAAAGGCTGTAGATAAGACAAAAAATCCCACGCACACAATATATTTTATTCGATCCTACCCAGTAAATGCTCTGAGAGAGTCCAGAAACAAATACCTAAAACTCTAAGTGGATAGTGTCAGTTCCAATTTACTTCTTTGCTTGGATGGAGGTGGTGCTATTAGCACCAACCAGGGACAGATACTGTTGCTTCCCTGTGCCTGGATGTGCTGAAAGAAGCTTCAGAGACAAGAGCAATGAAGTTACGAGGCGTGTCTAGGCATCAGGGAACTAATGAGATAAGGGTAAACAGGTGGAGTGGGGAGGGTAGAAGAAGAGGAAGAAGAAAAAAAAAAAAACACTAGCAGGAGCTATCTGAGCACCACTGGGAAGCAGAGCTATTGAGGTGTGTGTAAACCAAGAAGGAGGGACGCCTGGGTGGCTCAGCGGTTGAGCACCTGCCCCTGGCTCAGGGCATGATCCGCGGTCTCAGGCTCGAGTCCCACATTGGGGTCCCTGCATGGAGCCTGCTTCTCCCTCTGCCTACGTGTCTGCCTTTCTCTCTCTGTGTCTTTCATGAATAAATAAATAAAATCTTAAAAAAACAAACCAAGAAGGAGCTGGCCACAATACGCAACCAGGCTCCACGAGAATGGCAGCCCTTCCTCCCAGCATGTGGTGTGGGGACGGAGGCATCCCTGCTCTCCCCACGGAGACTGGCCAGGGCACCTGTCTAACCCACGTGCTGCCTACCCTGCACTTTGACTCTCTTGCCCACCCTGACCTTCGTCATCATGCACAGATAGGACTATTTTTAAAGACCTCCGTGTGGCATGTCCCTGGTGGGCACCTTCTTCTCTCCACATCCCAGCCTCGAGGATGGATTTTCTTTACTTCCAGCCTGAAATATTTCGGTGGTGTTCTAAGCACAGCAGTCTTTGCCTCCTACGTCTTCCTTTCTCCAGCTTCAAATTGGTGCTGGAAAATCATCCTCCAGCAAATCCGACCTCACCTGCTTATGCTCAGAAGCATTTCATCATGCCGTGTGCAGATACCAGGCATGTCAAGCTTTTGCGTGTGGTTTTCAAGGACCTTCATTATCTGAACCCAACTCACACAGCCGGGCCCCCATCCTACCACATGGCCCTTGCTCTGAACATGTCCTTCTCGGTGCTCTCGGAACTCAGGCCACATGCTTCTGTTCCAGTGCCTTCTCACCCAACCGGGTAAACTGCCCTCTCATTTTGGATGTATAAAGACCCACTGATTATCTTTCAAACTCTATTTCAGCTGGCTATGTATAGATTCTTCTCGGACTTCCTGGAGAGAAGGGCCTTCTTACCCCTTTCGACCTCTCCCACCACTCTGCTTCCACAGCTGTCCGTCACTATGTGTATTTTCATTTGGGGCACTCGCAGTGGGCTTGTGGTCCAAAGCCCTGGGTTCATGATTAGCCCTCATTTATTAGTTGTGATTTGGGACAAGTAAGTTGATTACTTTGAGTCTCCATTTCTTAGCCTGTATATGGAAATGGAATACTTTTAAAGGAAATAAAATATGTGAAATCCCTCAGCACTGTACTTGGCACAGATGAGCTACTGGACAAACATTTATGGAGCAGGTGAATGAATGAAGAAAAAAAAAAAAACCCCAAACTGATGGGTCCTGTAATGATACATCATTCTGTCTTCTGGGAACAGTGGAATCCCTCATTCTTGCTTTTCAACAATTTGAACAAGGCGTCGCTTCCAGGACCAGGGTCAGTCTGCCCGTGGAATGACAGGCCTACGAAGCTTACAAGTTGCGTGGAGGGGGAGCCACATGGGAGGAGTGTCCCTGAAGGCTTTCTCCTGTGATGATGCACCTTTCTATTTCTGCAGAAAGTCTTTCAGGTTTGTTTACCTCAAGCTCCAGTTTCCGGCATTATGTCTGCTTCATTGTCGTCCTTCTTTAAATTCCCTTTCCCCAGACAAAGCTGCGAGTGTGGCTTTGAAGTCGCAGGAAGCCGCGTTGTCAGTTAGGGCCAGAGCCCACGAAGTACACGTGGAAGCTGCATTAGAGGCGGTGGAGATCAGAGGGCATTTCAAAAGCTGCAGGAGCTATTCAGATTCTCTTCTTTAAAGGGGCTCTGATGCCAGAAGATGGTGTGTTGGACTCTTCTGTGCTAGCAGTTTGAAATGTATTTGTAGTTTAATCATAGAGAATCCTGATTTAAAATTCCCAGTTCCGCGGGGTGAGGGGGGGGGGTGTTTTCTGTGCTGGGGCTCTGCTACAGCAGCCCCTCCTGAGGAGCCATATGCTCTGCTGTTGTACCAGGTCTGCAATTCCTGGGGAGGATTTAGGAGGCAGGAGATTAAAGGAAAATAAGAAGACGTTTGCTTTCTGTATTGTTCTTGCTCCCAGGATCCAGTCATTGCCTCACTGTTGAACTCTGACACCAAAGTGGGCCCAAGGTCTAGCCGATATTAAGCAAATATTTGCAGGTTGATCTGCTGATTTGAAGAATTGCTTCTTCACCCTGGGAGGCAGTGATATTCTTTTCTCCAAGTTACGAATTTAAAGAAAGAAAGGAGGTTAGCTATGGGCAAACCTGCACCGGAGTTTCTCTGACAACTGAGTTTGACAACTGAGAAAGAAAGGAAGAGGGGAAGTGAATCTCCTGGTTTAGGTTTCACTCTGTGCAAAGTGATAAAGTTGAGGCTGAGCAGACTTATTGAACTAAAACATTAAGTTGCATGCACAGGAAAACTGAAGAAAGCAAAATGTACAGTTGCCTTTCCCTAAAAGCCTTTTATGGGCAGGAAAAAAAAAATATGTCCCTGTTGGTCAATTTCCCTTCTCTTAGAAGCAGAATTCCCTCTTGCGACACCCCATGTGACTTTTTGTGTCGTTATTTCAATCATCATAAGCACTTTGCTAGATGACACTGATTACTGGGTTAAAAAAAAAAAGAAAATTGGTTTAAATTTTATTACTTTTGGATGGAATACATCGAGGAAATAATTCCATAGATCTTTCACACTTGAACCAAGTGTCTCAGCTGGAGAAACAACAACAAAAACAACATTTTGTCCTTTATTTGCATCACTGTGCTATATTCTATTTTAGGAATCAGGGGGAACATGTCTTGCAGAACAGAAATCAAAACACACTGGGTTGAAGGGAAACAACGAAATGATTCGACTCCAACTTCTTATGTAAACTTATATCATATGATAATGTAGTTGTACTGCATATTCAATTTTGATATGTAACCTTTGAAATAAATTGGAATATTCTTTCCTGATACTCTTGGCACACACCGAGTGATCATAAACAATAATCTTATAAAGGTCACTTGCTCAATAAGTAGTGCTCACGGCAAGAAGTGTTCAGGACTACTCAGAGACATTTTTTCCTTTCCCTGAGACTCTTAATTTATTCTTTTTCCTTCTTTGAAGCTCCAAACAACACAAGTTTTCTTGTAGCATGTAGAAATTTACAGAATTTCTGGAATGAGCCCTGTTTTTCTCTTTTTCTTACACTTTACTCTTTTTTTAAACTTAAATTGGCTGATAGAAAGTAGGCAAAGCAGTTTGGGGGTGGGGGTGGGGGAGGAAGTTAACTCATTCAGCCAAAAACTAATTGGCTATTTTAAAGGAAATTATTTGATTTCAAGTTCTCTCTACTCAAATTAATTTATCTGAATAGGCATGGCTAAGATAAGTAGGCATAGATATACTTGTGATGTTTGCTTTTACACAACTTGTTCATTTACAAAATATATTTCAGAAACCCTACAACAAATCCCAAACAAACTTAATATTTCTTTATCAAGTAACTTCAGCTTCTCATACAGAAGCTAAAAACCATGTTTTGTTAGATCTGAGCTTCAATCATGTTAGTTGTGTCTTTCACCAGCAAAAGAACCCCAATCAATATTATTCTACTTGCAGATAATAACTTCTCTTTACTATATGCCAATTTCATCTGCTGCCAAATAATACAGGTCACTATTCCTCTTATCAAGATAATGACACAGGAAAGGATTTTCTTGCTACAAACCTATCTGAAGATATTTACATGGGTCATACACATGATATTTGGTTACCAGCAAAGGAATCTGGGAAGAGTAATCAAGATAAGTCACACAAAACCTTCTGTAGGGAGGATTTACCTGCACCCTATTAAAGCCCATTCATTTCAAGTATCTTTACAAATTTTAGTCAAATAACAAGGATAGGACATTTTCAGGATGGAATTAGTAAAATAAAACTTTTTGTAATTTTTGTTTACCTTGTTCTAAGAAGAAGATTTGAAGCTTGAATAAGCTTAATTGTAATTCCAATTTATTGTATACCATGTCTTCTTCTTTCTTAAAAATCCGTGCATTTAAAAAAAGAATCTGTGCATTTGAAGTCTCTCTCTTGGATGCTATAGAGTCATTTTAGAAATGATTCTTATTCTCTCTCAATCTCTTAATCTCTCTCCTCTCTCTCTCAGAATATGAATTTAATACCATAATTTTCAAATAAGGATGAACTGATTTGATTCCTAGACAGAGTTATGATGAGAAGAATGATGGAGTTAGTGTCATTTGATGTGGGCCTTGAAGTAGAAGCAGATGTCAAGGGACACTGGTGCAGAAATGCCATGCAGGCATGGGGTTGTTGGGATAGGTAGTGATGAGAAGCTTCTTTTTATCTTATGTTAAGTTTTGCATCATTATAATATCTAAAATTTATTACTACTGCCGCTATTATGGTGGACTTTTGGAAATCTGTAAAGTCTTAGGAGGTGTTTCCTTAAGATCTCATGTTCTTTTTTGATAATTAAAACTGGAAGCTTATTATAGAGGAAACACTGACTTTAGCTAGAGCACACAATGTTTAGAGTTCTTAAAAAAATCAGTGTTGAATTTGGATAAATCCAACAAATGTTGTTGAAATGTAGACTTTACTGTCCACTGAATCTTTTTCTCAGCCTTTGAAGTGAAAGAAGAACACAAATCTAAGAGAAGCCCATTTGAAGTTGGCTTTGGGAAGGGGGTAAGCAAGGCCTCTGGTAAGGGAAGAACAGCTGTGTTTGTGGCTGTTTCCTACAGACCCTCCTCCTTGGTTAGTGAATGCAGAGAATTTAATGTATTGTCAAAATTTATAGTTTATTTTTATGAACTAAAGGATGCAGTTATTCCTTTCTCTGGATAATTCTAATTTGAAACTTAAACAGGCACAAATACCCACTCAAAACATAATAATCAAAGGTAATTCACTTTGATGTTAAATATTTAGGTATAGGAATGCATATCTTTGAGACAAGTTATGGTGTTAGTATATGGTAGGGCAGATGGACCAAATATAAATTCAGAACTGAACAAATTATAGGAACTGTGAATACATTTTACAGCATGTCTTCTATTTGTTCATTTTTTAAAGCTGTTTCCCTCTTTATTATGCTGCTTTAGTTGTCTAGCACCTATAGGAATGTATCTAGGAAATGTGACTTGAGTTTATAAATCCTGTAAGAATTTGCATTTATCTTTGTCAAGAGGATAACTGAAGGCAGTGAGGTCTCTGTGAAATATTCTAATTAATCCAACTCACCATATTTTTGTATTCTGAAAATCCCATCAACTAAAATTCAGTTCTCGTCTTAAGAAGGAGGAAAAGAGCAGAGGTGTCCCAGAGGAGGAAAAAGGGAGGAATTAAATTTTTTTAAAAAAGTGAATAGAACTAAATGAAGGAACCAAAATAGGAAATTTTTGCATAAACATTATTCATCTCTGTGCTTTTCTTCCAACAACCCTTGACCTCTGCCTTCCTGGAAATGCAATCCTGTTGTCAGAGAACACTTTACTCTTCCAGAAAACCTAGAAACTTTTACCAACTCAGCCAGCTTGTTAGTCCTTGTCTGCATTCTGGCTGCCTCGTCTGCCATACATAGAAGCAGTCCCTAATGGCTGGAGAATGTGAGTTTTTCTTAATGCAAAATATGCCTCACAGTACTAAGTAAAGCAAAAGAGGCCTGTTTTCTAAGACTCTGCACTTGAGAATGTGTTCGGACAATCTCTGCCCAGATGCCAGTGTGCAGATGCATATTTCAGACGCTTCTCTTCCTGATTAGCATGCAGCCAGAACACCTGTTTTGCTGCCTGGAGGAATCATATTTGAAATGAAGACACACCTGCACACTCAAATATTTTCAGTGCATTTATAAACAGAGCTCTTAGTGTTGGAGTGAATATGTTCCCATCAGTCCAAAGGTGTGAGCTCTACCTCTGAAATGACCTCAGACCCATTTTGTTGTTTCTCATGGTCATTTTTTAAAAACTTCATTTGCAAGCAGACTTAAAGTGTTAGACTTCCCACAGGGATTACTCAGCACGTGTGTGTGTGTGTGTGTGTGTGTGTGTGTGTGTGTTGAAAGGGGGACTATCCAAATCCGGGGGCAAATACCTGCTTTGGCAGGCAACAGAATGAGACAGTCAATAAGACAGTCACCATTCATGATATTTTTGAATGTTGAAAAGGACACATAGGTCATGGTCCAAATACACACTTCTCTTTGAACATTTGAAAGTATTTAAAACATGTATCTCTGAAAGTTTAAACTTATAACTACGAGTATGAAATAATCATCTCTAAGAGCAAAATAAAAAAAAGAATTGTTTAAAATTACAACTGACTATTCAAAATACAACAGTGTCAACTATACTTTACTTTTTAGAATTATTATTCACAATGACTTTATTTTAAAGCATTCTGTATACATTTATAAGTGCACATATGATGTATTTTATGTACATGGATGAGGTGGCTGTTTAAGGACAACAGTGCCTACTAGAAAATTATTTTCCACAAGAGTAAAGTGTGGAAGATTTAAGGTCCTATTAAAATCAACTTGGAGAATGTACCAAACCTATGTAACTGTATAGTAAAAAAAAAAAAAAAAAAAAAAAATGAAAGCATGCCTATATGGCAGCTTGATTTAAATGATAGAATTTGGGTAGCATAATTCAGAATTGGTGATTGATAATGCTTCTAGGAACTGAGCTTTTGAACCTTTTCAAGTTCATCAAACACTGCTTTCATAGGCAATGCATGGATAAATTATATTCTTTTAAATTCTTTAGAAGTGAGAACAGTGGAATTAAACTCTATCAGTTTAGTAATAATTCTACATGAGCCCGATCCCAGTCATTCATAACTAAAATAGTGAATCTATCAGCCAAGAATAAGAATGGAAACACTCAAATAAGACATTTGGGCTGCTGCAAAGAACAAAAATATAGATTGGCCCTATATTTTTTACTTAATCTGTCTAAATCAATTAGACATTTGAATTGTGGTATTGTATTTCCAGGAAGCTTCATTGCTTTCTATTATCCTCATGACAAAAATAAACAATTCCTTTTGAAATCGTAGAGAAAAAATGCCTCCCACTGAGTTGATGTTGTGTGCTGTTATATGCAAGAACATATGTGTAATAAAAAATGAGAAATTATGGATCAAATAATGATGTTGGAGCCACTTACACAAACAATAGAGAGCATTTTGGATGAGTTCCAAATATCATCACTATTGTTTAATTTCAGCTCCAGTTATGCATCTGCCTAGACTAGTGTCAAAGATAATAATCTCACCAGATAGATATAAAATGCACAACTAAAATTACATAGCTCCATTATTCTGTTTACACATAGTACTAAAGCACTCTTTTCCAGCTGACTGACCCAATAGAGCATTTTGTCCATTGAGTTCCCTTGCAAATTTGGTGGGCTCATGCCCATTTCTTTGTATATATTAGGTTATTTTGTACCCATGTAGGAATAAAGTAACCAAGAAGAGGCATGAATATGTTTGCTCTCTAATGAATCTGTTCTTTACATCTTGCTCTCTGCCTTTCACACACAATTATGGGCTTTTAAAGCAAGGGAGAGCTTTAGTGGAAGTCACAAAATGCCAATTAAAAGAAATGGACAGAAGCTGAGTGCCAAATCACTCATTCTGGGAACCAGAGGAAGACAAAGAGAGCTGCACATTTTAGCCCTCTTCACTGAAATGTTTTTTGCCAGTCTACACATGAGAGGAGCCTCAACTAGAAGGAGATTTAGAAAGTTACTCAGTCCAGCACTCAGTCTTTAATTCAAAACCACTTATCAGAAGAAGTCTCATGTACAATTCTAGTCCCAAACGAAACAAAACAGAAAGAGAAAAGAAAGCAAGACATTTTAAGACAATAGAAAAGGCTAGCCAGAAATTTTCATTGTCCAATTTATACCCTAAAGTCAAGGTAATTTTGAAAACCATGATTTACCGGTGGAGAGAAATATCATATTCTTTTGTTAAGTCATGGACTGAAAGACAAAACTTTTGTCATTTATTTTCTTTGAATGCAAAGCATTACACTCTAAGTAGGGCTGAACAGGATCTGCCTCTCCATCACTGACAGTTAATAATTAAATCAAACATTATATTCAGCAATAGAACATATGCATCAGCTTCTTTCAAATTGCATTTCCTTCCTGTTAGGTCCATTAGTGTAAACCAGACTGCCTTTAGAAAACCCCTTATTGCTGCTGTCTTTCAGCACAGTTCCTGAAATGGATAATGTGGTACATATTATGGGCAATTACACAGAACTCCCCAGCGATAGGGTTTTAGAGTTACAGAATGAAACAGCTGGAACTACAGAGCTATAAGCTAATCATAAAAAAAGGAAATAGTTAAAAAAATAAATAATCTGGACAAAGAAAAAAAAAAAAGGAAAGCACGAGAGGTTCTATGAAATCATTGTTCTTAGAGAAGCTGTCTGTACCTAGAAGAATCTCCAGAGTTCACAGTATAAAACTATCTAAAGCTAAACATGTTATTTTTTTAAAATATATTTTACTGTGTCTTTTACTCTCCTGGTGTAAAAAACATATAACAAACAGCTAGCAAATGTGAGGTACTGGAAACAATGACATTCTTCTCTCCAGCTTTATCAATCCTGTATTTCCATATTAGTAACATTGTGAGAAATCTAGTCTTCTTTTTCAATTTTATTTCCATGAAAACATATATGGTACTAGGAGATGGGTTTTCTATTCACTAAATGAGCTACACAGATAATATTTTCATCTTGTTATTTTATGCTTGGGTTGGGTGTATAGTGCTCATGCCATAGAGATAAGAAATTACATAATCTATCTCTCCACTTGGTTTGGGGACTGCAATTGGAGTGTTCTGCTTGAAAAATCAGACACAAACATTAGATATATACCTAAGGGAAAAGTTTCCTATTCCAAAAGGAAAAATATATATTCCGGTTTCTTTCACAGTTTTAGGAAAGAAAGTAATAATGGGTTTTGATGGCAAAAAGGTTGCTTCATTTGGTTGTAAGCAAAATGCAGTTTTAGCTTGCGCCAATGAAATGTTTTTGAAAATTTTCGGTAAAATTACTTTTATAACCTGAGAAATAATGGAACAGTCTGCGCGGTAACTACTGTGAAATGAAACAAAAGTGGGTGCAATTTCGAACTTTAAATATAGCCACAAAACGATTTTCAAATTTGTTGCTAAAGTATTCTACAAAAATCTGAAGATATTAAAGCCAGAATATTTGTACAACTCTTGGAGAACTCTTCTTTTTCTCTATGAAGAGATGGATTACATAGTCATTGCCAGATTTATGTGGCTACTTATACACTTTCATAAGGCTTCAGTAGCCAATATTTATTTCAGCAACAGTAAAATGCAGCCGGAAGAAGCTGGACATAAAACATGCTACCCGGTTTGATATCCTTAACAGTCATTGTCTCTTACTTCCCTTAAGAGCAGTGATTCTTTGTTGTTGTTAGTTTTTTTCCCCCCTTTCCAGTAAAAGCTTTATTATGATGGAGTGGAAGGAGAGGAAACAGAGATGTTAACAAGACAAAATGTTAAAGTCAAAGGAAGACTATGTCTCCTCATTATAAAAAGTAATGTTCACTTTAACAGTAAAGCCCTCATTTGTTTTTATTATTGAAGCTATATTGGTGACTGTACAATATAATAAGTGAATATGTTCTGAATACCCAAACCTATTTGTTATGTAACAAACAAAGTTCAGGAGATTTAATTGGAGGTTATGTTTTTGAATGTCCCTGTTTTTCATAAGGAGGGACACTGAACAGAGGAAGAAAAGACCTCATACAAATGGCATGTGTATTGGGGAGAGGAATAAAGAAACCAATAACTGATACTTCAAGAGATTCCTCACATCTTTTTATTTCTATAGGAATTTACCCCAAAAGAAAAAAACTGTTATCTACTAATTTCTAATACAGGACATTTCTAGAATGATACCCTTTTTCTCCCTATTAAATAACTATTTTTTCTTCGTGTGGTTTGCATTTCTACTCAGACAAAAGAATAGCCCTTAGCGTATGTTCATGCCAGTTATTGAACTAAGGACTTCATAAATATTAACTGGTTTAATCATCTCAACCACACTCTGGTGTAGGTATTATTGTCTTCAATTGCAAATGAAGAAAACAAACCAGAAGACTGACATAACCGGCCAGTCACAAAGTTTTATTAAATGGTGAAGCTGAGATTTGAATCCAGGTAGTTGGAAGTCCAGAATCTGAGCTCTTCGATGTTATAATATACTGCCTTTGAAGATAGATATATTGCACACCTTTATGGTACATTAAGTATCAGGTCTCAGAACACTCTTCTCTATTTGTTAAGAAGGACTCAATAGCAGTGAATCATGCAGCCATGTCTGAAACATGCAAATCATGATTCTATAATATTATTTTGGTTACTATTGGAAAACCTATAAAATTCTCACATTTACCTTGGACTTGATTCCAAAAAAAAAAAAAAAAAAAAAAAGACAGAGCCCATCCTCCTAATATTATGCTACTTTTAGCTCATTGATCTATATTGATTTAAAATATTTTGCTTCATTCCAACAGCTCTTCTCCAGAAGTCTTCAGATTCTTGGCTAGAATGGCCTTCAAAGTATATGGGAAAATGCCCTCCAATAATCCAGTGAACATGAGGTATTAAAAAATTGCCTCATTATAAAACAACCTATAATATAAATTAAATCCATATTCGGATCTCTTAAAAGTCCTTATGTTTGCTTCTTTTTTTTTTTTTTTTTAAGATTTTCTTTCTTTATTTATTCATGAGAGACACAGAGAGAGATTGAGAGGCACAGGCAGAGGGAGAAGCAGGCTCCATGCAGGGAGCCTGACATGGGACTGGATCCTGGGTCTCCAGGATCTCACCCTGAGCTGCAGGTGGCGCTAAACCGCTGCACCACTGGGGCTGCCCTTATGTTTGCTTCTTATAAAAAAGTTAATCACATGTAGAAGTAGTGTTTTTTTTTTATTATAACAGCAAAAGAAAATACAGCAAAATATTTATATGATTTTGAGTTTAACCAAATTAACCAGCATCTTCCAAGGGAGCCAAAACTCAGAATTCATAAAGAATAGGTATTCTTGAATACCTAATCATTTTTAAATGTATAACAAAGATACTATGACCTTTAAGAATACACCCAGATTATAGATTAGGAAAACATTTGCCACCCATATGTCAAAGAAAGGGCTAATATATATTAGCAGATATAATGTGCATTATTACATTGAGATTTCATCTTGATGCATTATCTATATTAGTATTTCTCAACTTACAAATAAGTCAGCTGAAATCTTTTTAAAATGAAGATTGTATTTCAACAGGGATTGGACCCAAGATTGTTCATTTCCAATAAGCACAATGTTGCTGGTTTACATATCACACTTCAAGTAGTGCTGATCTAGACTATTCCAGTTCATGTAACAATATAAATAACCTAAATAACTTCAAACAAAAATATGAGGACAATTGTCATATTTTTATTCATGGAAATTGTTTGGAATGCTGGTCATCTAAAAGGAATACATTTATTTAACCTTGGATTAGGGAAAGGATTTCATATCCATATGACCTAAGCATGAGGTGAGAACTATTTTTCTTCATACCCTCTAATTCTAATGTTGAAAGGGAGAAAAAGTAGTAGAAGACACAACCCAATAGAAAATTAAGTAAGTGACAGTAAAAGATAATTGACATGAAAGGAAGTTAGAAGGGCAATAAATTTAAGAAAGCATTCTTCATCTTACCATTAGTCACAAAACACAAATTACAGGAGTAAGAAAATACTTATTTCTACTGATTAGTTTGGCAAAAATTTAAAAAGAATAAAAAAAAGTTTGCTTTTATGCAAGATGTACTAGATCACGGCAGGTCAATGTGATTAAAAAAAAAAAAAAAAAAAGCTTATACAAATCACATGTAACAGATGAGCAAATAGAAGCCCAGAGAAGGTAAGTAAGCTATCTATCATCAAGTGATTGAGCTGGGCTTTGAACTCCGTTATTCCCACACCTAGATCTTAATATTACTACTGCAGTCTACTGACTCTCAGCAAGGTACTCATTATTTAAGGGATCTAAGTAATTTAATTTATTACTATAGCGAGTGCTGCTTATCCAATTTTTACAATAAGATTTAAGCAGAATGCTTAAGGTCTAGGATTACAACGCAAACACTAAAATAAATTCAAAGAGCATTGACTTTCCTGCACCTGCTCTAAATTTATATACTGTCTATTTGATATCCAAGCACACTGATAATTTCATTGTAAATAAAAAAAAAGCTCCAGCCATATAATTTATAAAATCCCACATATTAATTTATATGCTGGAAAAAATTAATTCCATTCAGATTAAAGGGTTTGTGAAAAAAAATTAAAGCATAAAATATTAGAATCAAATGTAGATATAATATACAATTTTAGGATGATGAAGCCTGAAAGTAAAAGAAGAACACATGATAAGAATTAAGGATGCATAGATATGTGAGAAAGAATGAAAGAAAATTTTCTGTCTCAAAATCATTTCCCTGTTAAACATTTTAAGTATGCTCATTTGCAAATTGTATCTATTCTTCTGAAAATAGACTTGATGATTTTTCTCCATTAATTTGTTCATCATATTATTAACTGATAGGAATATTTTATATTAATGATATTAACCCTCTGTTGAGTATTTTGTAAATACTGTTTTTCGGTTCATCCTGGGCCTTTTAATTTTGTTCTTAATATTTAGGCATTATTTTAATAAATATGATAAAAAAATCTATCAAAGAAGAAATACAAATGTATAAGAAACACAAGGAAAAAAGGTTCAACATGATTGCTAGGAAATTTTTTTTTTTTTTGCTAGGAAATTTTTTAAATGACATATTAAAGAGCAGAAATGATTTCCAAATATTAAAACCTAGTGCTAAAGCAAATTCAGTTACAGGTTAACTTTATAGGCTTCTAGTTGAAATATAAATTTATACAGTATTTATGGAAGATAATTAAATAATTTGTAACAAGAATATTAAAGAATTCAGGGCTGTCAACTTCTTCATTCAGTGTATTCAGGACACTGTGTTAGCTCTAAGGTTTACAAATAAATATGACACAGTGTCTGCCTTTATTGAGTTTAGGATTCCGTAATAGAACAGAGTCAAGTGCTCAAACAGATGTGGCAGCTGTTAATGGCAGAATTTGAGTAATTCTCCTATAAAGACCCAACTACAAATTCTGGACGACATATAATTTAAGTGTATATAATATTATACATGTGATATAATAATATAAATATATATATAAAGATTTTAAAATTTATTACTATATACTTCCACATAGTACTTTTAAAATACATATATATTTTGTGTATATTTCTATAATACAAATATTTAATATTGAGAAATAATTTCTGAAAATTCTAGATCTAAAGAAAAGTTGAACCTAGATAGATAAACGAACATTATGAGCCATGCTTTTCCTAAATGTATTTGCCATCTGGACTAAATTCTGTGAAACCGAGCTGGTAGTCTGTGTCTTTCAGCGAATTGGTTCATTTCATCTAAGTTGTTGAATTAATGTGTGCAGAGTTGTTCATTGTACTCCCTGATTATTCTTCTAATATCTGTGGGGTCTATAATGACACCTCCTCTTTCATTCCTGATATTGATGATTTGTATCTGGTCTCATTTTTTTTTGTCAGTCACTCTACAAGTTTATTATTTCAGTGATTTTTTTCAGTGATCTTTTTTAAAAAACAAGTGGTTTCATTGAGTTTTCTGTTTCCAATTTCAATGATTTCTGATCTTATTTTAATGTTGTCCTTCTGCTTGCTTTAGGTTTATTTTGTTTATTGAGGGAGAAGCTTAGATGATTGATTTAAAGCTTTCTTCTTTAATATAAACACTTAATACAATAAATTTCCTTCTAAGCACTGCTTTAACTACCTCTCACACATTTTTATATGTCATGTTTTCATTTTCCTTTGCTTTAACCCTTTTGGACTTTTTTTTTTTTTAATGACATGTTCCCATCATGATGATGTCATTCAGAATAGTTTACTGCCCTAAAAATCCTCTGTGCTCTACCTACTTATTGTTCCTGTCCTTTATATTTAAAAAAAAAAAAAACAGTGGTTGCTAAAAGTTAATTTTCTCTTTTTATTCAGGTTTTATCAAGTATTTGGTAGTTTCATAAAATGAAATTAGGAGCTTTCCTTCTTTTGTGCAGGTTTTTGGATAGTATTATAATTCTTTAATCCTTTTTTTAAAGGACTTTATTTGAGAGAGAAAGAGAGGGCATGAGCAGGGGCAGGAGTTGAGCAAGAGGGAGAAGCAGACTCCCTGCTGAGCAGGGAATCCAGTGTGAGCTGATCCCAGGACCCTGGAGTCATGACCTGAGCTGAGGGCAGACACTTAACCAACTGAGCCACCCAGATATCCTAGAATTCTTTATTCTTTAAAGGTGATGTAGAATTTGGCTGTGAACCTGTGGGATTCTACTATCTTATATAATGACTATCAATTATCTTTCCAATCTCTTCAATAGTAAATAATTGATTCAGATTTTTAAAAATATTTTTCTTTGTTAAATTTTAATAATTTACATTTTACTAAGGGATCATCTATTTCATCTAGATTTTCGAATTTATTGCTATAAAGGCATATAGGACTTTTTGTAATTCTTCTACTTCTTGTAATTTGTGATTACATTTCCTCTCCCCTTCCTGATTGTGCATATTCTTCACTTTTCAAAAAATCAAATGCCTAAGGAATTTACTTAAATGTTTTTTAATTAAAGTATAATTGACATACAATATTATATTTGTTTCAGGTGTACAACAAAATTATTTTATATCTGCATATATTGCAAGATGATCACAAAATGAGTTAACATCCACCTTCCATAGTAACAGGATATTTTTCTTTTGATGAGAACTTTTAAGATCCATTCTCTTAGCAACTTTCAAATATACAATACAGTATTATCATCCATAGTCACCATGCTGTACATTGTATCTTCATGACTTACTTTATAACTAAAATTTTGTGCCTTTTTTCCTTCACCTATTTTTCCCATCCCCCCACCCCCAACTCTGACAACCACCAACCTGTTCTATCTATGAATTTGGTTTTTTTGTTTGCTGTTTTATTTTGTTTTGTTTTGTTTTTTTAGATTCCACATATAAGGGAAATTATATGGTATTTGTCTTTCTCTGTCTGACATATTTCACTTAGCATAATGCCCTAGAGATCCATCCATTTTGTTACAAATGGCAGGATGTCAGTCTTTTTAATTGGTAAATAATACTCCTCTGTATTGGTGTGTGTGTGTGTGTGTGTGTGTGTGTGCATGCAGGACACATTTTCTTTATCTATTTATGCATTGGTGGATGCTTAGATTATTTCCATGTCTTGGCTATTGTAAATAATGCTGCAGTGAACATGGAGGTGCATTTATTTTTTCAAGATAAGTGTTTTTGTTTTCTGATAAATATCCAGAAGTAAAACTGCTGGATTATATTATAGTTCTATTTTTAATTATTTGAGAAAGCTTCAGTTAAAATCTTATTGCTATTTTTAGGGGACTGGTTAGAGGATTTATTTATTCTTTCTGATTTTTTTCTTTTAGTAATCTCAGCCCTTATTTTTATTACTTGTATGTTCCACCTTTGGATTGATTCTTTTTTTTTAATTTTTTTTTTACAGAGAGAAGTGGGGGGAGGGGCAAAGGGAGAAGGAGACAGAATAGGCATGGGCAGGTCCATGCCCAGCGCAAAGCCCAATGCAGGGCTCCATCTCAGCCCTCAAGATCATGACCTGAGTGGAAATCAAGCCACTGACATTAGCTGACTGAGCCACCCAGGCACCCCTGATTTTTTTTCAAGTTTCTTAGGAAATTACCATTATATACCAAGTTATTTTCTTTATTTATTTAAAATATTTTTTTTAGAGTAGTTTTAAGTTCACAGCAAAATTGAACAGAAGTACAGAGATTTTGTCTATGGTCATACAACCCTGAGCACACCTGATCTCGTCTGATCTCAGAAGCTAAGCAGGGTCGGGCCTGGTTCGTACTTGGATGGGAGAAGTATAGAGATTTCCCATATATCCCCCACATATACACACTCTCCCCCACTATTGACATTCTGTGCCAGAGTGGTATATTTATTACAATCAATAATCCTACATTGATAAATCACTATCCCCTAAAGTCTACAGTTTACATTAGGGTTCATTCTATGGGTTTTGAAAAATGGATAATGGTGTATAATCACTGTTAATAGTATCATACACACAGAGAGGTTTTAGAGATCTCAAAATCCTCTGTGCTCAGCCTATTCATCCTTCCCTCCCTCCACAGTTTATCCACTCACCTGTTGAAGGACATCTTGGTTACTTCCAAGTTTTGGCAATTATGAATAAAACTGCTATAAACACCTGTGTGTAGGTGTAGACATAAGTTTTCAATTCCTCTGGGTAAATATTAAGAAGTGTGATTGCTGGATTGTATGGTAGGAATATGTTTAGTTTTTTAAGAAACTGCCAAACTTACCTTCAAAGTGGAAATTATTTGTATTCATTTGTATTCCCACAAACAATGAATTAATGTTCCCTGTTGTCCTACATCCTCACAAGCATTTAGTTTCATGTTTTGGATTTTTGCCATTCTGATAGGTGTATAGCAGTATCTCACTATTGTTTTAATTTACAATTCCCTAATGACATATGATGTTGAGCATCTTTTCATATGCTTATTTCAACATTTTTTAAAATTTCACTTGAAACTTCCTTTTTGACTTATGGATTATTTTGGAGTGTCTAGTTTCCAAATATAGAGAAACTGCCCTTGTATTTCTGTTTTGTTTTGGGTTTGATGCCTACTTCAATTCCACTGTAGTCAGAGATCATATTTTATATGATCTTAATTTTATAAAATTATCATTGATTATACTCTTACACCTTACTTAGATTCTAGTGCTCAATTCCTGAATAAATTAAGACATGTATTAAATGTCTTATAATAAGAGACTTGACAAAGTGCTTTGTGGTAGAAAAATAAAATGTAACCTCTTTGTTCAAGAAGATGATAATTTAAAAACAAGGAAACAGATATGTAAACAAGAACTATAAACATAGGAGCTTGTAAAGAGTTTGAGGAAACAGCAAAAGACAATCAATTGTACCACAGGAATTGTAGGGAGCTGAGAATCTGAGAAGATTTTATGGTGGAGAGAATAGGATTGCAGAGTGTTGAGGTAACAGAGGAAGGAAAGGCATGTCACTACTTGACTTAAAACTCTCATTATTTTTTACCTCCTGGAAGTGTTAGGGGAGATAGAAAAAAGGGTTTTGGTATGGGATATGTCAAAGATACAAAAGCAATACAAGTTCATATTAAATATATGAGCAAGAAAGTATCAAAGAGATTTCTTAGGTATGTATTATCTATCCTTCCCTGATAATACTGTTCCCCAAGATAAAAAATTATGTAGGCAAAGCAGGCTGATAAGGAAAGAAGACAGAGTCCGTTTCAAATAAGCTGTTCTGAGATGCCCATTGTGTACCCTTGTGGATTTCTCCAGTGTCCCTTGTGCATGTATATAAAAAGCTCGAGAGGAGGCAAGTCTTAAGATATAAATTTGGGACTCACTAGGATGAAATAACCCAGGGGAAGTACATAGAATGAAAAGAGAAAAAGTTAAGGCCATCATCTTGGGAAACCCATGGTTTAGTGGAGATGAGAGTAAAAGGAACAAGAAGGAAACAGAAAAGAGGGATCAAAGAGGTGGGAGGAGAACCATTTATAAGCAGTGTCACTGAAACCAAGGGAGTGAAATGTTAAAGAAAACAAGAACTGTCAGAGGATCAAATACAATAGGTTTAATCGGGTAGGATGAGTATTGCCAAAGTCCACTGGCTTTGTCAACAGACTATGTAAACAAATTCAGATTGACGCTGCTTGAAGTGTGAAGGGGAGGTGAGAAAGTGGATACTTTTATCAAGAATCTTGAATGGAAAAAAACAGAATCTTGAATGGGGTGCCTGGGTGGCTCAGTCAGTTAAGCATCTGCCTTAGGCTCAGACAGGTAATGATCCCAGTGTCCTGCAACTGAGCCTCCAATAGAACTGGGTTCTCTGCTTTGCTGCTTCTCCCTCTCCCTCTGCCCCTTGCCTCCACTTGTGTTCTTTTGCTTGCTCACTCTGCTCTTTCTCAAATAAATACTCTTTTTCTTTTTTAAAGAAAAAGGAATCTTGGCTAAGACAAAGAAAAAAAAAGTAAAAGAAAGAGAGATAGAGTGAGAGTGAGTCCATGGGTATGCAGCCAGCTAAACATTCAGGAGAAAGAATTACTGAAGAAGCAAAATCCTAGCAGAGATAAAAACCACATTAGGAGTGACCAGCTTTGAAGAGGATCACATGAGCCCCTGAAACCAGAAAAAAGAAAAAAATCAGAATTTGTAAATAAAATTAAGTATTGTCTTTTTTCAAAATTTTCTCTTCAAATTGTTACAAAATTATTATGATTTTGGCCTTAGGTGCTTAAAATATTTTAGGAATGTCCCTCACTTAAGTTCATCCTCAGAGACAGGTGGATTTTCCACACACACATAAGTTTTCTTGTTTAAATGTAGATATGACGTTTAGAAATTGAGAATAGTTATTTTTAATTGTATGATGAAAAAGGCAAGCTAGTAGATATCCGTTGGCATAAATAATGCTTTCTAGAGTAGATTTATTAACTAGAATGAAAATAAATTCCAAAGGGGAGTCTCCAAATGTTTGTTGATTAAAAAATATTAGAATAGGTACATGACCTTTATGATTGAGTACTTGTACGTATTCATTTGACAAGAGTGTATAGAAATTCCACTGTATGTAAGGCATTAATCTAGAGAGTATTTTGATGAATAGGACTCAAGTGTATATGTTCTGATAAATTTATAAATAAACTTGGTTTTATAACAATATACCAACTTGATATGACCACATATACTCTCATTAAAATCAGTTAAAGGGAATATTTAGCTCAAATATTTAATTCTTCCAGCAACTGTATTTATATCAATTCTGAAGCATTTGGGCATGAGTCTCACTGACTTAATTTGCAATTATATATACTAACAAAGAGTTTAGTTGAATAGAAGAAGCTCTAAAATCTGATAATGTACTGCTAAAGAAAGAATTCTAGGTTCGCTGAACTCAACACAGCTTGTATATCTCATTAGATGTTTGGAAACATTGACTAGCCACATAGAAAAGGGGCTGCCATTAATATTCACAGCAGACTTTCTCATTACTTCTTTATGTCTATGATGATGCTTCACTCTACTATATCTTCAACTTCTATACTGACTTTTTTTCCCCAAGTGTGGTCAGGTGATGGAATCTGCATTTTTCATGAATTTCCCAGGTGATAGTTATGCAGCATACAATTTGAGAACCATTGGTATTGTTTGAAATCCCTGAACAAGTATTGTAAAAGAAAATAAAAATAAAAGTGCAACTATTGTATCCCTCAAAGACCATAGGCTTTGATTTTGATGTGCTATATCTAGGTGGTCAAGTATGAGAGGGAGGCAGGCAGTACAGAGTATTACCAAGAGTATTGATTTTAGATGAAGTAGATTCGTGTTAGACTTCAGTCCACTTCTTTCTAGCCTATGTGCTCATAAACAATTTTATTTCTGATAGATGATAGAGATGATAGATAGATAGATAGATAGATAGATGATAGATTTATAAGAGAGAGAGAGAGAGACAGCACATGCATATACGTAAGGGGTAGAGGGTGGAGGGGCAGAGAGAGAGAGAGAGAGACAATCTTACCCTGGCTCTGAGTTCAGCATGGAACCTGACTCAGGGCTTGATCTCACATCCCTGAGATCAGGACCTGAGCCAAAATCAACAGTCTCACATTAACCAACTGAACCACCCAGGCGCCAACCCCTTTTTAAAAATTTTAAAGATTTTGAAATTTATTTTTAAAATCTTTTAACAATTTTATTTCTTTGATCCTCAGTTCTCTTCTATGTAAAATGGTGGTAGTCACATCCTTATAAATTTACTTGAAAGGATTAAATGGGTCTAGAAGAACAAGTGAGCGTCCTTATTCTCTCCATCTCTATTAATCCTATAATCATTTTCCTACTGAGTCTCCATTCCAGAAGTGCAATCTCAAATGCCTTTAAGATCAGGCCCATGGGTAATATAAATGAACTAAGTAGTCAAGGCAAGGCAACAGAAAATTACAGAAATTATGGTGAGTCAGAGAATGTATATCCTATCTAAAGACATTTTAATAAAAAATAAAATAAGTCACCGTGGGCCAAACAAAACCATCTGCTGGTTAAATCAGACATATGACAATGTGCATCCCTTACCTTAAACTGATAAATTCAGATTCTTTTTTATATACTGATGAGTTCGATGGTAATGACTGTTCTCAATCATTTTGACACACACCCTCAACTCCCTAAACTATGTTAACTAAACTTTATTTAACTTAATAACAATAGATTTTATTCCCCTTCTCCTTGTTTCTTCTTTAGGTATACTATAGAATAGGACTCAGCATGAGAGCACTATTTCCTTTCTATACAGTTTTTCCCACCCAGGCTTTATCAAAATATAATTGACAAAAAAAATGTGTATGTATTTCAGATTTACAATGTAATGACTTATGTATACACTGTTAAGTTATTACCACAATCAAGCTAATTAACACATCCATCATCTTCTATGGTAACCTTTTGTGTGTGTGTGTGTGTTGAGAACACTTAAGATCTATACTCTTAGCCACCTTCTTATTTACAATTATTAAATATAACCACCATGCTGTACATCAGATCTCCAGAACTTAGTCATCTTATAATTGAACCTTTCAACTCTTTGGCTAACATCTTACTATTTCCCCAACATCCCAGTCTCTGGGAATCATAATTCTACTCTCTGCCTCTATAGTTTGACTTTTTAAGATTCCACATGTAAGTAACATTATTTGCTTTCTGTGTCTGGCTTATTTCCTTAGCATAATATCCTCCAGTTTCATATATGTTATTACAAACATGGCTTCTTTTATGGCTGAATACTATTCCATTGTGTTTATGTATATGTGTGTGTATATATATATATGTACACATATATAAATGTATATATTTAATATCTTATTTATTCATTCATCCATTGAAGGATACTTAGGTTGCTTCCATGTCTTGGCTATTGTGAGTAATGCTGAAGTGAACATAGTAAGTATAGTTCTTATTTTTCAGATACTGATTTTATTTCCTTTAGATATATATCCAAAATGGGAATGCTGGTTTTAAGACCTCTTAGTTCTTCATTCTGCTTAAACTTTCCACCTGCTTGGAGTCAGAGAATAGAGGAGACATGTTAAAGATTAGAGCATGTCAGATCATCCCTCTGTCCAACTCTAGGCAAATATATGTAATTGTTTACCAGATCCAAAGGAAAGGGTCTAATGGGAGAAGACTCTTCTCTACAGTAAAGTAGAAAGAAACTGATTGTTGATTATATCAAATAACCATGGATTTTATACCCAGCTTCACAATTTACAACCTACATTTAACTACTTACTTTTTCTAAGCTTAAATCTTCACACTAGCAAAACAGAGACAGTAAGTCCCATGGTATTGTTTAAGGATCAAATTAAATAATGCATATAAAGCTCTTCATACTACAAAAATTTTCATCCTTTCCTTTTGAAGTTTTTCTTGGTATTTAGTTGATGTAATATTTACACTTTCAGTTCAAGCTTAAGTAGGCCAGTTCTAAACAAGTTAGCAAATCCATCAATTTATTTTCTTAAATAAAAATCTAGGCTGATTATTTACAATAGTCAAGATGTGGAAGCCACCTAAATGTCTATCGATAGAAGAATGGATAAGGAAGATGTGGTATGTATATGCAATGGAATATGACTCAGCCATAAAAAAGAGTGAGATCTTGCCATTGTGACAACATGGATAGACCTAGAGGATATTATGCTAAGTGAATAAGTCAGGCAAGGAAAGACAGACACCATATTATTTTACTTATATGTAGAATCTAAAAAACAAAACAAATAAAAATTTTTTAAAAAGCAGAAACAGACTCATAAATACAAAAAAGTAAAATGATGGTTACCAGAGGGAAGGGAAACAAAAGTATAGGCAAAATGGGTGAAAGACACTGGGAGGCACAGACTTCCAGTTATGGAATGTATAAGTTACAGGGATGAAAGGCACAGCATAGGGAATATAGTCAAAGGTATTATAATAGTGTTGTGTGGTGACAGATGGAAGCTGCACTTGCGGTGAGCACAGCATAACATATAGAGTTGTCAAATCATCATGTTGTACACCTGAAAGTAATATAACATTGTGTTTCAGCTAGACTTCAACAACAACAACAAAAATCCTGCATGGACCGGTGGTATTCAGTGCTAGATCTGAGCACAGATGTATAATACTTTGGTTGCAGTTTCTTGGCATAGAATTAGGGACAAAAGAAAGCACCCTCTAGGAATTCTGAGTCAGTCATGAAATAGACAGGCTGGAGCTGAGTAACCAAATCTAAATTAAAGCAAAGCAAAGGAGCAAATTCAAAGGACAAAGCCAAGTTCTGATAGCATAGAGTGGGAGTACAGAAAGTTAAGGCAGAGATAAATGCCAAAGCTAGAGAAATACTCTTGGATAACCAGGAGCAGCTTTTTACAGGAATCTTGAGGTGAAAGCAGGGTTCACACGTTTAGGAAACTAGCCTAGAAGTAGTGTCAAACATAGCTGACTTGTAGCCAGCCTAGTTGGTATAATTTAGGCCCAGTCTTTTGTGGCTTTATCCTAGAGACTGACCAGCCAGCCTGCATGGCATCCATCTGTTGCCTGCCTCTGGTCCCAGGTAAGTACTGACTGGAATAGCTTAAGCATCCTGACATCCATTGTTTTTTATCTATATTTGCTTCTGTGATGAATTCCTGTTGACAGCTCTGGTGAGTATCTGTCCCCAATGGATCTGTCTTTTAAGAAACTTTGACTTCTCTTTCTTCTAACCACAAGCTATTGTCCCCAGGCCCTTTGCATTGCTTCTAGCCTTATCACTTTCAGTCTATATACACATCTGTTAATTAAGATTCAAGTGTTAATTATTCCTTTTGTAGATTTCTATTTGTCAGTTGGGCGAGCATCTTCAAGTAGATAGACTGATCTGGCCTAAGCCATCTCCAGGATATTTCGATTTCTTAATTGTAATATCTTTCCCATCTCCCCAGCCTGTCCCATAAGTTATCTCCTTCTCCTTTCTCTTGAGTTACTGAGAATATTCCTTTTAAAGGGGATTCAGTGAAAATCATAGAGGCCTCCTTTTGCTTCTTATTCCTAATTTTCTAATTCTGGGCTACACTTGGAAGTTGAGGATGCAATCTGACTACAATTTTCAAATTGTATTTCGTATATATTATGAAACATACCAACAAGATTAAGCATGGCTTAAACAGTTACAACTTTCCTCCAAACCTATGCTAATTATACTACTCTGGGCCTTCCTTCCTGAATACAAGAAACAAATCCAACTTTTGAGGAACAGGAAGGAATGTATATAGCAGCTAATGGATATTACTTATTATTAGGGTAACATAGAAGATTACACAGTGTTGTATATGACAATAATACAAATCATAGCGTATTGGGCAGTATGGAGTGGGGAAGATCTAGAGTTATCACTTATTTTATAATTTTGTAAGAACTGGTTTCTAAACTTGATAAATTGGGAAGCAATAATTTGGATTATAAAAGATTGACATGATTTATGATGGAATTCACTATAATTTTTAAAACAGTAAACCATCTGATGAATGTAAAATATGGATTTGATTCCCAAATGTTAATATGTATCATTTTGAGCAATACAACTATTGCATGAAGAACACAAGCCACCTAAAGCATTATGTAAACCATGAACAGAACTCCTTGAATATCAGATACACAATGAAAATTCAAACTTATCATTAAATTACATCAATTTCTTAGTCATAATGTATTTACTTTCAGAACAGAGACAATTACTTGATTTTTTTTCTCTCCAATTGTCTTTTAGTTCTTTATAATAGATGAACACACACACACACACACACACACACACACAATTTTGTTTTATTTGCAGTTAGACTTATGGTTAAGTTTATGTTACTCTTATGTTAAGTTTCGTTACTCTTAGAGTAGAAAAAAATAAAATCAGAAATACCTAGAGGCATATCTTAAAGGAACAGAACTTATGATAGGGGTGCTGGGTGGCACAATTGGGTAAGCATCTGACTCGGTTTCAGCTCAGGTCCTGAAATCGAGCCCCATGTAGCCCCCACTTTTTACCCCTCCCACCAATGCTCTCTTTCTAATAAAGAAATAAATCTTTTTAAAAAAGGAAATAGAAATTATGATAGAGTAAATTTTAACTTTACACACAGATGTGTGTATATTATATAAATTCTAATATATTAAATCACTTTTGCTATACCCTTTGTTATTTATAGAAACAAAAAACCTGAAAAAAATTTTAACCTCTCCCACTCATACAAAAGAGATATATAATTCAGAACTGCATCTTAGTGCATTTATTAAAAGAAGAAATCTTCATAATTTATAGATGAAACATTGGTGACAATACCAAAATAATCAAAATGTTAGATCAAGATTGTGATTGATATATATCTTGACATATATTTGCCTTCAGTATCATAAGCATTTTGTCTTTTCATTATTTTATTCTTAGTTTGTCATATAAGTAGAGGAATAATCTTTAGACAAGAATTATGAAGAAGAGGCTTTAAGATCGATGCTGAAATGTGGATCTATGCTTGGCAACAATGTGCTTTGTGGAAATTAATTAGGATCAACATCTTTTTCCAACCTGTAATGCAAGTTTGTGTCACTCTCAAAAAAGATATTTCTTTTTGCTTTTAAACGCTGATTTAAGAGCATGTGGTACTATTCATATAACAACAAGACCTGAATCAGTGATTATAATTACAGTAGGTATATTTTTGAATTATTTATGTTTGAATGGGCTTCATTATATGTGAGGTTTGTGTGGTAACTACTACATATTTTCTATAGGCTTTGTTAGTTTTAGAAATGTTTGCTTTAATTAAATAACCCTGTTTCATTCACCTTGTTCAAAACCCTGTACCTGAAGACCTAATATAATCTTTGGAAGTAAATTGGAAGTAAATAATCTTCACAGTCTGTTTTTAAAAAATACGACATAATTGGAGACACCTTAGGTAATTTTGGAATCCCTCAGTCTTTTAGCTGTCCAGGAACCTGTAGTCAGATGAACAATGACATTTTTTATATACTTTGTGTCTCAGGACAACCTTTCTCCTAAGCAAGCAGAGCTCCTAGCAAATTGCAGAGCTTGGGCTTGGATTTAGATCTTTTCATCATAGTGAAATTCATTCTCTTTCTCTTCTACTCTAGATTGAATATTCTGCATTGACTCCTCCATTGCCCCACCTCAGGGTTTTACTATGAGTTATAAATATGGATTTCTTTGTGACATAGATTACTTGGACCAATCAAGATACTGAGTAAACCCATTTTGACAGGGCATGAATGGCAAAGAGCATACTTACTGCTAACCTCACTTTTAAATATGTCTCAGTTTATATATTGGTAAATATTTAACCAAATAAATTTCAAAATCATTTTATGTTTTAAAAATACTAGAAGAGTTTTCTATTTAATTCAGTGAACATTTATTGAGTACCTCCTGTGTGCTATAGTTACTACAATGATTTCTTATATGTCTTTTAAAAAATAATTCTACAGTAGAAAGGATATATATGAATGGCCAATAAGCACATAAAAGCATATTCAACATCATTACTTGTCAGAAAAATGTATTTTAAAACCATAATGAGATACACTTCATACTTGCTGGAATTGCTAGTACTGACACTGGAAATATTGGTGAGATTATGGATGAACATGAACTCTGATATATCCAACCACTATGGAAACTATTTGGCAGTTTCTTTGAAAGTTAAACACACAACTACACTCTAAGGCAGAAATTCCATTCTTGGTTTTTATCTGAGAGGAATAAAAACATATGTTCACAAGAAGATTTGTACAAGAATGTTTTAAAAAGTTCTCATTATAACAAAAAAAACTGTGTGGTGATGGATGTTAACTAAATTTAGCTGGTGATCATTTCACAATAGAGACAAATATCAAATTATGTTGTACACCTGAAACTAATACAATATTATCTGCCAATTATATCTTAATAAAAATAAATAATGTTTTAACAACTTTATTTATAAGAAACCAAAGCAGGGAACAAGTCAAGTGTCCATCAATGGAAGCTATATTCATACAGTGGAATTCTATACAACAATAAATTACTGATAAGTCAATGACATAAACGAATCTCACAAAATTGAAGAGCTAAAGAATCTAGATAGGAAAGTGTACATGTTCTATGATTCTAATACATGAAGCTCAGAACAGACAAACCTAATGGGACAGAAAACCAAATGGCAACTGCCTATGGTAGGAGGGGGTGAAGCGATTGTAAAGGGGCATGAGGAGACTTTCTGGGGTGATGGAATGACTATACAGTAGGCCTAACTCATCCGTGGTTTTGCTTCGTGCAGTTTCAGTTACCTATGACCTGGAAAGAGATGATCCTCTTTCTGATTTATCATCAGAACATCAATAGAAGCTCTAATGCTATCTCACAGTGCCCATATCATTCACCTCACTTCCTCTCCTCACTTAGGCATTTTATCATTTCACATCATTACAATAAGGAAAGTACATTAAGATATTTTGAGAAGAGAGGGAGACCACATTCAAGTAACTTTTATTATAGCATATGGTTATAAATGTTCTATTTTATTAAGAGTTAATGTTCTTAATCTCTCACTGTGCCTAATTTATAAATTAAACTTTATTTTAATTTCTACATACTTTATAAGTATGTATGCATAGAAAAGAACAGTATGTATAGGATTTGGCACTATCTGGGGTTTCAGGGCATCCACTTGGGGTCTAGGAACATTTCCCCTAGGGATAAGGGGTAACTACTGTATCTTGATTTGTGCATTGACTGCATACATATATATACACTTGTCAAAACTCATTGAATTGGTCACTTAAGATCTGTACATTTGCTCTACATAAATTGTCCCTCAAGTTTTATGAAGTAATTCTGTGGTAAATCTTTCATAAAGAAAACAATCTATTTGTAAGCAACTTCCTTTTTCTGGTATGTTCATAATTAATTTTAAAGATTTATTTACTTATTTGAGAGACAGAGAGAGAGGGCGGGGGAAGGAGCACAGGGAGAGAATCCTCAAACAGACTCTGCTCTGAGCAAGAAGCTCCACATAGGGCTCAGTCCCAAACCCCTGGGATCATGATTTGAGCCAAAATCAAGAGTTGGAACCGACTGAGCCACTCAAGTGCCCCAATAATTAATTTTAAAACTTAATGTTTGTTTAAAGTAAGGAGTACCAACCAGACAAGTCAGGTTGAGCCCTAGTAGACACAGATTTTCAGTCTATCCCTCTTTACTCCAAAGTTCAGGTTCAGAATAGGTTTTAATCACTCATTTACATATGCATTTGGACATTTATTTTGACAAATGAGAAATAACCAGTCTATGACTACAGACTGCCATTTTCCAGCAAATTGAAAATAACATGTGTTAAAGACTAGCATTGGCCATAAGCTATGATTTCTAACCACTACTTCAAGATATGAAATAGGTATTTGCTAGCTCTTTACAGGCGTAAGTATGAAAAGAACCTTAGGCCTTTGTGTTTATGTAAGTGCTGGACTGTGACAAGTACACAGCTCGCAAGCACTACACAACAGATATCTCAATCACCCAGAGGGGCAAAGCAAGCTTCTCTGTGTGGACCCCCAGCATAGCCCGGCAGGTGACTTAAGAGAGCCTCACCCACACAGTTTGTGGAGAGCGCTGTGCTAGTTTCCAGGAATATTCAATCTGTGGCCTCTGTGAGGAGCCTGCCAAAAGCACTGCAATTGGTTGTGCCAATTGTGTTGGTGTTTTATGGCTCTGTTCATCTTTAATGATCTGTAGCTTCTCTCACCATGAAAGCTTCTGAATCTTGGCTCCGTCCCAACTGCTCTATTGATCTGAAATTTGGCCAGCAAGCAAAATCTTTTGTTTGTTTTTGGGATTATTTTTATTATCTGGCTCCAGACAGGGAGCACAGAATGGGGTGGAGACTTCACAGAAATGAGGACATCTACTCCTTTGGTAGCGCTCCTGAGGGCCTAAGACCAGTCCTCTGGTGCTATAAAAGAACACTGTTCAAAGCTGTAAAGAGAATTCACATTTGCATTGTACTGATGGCAACAACAGCTTGTTAGGCCCCCATCTGTCAGAGCAGAAGGTATTCTGCAGTTCAGAGAGTCAGGGCTCTGGGGCACTTCTTTCCAGAGTGATCTACTGGAAAACAACAGACACAAGTTTAAGAGAGGACCAGTTTACACATGGGTAGAGAAATAACTCCCTATATGTTATGATTTTAGGGCTGGGAACCAACCCAGATCCTGATTTATTCAAGCTCACCAGAGTTTTAAATTCTGGTAAACCCATGTTTCCGAAACGAGGTGACCCCTAGGTATGCTAGTAACTCTAAATGACGAAGGTAAGTTCAAAAAGTTTCGTGGTCAATTATTTTGGGAAAAATCTACATATATATGTGTGTGTGTGTGTGTGTGTGTATTCATTTCTTAAAGATCATATAAACTCATATTAACCCATTTAAAAGCTATGAAAAAAATCTCCTGAGGAAAAAAAAACCCTGTTTTCCTTTCTTTAAACCAGCACTTTCCAAATTCCTTGGCCATGGGGCACCATTTAAAAGAGGTTTTACAAAATAGAACTAAGATGGGAATATAAGAATTTTCCATGGAAAATCTGATAGAAGAAGCATTGAGTGAAATGTTCATTAAGGTATAAATGATTCCTATCAGGCCTTCCCTGGAGGTAGATGTTCAGGGGACAGAATGTATGGGCATATACGTGTGTATATACATGCATGTATTTTTGTGTATGTGTGAGTGTAGAGTTAGCTGTCTAAAAAAATCCATGATCCTCTCCTAGTCTTAGCTGCACAGCTAAAAACTACATTTTCTAGCTTCTCCTACAGCTGGCTATGGCCACATGATTATTATTTGCCAATAAAATATGAGCAGAATTGAGGTATAGAACTCCTGGCTGAGGGTTGTACCACAGAATACAGATGACACCAAGTCCTCCAGGGCCACACGGGACTCCTAAATCAAATCTAGAGGACAGCCATTTTGCTAAACAGGAACAAAGACCTGCACTTTTACGTGAATGAGAAATGAACTATTATATTGAGAAATATTTTAGGATCCATTTGTTACAGTGCTTCATTCTAACCTCATTAATATTATATTGGGAGAGGAGATGGTGAGCAATAACATTTGGGAAGAAATTTGGAAAAGACTAAAGAGAATCACTTAAGAGCATCAAACCCCTGAGGGAGTTAAGCAGTACATATCTTCAGAGAAGAGAGCCAGGGCCTGATGGTCCTACATTTAATTTCACTTTTCTCACTCTATGTAAGTGACTTTGAGCACCTGCACTGGAAACAAACAAACTCAATTTCACTATCTGGCTCAGCCACTTACTGGTATGTCTTTCTCCTTTGCCAAGTCTCAGTTTCCACATGGCAAAAAAAGTGGGTAATGATTTTCAACTTATGCAATTATTTCAAGAACAAAACCAGAAGATATATATATAGTGTTTGGCACACATATATACATGTGTATTTAGAAACATGCATACAAAGTGGTAGTCATTAAGGCTAGTCACCAATATTTTATGTGTCCTCCCTCTGGGTACATATGATTTCGTTTCCCTACCTCCTTTGAAAGACTGTCATGTGGCCTTTTAGGCCATAGTTTTAAGAGCCAGTACACAATTTTTATGTTCCTCCTTTCCTACCTCAGTAATTAAGAAATGCAGGGATGGACTGATCTCCTTTAGCCTGATACCTGAAAGATGACAGTTGGAGCAGAGTTCCCAAATGACCTGCATGAATATGTAGCATGAGTTAAAAAATAAACCATTGTGGCCTAAGCTGCTGTAACCTCATTTGGCCTTAACAGAATGACTCAGAAATCGGTTACCATTTTTAGAGTTGTGTCATAATGTGAACCTAAACCATATTTAAGTACAAAGCATTTGCTTATTGTTCGGGTGACAGTCAGTAAAGAAACTATTATTGCAGGCTAGAAAGCTGGTGACTATGTTATGAAGTCACAGTTTATTGACCCTGTTGTTGCAATGATTTATAAGGCAAACAAGTACCTAATGAACTTGGGAGTTCTAGAAGAGACTGGAAAACAGAGTGTCAGCATATAGTTAGAGTTAATCGTGGTTGCATTTGACAAGGCATTACAAAAATGAGATAAGCACAACAAAGCAATGGCTGACTTGCAAGCAGGAACCAAAAGGGTTAGACAGAGAGCCCAGACTTGAGCATTTTTGTAAGGTTAGAAAGATAAGTGCTTCTCAACCCCCATGGTAACAGATAAAACTGAGGGAGCTTTTGGGTAACAAAGGCCTATTAAAATTAAGCCTTGTGAGGAGGATCAAATCAAGGATACGATTCTCACACCCATGAATTAAGTTAATCTCAAAGCAAAGACCCAATTACAATACTGGCAACTGGTAAATCCTTTTAATTGGAGGAAAAAAAAACATTGATTAGAGAAAAGAGATTAAAAATCACTATGTATTTAAAGAGAGTGAGACATATGGTGTGGGGACATGGAGAAAGTAAAAAAAAAAAAAAAAACCAGAAATACTGATAATTATGTTAAAAAACAAAACAATGGACATGATTTGCACATACATCTAGTATAATAAATAAGGTGCGATTTTTTTTTTTAAGAATTCATGCTAACAAAAAGATCACATATAATGACCACTGACTTTGCAACCTCCATGCTATTGTCTTCAACACTTATTTCAGAGGTGACCAAGAGGGTTAGCAGAGAAGGCAAAGCATAGAAGGCAGGGTCAGAGGTCACTGAGAATATTGAGCAGCTGGATATCCCGGTTCTTTATGCTTGATGTCTTGACTGGATGAAAGAGATATATTGAACTGAGTATCTGTACTCAGTAGTTATCACAAGGATTGCAGTAGTCATTAGTATTCTTCATGATTATTCTATTTCCCTTCCATTTGGACATACGGTAAGTTAAAATATTTCTGACCTCTTCAATCTAAGTGTGTCCACATGATTTGCTTTGGCAAATAAAATGGGATTGGACACGACTGCAGTGCCAACTCCCAGTGGAAACATAGGGAACTGGCTGATGATTTGACCTATTTCTTTTTCCTACTTGGCAATAGTAGTAACAGAGAGATGTAACCTCCCCCAGGTTACTTTATGTGAGGATGACTTAGAAGCCTGCCACGCACCTGAAGATTGTTAAATTGTTCCTGCAGCACAGTATATCCAACTTTGATGGAGAGAAATTGAAGCCAGTTTTGCAGGAAAAGTTAATGTTATATTAGGTCAGAAAAAGATGCAAAAATGATGTTTAGGAGCAGTGTTATCTAACCATGGATTGTGGCTTGCTTATTAGTGAGCTGTAAAATCAATTTGGTGGGTTTAGGGTATAGCTTTTCATAGAACAGGATAGAAAATATCATATAGTAAGATTTAAGGATGTTCTGTGTGTGCATGTGTACAAAAAAAGAATGAGAGAGCAGTCGATATAAAGTGTATTTCTTAGTGTGACTCACCATCAGAAAGTTTGTCAGTACTGATCTAAAACCTAATTAATTGGAACACTTGAGTGATTGAATTTAGATATGAAAGGCCATCCCCAAAGGGTTTGTGATCTGTTGATGTCAAAGGGCTCTGTTCTCAAACTTTATCTGCTCAAATATTTGTTCATAGAATTCAATGAAGAGCTTATCAATTTTTTTTATCAAGCTCAGATAAAACTGATAAACCAATATTGATGATCTATGAAAAGTTCTATCAAATCACAGCTATAAGGAATAATAAAGATTAGCATATATTATCCTGATTAAAAAAAGAGATAAAGTCAGTGATACTTATGAGCCAGTGAGCTTGATATTGTGACAGAGAATATTATAAAATGATAAAATGGTATATCTATGAAGATTTAAAGAAGTGACAGCATAAATTTTTTTATTAGGTTATGCCAGATGAATACATTATTTTTAATAGTATTCTTAGATGTTGGTTCAGAACTATGTTAAAGATTATGTCAGGATTTCAGAAACTCATTTGACAGAATTTCTTATAATATGCTTGAAAAAAAATGAAATTTGGGCTGGGTAATTGTATCATTGGGTAGATTCATCATTTCTATAATGACCATTTACAAAGGATGTTGCTAATATATCCTTTAATCTGGAGGTTGATGCCTAAGGACGTGTTAAAGGCCTCTGTTCTCATCTCTTTCCCACATAAATATATGTTCAATGTCTTCAGTGAAAAGTTTATTTCATTTTGGGGTGACATAAAACTGAGATGGATATTAAATAAGGTAGGTTAGAGGCTCAAAGTTAAGAATGTCCCCAAAAGGGGGGAATTATGAGCCAAATCTAAAAAGTAAAAGTAAAATCTAATAAGGATAATTGTAAATTTAAAAACTTAGGACTTAAAGGCACAAACAAACCCAAAATAGACAAAATTATAGATACAAAGGTATGTTTCAAGACAATAGCAAACAGTAAGAGAAAATCCTTATGTAGCACTTTGTGAAAATACTTTTTAACTAGTTTACTTATATTTACTCATCAAAGCCATCCTATAATGTGTCATTCTTTTGTCCCCAATTACTGATGGAAAAACTGAAGCATCTAAATTTTTTTTTTGCATCTAAATTTTAAATAACTGTCCAGTGTCACTGAGCTGATAAACCACAGAGTCTGGATAAGGAGATAAGTAGTCTCGTTCCAGAATCTATTCTATCCATCTATTGGATTCAACAGTGTGGTAAAACCGCTTAGACCATTTAATGTGCTTTCGAGTTGAGGCAATAAATGAATGCTACAGATCCAAACCAAGCCAGAGGCTATGCCTCGATTAGTCCTTGTCTGAAATACTGTTCTCAATTCTGGCTCATACTCCTTAAGAGAACAGTGACAAACAAGTATGTTTAGAGGAGGATTGGGATTGGATAGAGCATGTAATCCACAGAAATAATCAGTAGTCAAAAGAACTGCTAATATACCAATGATATTGAATCTGAAAAGGGGAAAACATCGAGACTGAAATAGCTATCTTAAAAGATTGGAATCTATGTCACACAGTAAAGAGATTTGTCTCAGTGTACATGAATTAAGATAGCAAAGCCTTGGTAGGTAAATTGTGGTTAAATATAACAATAATTTCCTGATAATTATAGTTATTTATGTAATAACAAATGAAGGGGATCCTGTGTTGGGTGAATATGTTTTTAATAGCAGAGGTGTTTATTAAAGGATACATAATAATATATCAAGGATATTGTAAAATTTTTATACATATAATTGAGTTCAGACTATATGGTCTCAAATATTTATAGGTATAAGTGTCTAAGATTCTATGAATTAAAAAGAAAAAAAGAAGCAAAGTGGTGTCATTTCCCTTTAGCCAGTGACCACCAGGAACACAACTTAAACATTTGACCTGATTTGGATTTATTGACTTGTTGCATTACTGACTCAATAAGAAGGTGTTAGAAATTACTTGTTCTAGGGTTTGTCTAATGTTAGGTGATTTGGGGGAGGCTAAGAGGAAGTGGGCCTTTATTCTGCATCAGATGCCAAGAGGAAGCAGAAACAATTCTATGATTAGGTGTCTTAAAACTTCTTATTGAGAAGGTGAGAAGAATGGAGTGAAGCTAAAGTTTTGATTGGTAGTCAAGCTGTAGACACTCATGTTAGCCAAGATAGAAAGATGTTTGGTGTATTTTTCTGGCGGGGATAATATTTTGTTCGTCTGTATATATACAAGATATGCAGTTGTTCTTGTCTTGATTTATTACAATCACAGAATGGTCTGATTCTGGTAATCTGTAAAATTGTTTATGTTGATCAGACGAACAGAAGCTTAACTGCAAGTACTAGGACATTTCTTCCCCAGCTGCCACAGTGCCTGTGGCAACATGTCCTTCAAGACTTCAGCTCCTATGTGACATGCCTGCGTGGGTTCCAACATCCACTGGGTAACTTTTTCTCCAATAACATTCTCAAGAGCAGGGACTATGCCTTATTTACCTGTGTATACCAAGAATAAAGTCTTGTGTCTCAAATAGAGTAGGCACTATTATTATGATGATATTATATAATACATATTATGTAACTCATATCTGTTACATAGAATATATTATATATTACATATTTTATTTTATATATTATTATATTGTTACATTAATATGTGGAAGTAATCTGAAGTCCACCTTTGCCTTTTGTTAGTTTCCTTGACTGAATTAAGTAGACTGCTACTCCGTTTAGGTGGAACTAATGCAAATCTGAGAGGGTAAAATAGCTCTTTTTTGGTCAAATGATTTCCTCAAACTGTAGACATTATATGAGCCCGTATGTATATGATTCTTTTTTTTTTAAGATTTTATTTATTTATTCATGAAAGACACACACAGAGAGAGGCAGAGACACAGACAGAGGGAGAAGCAGGCCCCATGCAGGGAGCCCGATGTGGGACTCGATCCCAGGTCTCCAGGATCATGCTCTGGGCCAAAGGCAGGTGCCAAACTGCTGAGCCACCCAGGGATCCCCCCGATTCTTGATGTCAAATTCAGATTACTTCACTGACACATATACAAAACATGAATGGGAAAAACAGAGAAGGTATTGGGCAGTTGAATATGTAAACTGCACAATCAAACTTCTAGCAGCCCTGCAGCCATGTGAAAATCTGACCTATTCACTGTGCCCACTCCCTTTAATGAAAAACCTTTAGGTGGACTTTTCATACTGGTTGATTGCTCTTTCACTTTTTAAATACATTAGTGTCCCCGTACAAAGTGAGAGCTGTGACTGAATTTTCTCATGCTATGTTCAAAATTTATTACACATGTATGGAAGCCCTTTTATGTTTGTTTGTTTTAATACTGTTCACTTACTCTTTGGCAATCTAGGAAAAAATACATGAAAAGGACAGGAATTTTTAATACTCCTACAGAAGTGAGTAGTTGGAAACATCAAGAATGATATTTGAAAGTCTTCATGGATTGGTTAGGTATTTGTCTGGCTTCCCTACAGTTCGTTAGCTCAGTGGGTTAGTACCTGGTGCTAAGGAGACCAAGTTTGTGCCTTTGATCTATTTTGAACTAGAAAGCTTTTGTGAGATTGTTGAGACTAAAATCTATCCTATTTCCAAAGGCTACAAAAGGCCAGATTCTAAACATGTGGTAGACACCAGAGTGAGAATGAGAGAGTGGGTTCTCAAGGCAAACCAATCACTACCTCTTTGAATACTGCACTCAGAAGTAGTCTGGTGGGATCCCTGGGTGGCGCAGTGGTTTGGCGCTTGCCTTTGGCCCAGGGCGCGATCCTGGAGACCCGGGATCGAATCCCACGTCGGGCTCCCGGTGCATGGAGCCTGCGTCTCTGCCTCTCTCTCTCTCTCTCTCTCTCTCTCTCTCTCTGTGACTATCATAAATAAATAAAAATTTAAAAAAAAAAAAAAAAAAAAAAAAAAAAAAGAAGTAGTCTGGTTAAAGGGTATTGGGGGTGTTAATAACCCTTGCTAGAGTAGGTAGGATAATAATAATAATTAATAATAATGATAATAATAATGCGACTACATATTTTCTTACATTACAACCTGGAAGTGTAGAGAAAAAAATGCACCTTTGTTTTATGACTAATTAATGTGAACTTCTTCCTGAGTCCCAACATAGTGGATACTGAAGGAGAAAAAATAACATTTGGTTATATATGTTTTAAAACTTAGTCTGATCTGGTAAATTAAGATGCTCCTTTAGATAATATTCAGTTTAACTTAGAAAAAAAAAGCCTTTGCTTCTCATGTTTCTATGTCTTTTGCCCTTTCCTAGGTCCTCTTCCAGAAGGCATCAAGGTACCAAGTGGGGAATGTAGAGGCTTAGGCTACATGGGGCAAAGAAAGAGCAAGAGACCTCAAAAGCAGTATCACTGGCTCTTCAGTGATGATGTCTCTGGTCTATCTGATGGCTGGTTATTTTACTGATACTAGTGACAGAAATCTGTCATTTCTGAGGCTCTGAGGCCTCTTATCTCAGCTGGAAGTGCTAACTCAGCTCCTCTGTAGCTCTTGGACCACCTGAAACTTTATGTTTCATCTCCCATTCAGTCCCCTCATCAGGCACAAATACTCTAGCCTCTGCTTCAGGGTCACCTGGCCTCTTCCTACGGTATGCTCACTGGCCTTCAACTCAGAAGACACAATGGCGACCTTCTAAGTCTTATCTATACCACGGAGTCCAAGTCAGCTAAAAAAAAGCTGAGCTAGCAGCTCTTCCTCAGGCTAAACACTTTGCACCAGATTTGTTCAGGTGTATCTAT
This sequence comes from Vulpes vulpes, assembly GCF_048418805.1. Taxonomy (NCBI): domain Eukaryota; kingdom Metazoa; phylum Chordata; class Mammalia; order Carnivora; family Canidae; genus Vulpes; species Vulpes vulpes. The sequence goes on from NC_132782.1 coordinate 126,163,108, forward strand.
ATACCTGGCTGGCTGGGCCTTCTCAGAGTCCTAACCGGGAGTGAAAGGAAACTACCTTCACCCATAACTCCCACTGTTTATTCTTCTCATCATTTCCCAGGTCCCAAATGGGTAGATTATCTCTTTATTGTTTGTTTGTTTGTTTGTTTTAATACCTGGACCTCCTTGGGGCACCTGGGTGGCTCAGCATCTGCCTTTGGCCCAGGTCATGATCCTAGGGTCCTGAGATCAAGTCCCGCATTGGGCTCCCCACAGGGAGCCTGCTTGTCCCTCTGCTTATGTCTCTATCTCTCTCTCTGTGTGTCTCTCAAGAATAAATATGTTAAAAAAATACCTGGACCTCCTTTATGTTAAATTCAATAATCTGGACAACCAAACATGTTATGTTAAATGGGAGTTGAATATTCAGTAAGAAATCACTTCTGTATAACTCCTGACTTCCACATCCATTTTTTTCTCTTGAGAAAAATGGATTGATATTAAAGGTGAGTAGTTTAAGGATAACATAGTTTGCAGAGAAATTATAATTAAATTAAAATTTTGTCTAACATCTGCAAAATAACTATGCTGGTTTCCTAACAACACCAATCATTTATTAATCACTTAATGTGTGCTCAGAACTGTCACCTTGACATAATTTTTAGAACAACCTGGAGAGGTATTATTCTTCCTATTTCTCAGATGAGAAAACCGAGGCTCAGAGAAGTTATGTGATTTACTCAAAGTCACACAACTAATAAGTAGAAATCTAGGACTGTCAGCAGATCTGTCTGACACCTATGCTGAAACTTGTTTTTTTTTTTTATGCTGAAACTTGTAACCATAAGGATAGACTGATGAGCATTACACTCTAGTATTACTATATTTTTCAAAGGGCATCATATTATTCATAATATGTGAGAGTATACTTTTTATTTGAAATAGACACAACATAACATCTTTACAGATGGTGACCTAAAATTTGTAAATATGTTCAGCCATGCTAAAGCAGTAATGAGTGTATGGAGGGAGCCATCAGTCGTGTGGGAACATTTTCAGGACATCTGGGGCCCATCAGCATCAAATCATTTAACAGAGTGCAAACAATTTAACACCAAGAGCCTCTCAATTATCTACTTGCAAATAAATAAATGATAAAGTATAAATCTTTATCCTGTAAGCAAGAGAGTACACTTCTGGGTTGCCTTCTCCAATTTGGCATAATTAGTTGAAGAATGTTCAAAAAATGCACACAAAATTTAACATTTATCTGTACAAAATATAAATGAGATAAATATGCCACAAATATGGATACCCTAAAAACATTGCATTACCAGTCAGGAGAAATGTGTTGTAGATGATCCACCAGACTAGATTACTCATACTATTGCTCTGTGAACACTGACGTCATGCATCTGACTCATATCTGAGGCCCTAATACTTTACATTTTTATGGACTTTCTAGTATCATGAAAAGTACTCAGATTTGGAAGCCAGACATATCTCAAATGGCTCTGCATTTGCTAACTGTGTGACTTTGGTATTTTCTAAACATAAGTTTTCTCATCAAAAAATGGGAGCAGTAATACCTACCATTCTCAAAAGGAAACTTAAGAGAATAAAAGGAATACATGTAACATGCCAGTATTTAACATGTATTTATGTAACAATCGCTATTCCTGCTAATGGTATAATCTTTACTATTTACTTCAGTGCTTTATTAGAGGTATTTCATCTGCCTCACCCATTTGTCCTTTGATATGAAGATTATGGTACAAAGAAATCTCCAGTCCATGAAATTACATTTCTTGTACAAAGTCATAGATGTAATCATTGTTACAACCAGATCACAAATTCCAAACTCCAGTCAGTAAAGTTATCACTATACTAATTCTCATTTCTTTTTTTTTTTTTTTAAGATTTTTTGTTGATTTCTTAGAGAGAGAGAGAGAGAGAGAGAGAGCATGCACAAGCAGGCAGAACAGCAGACACAGGGAGAGGGAGAAGCATGCTCCCCATTGAGCAGGGAACCCAATGCAGGGCTTGATCCCAGGACCCTGGGGTCATGACCCAAGCTGCAGGCAGACGCTTAATCGACTAAGCCACCCAGGTGCCCCACTATTTATTAAACTTTATATTGATATTCTCTCACTTACTTTTCCTATGTTTCATCACATTCTGCAGCTACCCTTCTCTCCCTTTGTATACCACACCATGAATACCTAGAAAACCTCAGCAACCTACTATAGACCTTTTATTATATGTAAAACAGTTTTGAAGAAATTTTCCCTTTACTCTTGTAAAAAACCCTAAACTATTAATTTTTCCAGCATTTTTATCATTCCAGATTTCAAAAATAAAAATGATTTAAAAATTCTAGAAATATTGGTTAATTTTTAAATAAAACTTTTTTATTTTAAAATAGTTTCAGATTTAAAGAATTATGGGAAATGTACTCTGGAGAGATCCTCTAGACCTCACACTCAGTTTCTTCTATTATTAATTCCTAAATTTGTATGGTTTATTTATCACAATTAATGAGCTAATATTGGTAAATTTTCATTAATTAAAGTCAATATTTTATTCAGTTTTCTTGGTTTTTCTCTAAACACTTTTTTCTGTCCTAGAATCCCATCCAGGAAAACACATTACACTCAGTAGTCATGTCTACTTATATACCTCTTGGTTGTGACAGTTTCTTAAACATTTCTTATTTTTGATGACTCTGACAGTTTTGAGGATTACCTGTTAAGTATTTTGTAGAATGTCCCTCAACTGTGATTTGTCTGATGTTTTTCTCATGATTAGACTGGGTAATGTGTTTTGGGGAAGATCATCACAGAGGTGAGGTCCCAATCTTAACACATCATATCAAGGGTACATACTATCAACTTGACTTATCACTATTGATATTAACCTTGATCACTCAGCTTAAGGTAGTGTTCGTCAGATTTCTCTACTGTCAAGTCACTTGTTTATTTTTCTTTTTCCAAACTGGCTTTTTGGGAAGCAAGTGAGTGTGAAGCACAAACTTAAGGAGTAAGGAGTTATGATCTATTGTCTGTAGGGCAGAGAATTTATATATATGATTTGGGCGATAATCTCCCATGTATGGGAGATTTGTCTGTTTTCCCCTTTTTTATTTATCCAGCTGTTTATTTTCAATGTATGGATTCATACATATTTATTTTATACTTTGGATATAATATAATACTATTTATTTATTCAATTGCTTATTTTTAGCACATAAACTCATGGGCATTTATTTTATACTTTGGGATATAATCCAATATATTTATTTATTTACTTAATTAACTTTTCCCTACTTTGGCCATTGAGAATTCTTTCATGGGCTCCTTTACCCCTTAGATATACCCTCATTACTGTGGATTTTGTTTGTTCATTTGTTTTCAATACTTTCCGGCACTACCAGATGCATCAGATGGACTTCATATATTTCTTACCTTGCCTTAGAATCAACTATTTTTCCAATAATCCCTGATTCCTTTCCTTTGAAATTAGTATTAAAACTAAGAATTGGGCATTAGGTGTTGTTACTGCTACTGGGATGTCATTATTTCTATGTCCTGTCAGCTGAAAAAACAAGGAGATATATTTGTTTTTACATGTGCATTAACCATGTATATGCACATATCTGTAAATAGTTCTATATATAACTATCTGTATCTACAGTAAGCTAAATCTGAATTCACACTAATGTCTACAGTTCTAATCCATAACCAAATGGAATATCCACCTTCAAATAACAATTTCACTTCATGTGTTGTGAAGGTATTTTTTAAGAGTATACCCAATCTGTCCTTCCATCTCTTATAACATTGCTGTCATTCATTTAATTTATCCATATTCTATAGTTATCCAGCATGTTGCAAACAGTTATCTTTTAGATCAGTTAAATATAGGAAGAATACTGTGTCCTCCTACTGACTTCTCAAAACCGGCAAGCACACCTGGCCCTGTAGTCCACCACTGTTTTCACTAAGCTGGCAGGGGTACCCTGGCCCTGTATTCTTCCATTCCCCCTCTAAAATTCTCAATGTGCCCTGACCCTGAATCCTTCCTCTCCCTTGCTAACGCTGGCTGTCACGTGCAGTCTCTATAAGGAATTCCCCTTGAGTCCTGGTTCTGGTGGCCAGTGGAGTTTGTGTTTCTAAACTAAAACAATCTGAGAGACATTTCTTAGCAGGCCACCACCCCAGAACATGACACAGAGAGCAGACTGAAACACAACTCCAGTCTTCCTGTGAATAAGGCCTGTTTACTTGTCCTAGAGGTTTAGCCTGATGAATAGGCTTCAAGTCCACTACTTTATCCAGAAGCTAAGGAGGTACTCTCAGAGAACAGAGGTGGGGGTGGGGGTGGGAGACGCAATGACATATTAACCCTTTAATTTGTCTTCACTACAGTTTGATGAAACTTCCCAGAAAGGAACTTAAACAATTGTCTGGAGCCTCAGACAATTATATTTGCAACTGTCACCAATGGGACATCTCCAGATCACTTGGTCTGAAGCCAGCAGGATTCACAATTGGGATGCCATAGGGCTGTGCAGTTTTATGTATTATTAAAGACTGCTGCTAAGGCTTTCAATCAGCCTGAAACTAGGTGGTGACTGAGATCTCTCCTTTTGGATCATTGACAGGTCTTGGCATACAACAACTTGGATCTTTCAAGAATAAATGAGGCTACTTAAGCAATAACAAAGGTTTAAGGGAAAACTAAGAGCTAGGGCAAGATTAAGGGCAAATTTCATTTCCTACAAAAGGCCACTCCATCAAGACTGAGAGGTAGCTCTTTCACCTAAAACATGAAAATAAACACCAGAAGTTAAGCAAAATGAGGAAACAAAGAAATATGTTCCAAAGGAAAGAATAAGACAAAGCCTCAGAAAAAGACCTTAACAGTATGGAGATAAGTAATCTACCTGATAAAGAGCACAAGGTAATAGTGATAAAGAAGGTCACCAGACTCAGGAGAAGACTGAATGAACTCAATGAGGACTTCAACAAAGAGACAGAAAATAGTTTTAAATTTCTAAACTAAAGTCACAGAGCTGAAGAATACAACTGAAGTGAAAAATACACTAGAGAGGATTAACAGCAGATTTGATTAAGCAGAAGTGATTCGAAGACAGAGCAGTGGAACTTACCCAGAGTAGCAAAAAGAAAAAAATAATTTGAATATGAATATAGCTTAAGGGATCTCTAAGGTAACATCTAGTAGATTAGCTTTTGCATTATAAGGGTCCCGGAAGGAAAAAAAAAAAGAGAAAACAGTGCAAAAAATTTACTTGAAAGTATAATGGCTGACAACTTCCCTCACCTGGGAAAGGAAACAAATAGCCAGATCCAGAAAGCTGAGAGAGTTACAAAAAGGATGAACCCAAAGAGAGCTACACTAAACACATTACAGTTAAAATGCCACAAGTTAAAAATAAAGAGAGAATCTTAGAAGCAGCCAGAGATAAGTAAGGGAAACTATAAGCAGATTTCTCAGCAGAAACTTTGCAGGCCAGAAGAAAGTAGCCATGACATTGTCAAAGTGCTGAAAGGAAAAATAAACAAACAAATAAACAAAAACTTCTAACCAAGAATACTCTACCTTGCAAGGTTATCATTCAGAATGGAAGGAGAGATAGAATCTTTCAGAAAAGCATTAGCTCAAATAAATAAATAAATCTTAAAACAAAAAAAGACTCATCTGTAAGTTAACTAGAAGAAACCCACTTTAGATGTAAGGATGCACACAGACTGAAAGTGAAGGGATGGAGAAAAAATTTCATATAAATAGAAATAGAGACAAGAAGAAAACTGAAGAAATCACATGTATGTTGAAACAAAGCAACATGCTACAGAAAAACCAATAAGTCATTGAGATATCAAAGAAGAACTCAAAAAAACACCTTCAAACAAATGAAAATGGAAATACAACATACTAAAATCTATATATTGGAGTAAAATCTGTTCTAAGGTGTAAGTTCATAGAGATACAGAACTGCATTAAGAAATAAGACAAATCTCAAATAAACATTCTAAATTTATACCTAGGGGAACTAGAAAAAGAACAAATGAAGTCCAAAGTTAGTAAAAGGAAGTAAATAATAAAGATAAAATTGGAAATAAATAAAATGAAGACCAAAAAGACAATAGAAAAGATCAATGAAACTAAGCTGTTTCTTTGAAAAGATAAATAAAATTGATAAACCTTTAGTTAGATTCACTAAGAAAAAAAAGAGAAAGAGGGCTCAAATAAAGTCAAAAATGAAAGAGAAGTTACAACTGAAACCATAGAAGTACAAAGGAATATAAGAACTACTATCAACAAATATACACAAATAAATTGGACATTTTACAAGGCTAACTCATTTTACAAGGCCAGCATTATTTTGATACCCAAACCAGACAAGTACACCACAAAAAAAGGAAAATTATGGACCAATATCCTTGAGACACACTGATGCAAAACCATCAAAAAAGTAATAGCAAATCAAATTTAACAACACTTTGAAAGGATTATAGATCATATTATGATATGTGATTTATTCCAGGGATGCAAAGATAATTCAACATATATAAAGCAATCAACATGGTACATCATATTAACAAAATAAAGAATAAAATTGATATAATCATTTCAATAGATGCAGAGAAAGCACTTTATAAAATTTAACATTTTTTATGATAAAAATTCTCAATTGAGTGGATATAGAAAGAGTTTACCTCAACATAGTAAAGGCTATCTATTACAAGCCCACAGCTAACATCATACTCAATAGCGAAAAGCTGAAAGTATTTCTTGGAAGATCAGGAATAAGACAAAGATGCCCAATTTCTCCACTTTTATTCAACATAGTAGTGGAAGTCCTAGCCAGAGCAATTAGGCAAGAAAAGGAAATAAAAGGCATATAATTGGAAAGGAAGAAGTAAATCGTCACTATATGTGGATGGCATGAGTTTATATATAGAAAATTCTCAAGACTCCATCAGAAAAACTGTTAAACTGATTAATGAATCAGGGAAATTTCAGGGTACAACATCAAGATGCAAAAAAACCTTGTTTTTCTATACCCTAAGGATGAACTCTCAGAAAGAAAACTTAAAAAAAAAATCTCATTTACAAGTTCATCAAAAAGAATCAAATGTCTATGAAAAAGTTCAATCAAGGAGGTGAAGGTCCTGTACACTGACAACTATGAATATTAATTAAAAAATTGAAGACCCAAATAAATATAAAGACATTACACATTCTTGGATTTAAAAATTAATACTGTTAAAATGTCCATACTACCTAAAGCCATCTCAAGATTAATAAAATCCCTATCAAAATTCCAATAGAATTTTTCACAATCCTAAAATTTGTATGGAATCACAAAAGCAATCTTCAGAAAGAAAAAAAAAAAAAACAGTATGGTATTGGCATCATGACAGACGCATAGACCAACGGAACAGAATACAGCCCAGAAATATACTCATGCATATATGACCAATTAATTTATGACAAATGAGGCAGTATATACAATAGTGAAAGAACAGTCTCTTCAAGAAATGGTATTGGGAATACTGCACAGCTACATGCAAGAGAATAAAATTAGAATAATACCTTCTGCCATACACAAAAATTAACTCCAAACTGATTAAAGATTCAAGGAACTTTAGATTTGAAAACATAAAACCCCTAAAGGAAAACATAGGCAGTAAACCCCTAGACATCACTCTTGCAATGATGTTTTGGATCTGACTCCTAAGGCAAAGCAAACAAAAACAAAAATAAACAAAAGGGACTTCATCAAACTAAAAGCTTTTGCATAGTGAAAGAAAGCATGAACAAAATGAAAAGGTAACCTAGTGAGTGGGAGAAAATATTTACCAATCACATATCTGATAAAGGGTTTTATATCCAAAATATATGAAGAACACACAAAACTCAACAACAACCACCACCACCACAACAAATGGTCCAATTAAAAAATGGGCAGAGAATCTGAATAGACATTTTTCCAAAGAAGATATTCAGATAACCAACAGGCACACACAAAAAGATGCTCAACATCACTAATCATCATGGAAACACAAATCAAATATCATAATGACATATCACCTCACACCTGTCAGAAAGGCTATTATCAAAGAGAGAAGAGATAACAGATTTTGGTAAGGATGGTGGGAAAAGGAAGCCTCATGTACTGTTGGTAGGAATGTAAATTGGTGCTGCCACTATGCAAAACAGTAGGGAGATTCCTCAAAAAATTAAAAATGGAACCAGCATAGGATTCCATAATTCCACTTCTGGGTATTTATCTAAAGAAAACTAGAGTAGTAATTTGAAAAGATATGTGAACCCCTGTTTTGGCTGCAATATTATTTGCAATAGACAATATATGTAAACTATCTAGGTGTCCATAGATGGATAAATGTGGTATATTTACACCATGGAATACTATTCAGTCATAAAAAGACAGAAATCTTGCCCTTTTCAACAACATGGATGAATCTTAATGGTATTATATTAAGTAAAATAAGTCATAGAAAGAAAGATAACTATCCTATGATTTCACTTATATGTGGAATCTAAAAAACAAAACTCATCGATACAGAGAATAGTTTGGTGGTTACCAGAGGGGAGGGGAGTTGCAGGGTGGGTAAAATGGTCAAGGGAGTCAAGAGGTAGAAACTTCCGGGTATTAAATAAATAAATCCTGGGATTATAATGTTGAACAAGGTGACAGTTGTAAAATGATTGCATTGCATACTTGACAGTTGCTAAGAGAGTAAATCTTTAAATTTCTCATCACACACACACAAAATTTGTAACTTTGTATAGAGACAGATGATAAATAGACCTATTGTGGTGATCATTTCACAGTACATTATGTCACACACCTGAAACTAACATAATGTTGTATGTCAATTATACCTCAATAAAAAAATAAAAATAAATAAGTAAAACAATCATCCAATGAAAAATAAATAACTTCCTAAAAATTAAAAAAAATCAAAGCGTTTTAGTGAATGAAAATAAACATAACTTTAATTATCCATTATAATTCAAAATGTTGGCTTTTATAATTAAAGTTGATATCAAGAAAATAGGATAAGAAAAATATTGTGGGTGCCTGGCTGGCTCAGTCGGTTAAGTAACCGGCTCTTGGTTTCAGCTCAGGTCATGATCCCAGGGTCCTGGGATCAAGCCCTATGTCAGGCTCCCCTCTCAGCAGAGTCAGCTTCAGGATCCTCTCTCTGCCCCTCCCCCTGCTCTCTCTCTCTCTCAAATAAATATATCTTTAAAAAATATATTTATTTACCTTCATTTATTTTTTTCTCTCACACTTTCCCTTTTTTAAAATATAAATCCATGTTTCTGGCCTATATAATTTTCCTTCTACCTAAAGAAAATCTTTTTAAACATTTCTTGTAGAGAAAAATCTACTGGCAATGAATTCTCTTAGGTTTTTTTGTGTCTGAGAAATTATTTCTATTTCACTTTTGAAGGATAATTTGCTGGATGTTGAATTCTAAGTTGAGTGTTTTCTTTCAGCGCTTTAAATGCATTACCCATTGTCTTCTTTTTTTTTTTTTTTTTTGTGGTTTCCGACAGTAAGTCTTCTGTAATTCTTATCAATGTTCATCTTTTTGTGTTTCTTATTTCTCTATTTTACAAGATATACTATCTGTCTTTTGTTTTCTGCAGTTTGAATGTGATATGTCTTGAGGAACTTTTTTTCTTTTTGGTATTTTTTTTTATGTTTGGTATTCTCTGAGCTTCCTGGATCCTTGGTTTGGTGTCTGTCCTTAATTTTGAAAACTCTTGATTACATCACATTTTATTCTGCTTTATTTTCTCTTTTTTCTCCTTCTAATATTCCAATTACACATTTCACCTTTTGAAATATTCCACAATTTGTGAACAAAATTTTGTTTTGCTTTTCATTCTTTTTTCCACTTTGCATTTCAGTTTGAGAAGTTTCTATTGACCTATTTTTAAGTTCACTGATTCTTTCCTCAACCATGTTGAGTATACTAATAAGACTATAAAATACTACCCCCCATTTCTCTTATGGAAATATATTTTTTAAATTTCTAGCATTTATTTCCTTTTGATTCTTATATTTTCCACTTCTAGGCTTACATTACCCATCAATTCTTATATGTTGTCTACTTTTTCCTTTAAAATCTTTATCATATTACTCATAATTATTTAAAATTCCCTCTTTGATAATTCCAAAATCTGTGTCATATGTGAATTTCGTTGTAATACTTAATTGTCACCTCAGTTGTTTTTTTTTCTTTCCTTTAGTCATGACTCGTATTTTTTATCATTGTTGTTGCAAGATTCATATGTTGTATTGCATAACAGGAATCGAGGTAAAATTCTTTGTTTTAATTTGCATTCCTCAGATGACTAGTAAGTTCAATCACTTCTTCATATACTTCTAAGTCATATAGACTTTCCCTTCTATGTACTGATGCTCATTTTCTATATCCGTTTTCTTTTGTGTTTCCTTTCTATTGGTTAAAAAATACCTTCACAAAAAAAAATACCTCCACAAATTATTATATACTCCTCCTCTCAAGAAGTGTTGCTTATTTCTTCTCTTCTTCAGTATGAGCTAGACTTCTAAAGAGTAGAATGTAGCAGGAGTAATGGTGTGTCACTTGATGTGGTCCAGTTGCTACTATCTGTATTGGAATGATTTTGTTCATAATAACTTGTCTGTCATGCCTTAATGTTTATTAGAATGAGTTTCCAGGCTTCTACAAGTTAACTGAACAAACTAAACTAACTTTTGAAAGTTAACCTGAGTATTTGTCTTAATCTTCCAAAAATTAGAATGAATTTGTTGACTCTTCCACTAATACCAGCTTAAGAGGGATTTTCAAAAATGGAAATACTGTCATTCTCTTCTAACAATAAAATAAGAAAACTGTGTACAAAGTTCACATTTTTTATTCCCTTATATACACAATATTCAAAAATCATTTAGCTATTACTTATAGCACTTTGAGCTCTCTACCCATAGATAGGACCCTCCACTTGCCAAGAGGTTCATAGCCTTTAATTGAATGAGCACAGACATCAAAAAATGGCTGACACCTATAGCTGAGTTTTTCCATAAATGTTCATACAACTGTTTCAGCAAACAAGAAGGAATTTCTGATTTTTTTTTCCTACAAACTTTCTTGAAGCAACTGAATGGCAAAATCTATTTACAAATATTCTAAGTCTTAATATCCTTTATTCTATTCTACTGCAATTAAACAATTTTTAAAAGTAGATATTTTAAGTATGAATACTTTTACAACTGGACAGGATTCTGATAAGCACATATTTTTGTTTCGCTTGGGGAACACCTATCAATCTAATACAGGGGAAGGTCCAGTAAAAGACAGTGATTGCGATATTGTAGTAGCTTCTCTTTCAATTAGAAGAAAAAATATTACATAGTATGATTAGGGGGATTATGGATCCCATTTGGTGATTTTTCTTAGAAATGGTCTATCCAGGTGTTTATTATGGATCATTTGGAGTATTAAGATACATAAAACTTTATCTTTCAGGGTTTTTTTTCCCCACCATATATAACAGAACATAGAGTTAAAGTAATTAAGCTACCAGATCAAGCCTCACCTGAAAGGAGTTATTTTGATAATTCCCAGTTATGAGAACTAAAAAATTACCTGTTTTGTTTGAGTCAGTTTAGGATGGATTTTATATTACCTGCAACTTTAAGCTTCTTAATTAATGCATGATACAAAGCTCCAGTTAGACTAAGATTTAAATGGTAGGTCTTCACAAAATTATCTGGATTGTTTGTATGACTAAGAGAAGCTAAATTTCATTTGAAATACTTTGTGCTTCTAAACACATCTCAGGTATCCTAAATAATCTCAAGGAGAAAGAAGAAAATGACTCCTAGCCTACGGTTGTCAAATGATAAAATTAACCCATGGAAAGAGGCTAGCTAATAGATCACTGGAAAATCAGCACACATACAGCTGGATAGGAAAACTTAAGTGAGGAAATTATTTCTCCAGACTTTTCTAAGGTAATGGAGATATTTTGCTCCACTTCATGTAGAAAGGAGTATAGAACACAATAAACATTTTATTGCAATTCTTTGTATGATTATTATTTAAAATGCAGTTCAAGAAATCTTCCAGTAGCTGATAATGGTTTGAGATAAAGTGTTCTTTGTAAAGCAATTTCCATTATTTTCCATCTACACCAATTTAATGTATTCAGTTGTTTAAAACAGCTATTTTTATATTCAGTTAAATGTAATATTACAGTTCATATCATTTTCTTTTCACAGGAAAGTGACTCCATGAATCTAAATATAAAAATTTAAATCAAGAGAAAACAAATGTAGTATTTTTACTTGAAGAAAATGTGGAATAATAAATCAGTTAAATGACTTAACTGGGTCAACTAATTGTTTCTGAAAATCAACCAATGATTTAATTAGATTGGTTGGTTAATTTAGTAAAAATATTAACCAAGTTTGATTTGTAGAAATCTTTCTCTTGCCTGACTTTTACTTACTTAAGACTGAACCAGCTAAAGGTGACATCACTCATGAGGCCATGGACCAATCCTCTTATCATTTTACTGCCAGTTTTCCCAAAGGTTCCAATAGCATCTTGTGTTTATTTCCACTATAGCTCTTATAGTAACAAGAGCTAACATTTATTGATTCTTAGCTGTGTGACAGGCACAGCTCTTGATGTACGTTATCTCACTTAAACTTCAAAAAATCTATGAGACAATTTTGTTGGTGGTGGTAGTGTTTGTTTAACAAATGAAGATACTCAGGCTCAGTGAGTTAATTAATTTACCCTCAAAGTTAATTAATAAATAACAAAGAAAGAAGATATGATCAGTGAGACAAGAGGAGAACTATAAATGGTGTTTGGTCTCAGAAATAAAAAAAAGAATTACAAGAAGGAAAGGAAAGTCAAGAAAATCAAGGCAAGAGAAATGAAAGCTAAGAGCCATAATTATTGTATAGTTTTAGTTTCAGGTTGGGGGCAGAATCTAAATTGTATGATAAAAAGGCAGTATATAAAGAAGTAAGGATTGAAAATCTAGACCTAATTGATTTGAAAAGTTCATAGTTTTTTTTTCTCCACACAAGTAGTTCTCAAATATCAGTAAACATAAGAGGCATCTAAAGAAATTCTTATGAATGCAGGTTCCTGTCCCAAGCAGCAAATCTACAGAGTGAGGTCGTACATTTTTTTCATTCTTATTATTTTTGAAAATTTAAATTCCAGTATAGTTAATATTCTGAGGCCTTGCATTTTTAAGAAGCACTACCCAGGTGATACTGACAAAGTTGGCAATGGAACACACTTGTAGAAACACGAACATTCTCATGCCAACTCTAATGGGGAGCTTCTTGAAAGCAAAGACCACATGAAGTTTCTAGGAGTGAGCATTAACACTTGACTCACAGTGAGAATCTAATGTAGCCTTACAGAGCTAAGCTCCACAGTGGTTTGAAAGGGAAAATTGACTATAATTTGAAAATATTCATGTTACATGGACATGACCATAATTTCTATAAACTCAACTACTCTGTTGTTTGTGTTTGGAATTTGCATACTGATTCTAAACAGTGTCACTTTTCGTTTCCCAATAAAATCCTGAAAAGAGATGCAGTGGTTTGGATCTTTGCCCTATGAATGGTCTCCTTACCTGTTTCAACCTATAACAATTTTCATTGTCTGTTATAACAATTCATCTGATAGGGCTTTAATCTTCTGTAAAACAAACTGGCTTATCTTTTTTTTTAACTCTTATGATTTTTTCCTTATTCCAAAAATCATATATGCTTATTATTGAAAATGTCAAAATTTTAAATAAGCATCAAATTTCTCCCACTATTCTATAATAGGTGATATATTCATAAGCCTCCTTTCAGTCTTATAATTATCTACATATATTTACAAAAAAGTATTACAAAATCTATATTAATTTTCAACTTCCTTTTGAACTTAATTTTAAATCATTAATAACTTTTGTACTATTACCATTAATTTAAATAAATTGAAATAGCATTGAAATAAATATATATAATAATTTTTAATCATTTTAGCATATTTTTGGACTTTTAGGCTATTTTCAATGGTTTGATATTATACAATATAACAAATGTACTATTGGGGAAAATTCTTTTTTTAAAATATTTTATTATTTATTCATGAGAGACACAGAGAGAGAGAGAGAGGCAGACACATAGGCAGAGGGAGAAGCACGCTCATCACAGGGAGCCCAGTGTGGGACTTAATCTTGGACCCCAGGATCACGCCCTGAGCTGAAGACAGATACTCAACCGCTGAGCCACCCAGGCATCCCTATTGGGGAAAATTCTTATATTTAGATATTTTATATATATATAATTATATTATAATTAATATATATTAATATATTTAATATATACAAAATATTTTGCTATTTGTTCACATTTTTTATTATTCCCTTAACATACATTTCACAAAGTAGAATTCCTAGCTCAAAATATAAATTCAAGCATTTTTAAGATTGTCATCAAAAATGTTTTACAATTAAATGTCCTAAGCAGTACATGAAAATATCTGTTTCTAGGACCCCTATCAACGTTGGATTTTATTACTTTAAAAAATTTGGTCACATGGTGACAAATAATTTTAATTAATGTTTAACTTGATTACCAGGAAGCTGATTTATTTATTTGTTTGTTAATATTCCTCTTTGCTGAATGGAACTATTAATTTCTCATCACTTTATGACCTTTGGTGGAAGATTCAACACTATTTTCTGATTTCATCATTGTTGAAAGTGTTTTATCAGAAAGTGCCTAGGTGGCTGAGACAGTTAAGCATCTGCCTTCATGATTGTAAAGTCCTAGGGTAGAGCCCCACATTGGGCTCCCTGCTCGGTGGGGAGTCTGTTTCTCCCTCTCTCTCGGCTCTCCCTCTCACTCATGCTCTCTCTCAAATAAATAAATAAAATATTTTTTTAAATTTATTTTTTTATTTTTTATTTATTTATGATAGTCACAGAGAGAGAGAGAGAGGCAGAGACACAGGCGGAGGGAGAAGCAGGCTCCATGCACCGGGAGCCTGATGTGGGATTCGATCCCGGGTCTCCAGGATCACGCCCTGGGCCAAAGGCAGGCGCCAAACCGCTGCGCCACCCAGGGATCCCATAAATAAAATATTTTTAAAAAATGTTTTAATCAAACGCACCGCTCATCCTCTTTTATCAGGGCTGGCCCTGAGCTATGGTGAAGATTCAGTGAGGTAACAGGTAAATGATATATGGAAAGTAAAAGGCTACTCTGAAACAGATGGCTTAAAATTAGACTTCTTAGTAATTTATTGCTAACATTTTAATGAAATTCAGTATTTATGCACATATATATTTTATTTGAATTTCCCCTCTAAGCCTATTTGATTTCCTAATTTTGTTTTCATATACCATCATAAAAATCCAATACCAGATAGCTTCACTGATGAAATCTAACAAACATTCAAAGAAGACCTAATGTGTATTCTTAAACTCTTCCAAAGTATCAAAGAGAAGAGAAAGCTTCAAACTCATTTTAATAGGCCAGCATTATCTTGATACTAAAACCAGACAAGGACACCACAAAAAAAGAAAATTATTAGCCAATTCCTGATGAATGCATACAAAAATCCTCAACAAAATATTAGCAAATCTATTCAAGAATACATTAAAAAGATTGTATATTTGATCACTGGGATTTATTCCAAGAATGTAAGGATAGTTCAACATCTGCAAATCAATGTGATTAACAAAATGAAAGGTAAAAATCATATAGTCATCTCATTGAGACATAAAAAAAATTTAAAATCCTTTTATGATAAAAACTGTCAAGAAAGTGGATATAGAGGAAATATACCTCAACATAGTCAATGCCACCGTAATATCATACTGAATGATGACAAGCTGAAAGTGTTTCCTTTAAAATCAGGAACAAGATAAGGATGTCCTCCCTTGCCACTTTTATTCATCATTGCACTGTAAGTCCTTGCCACAGCAATTAGACAAGAAAAGGAATAAAAGACATCCAAAGTGGAAAGGAAGAAGTAAAATTTTTAAATTGTCACTATTTGAAAAAAATAAATAAATAAAATTGTCACTATTTGCAGATTACATAATACTATATATGGAAAACCCTAAAGATTTCACAAAAAATATGTTAGAACTAATAATAAATTCAATAAAGTTGCAAATTTAGTATTACTATACAAAATTAGCATACAAAGTTTGTTGCATTTCTCTACACTCATAGTGAAACTTCAGAAAGAGAAATCAAGAAAATAATCCCATTCACACTTGCATCATAAATAATAAAATTAAAGAGGTGAAAAGCCTGTACACTGAAAAGTATAGATGAAAAAATGATGAAAAAATTAAGAAGACAGAAGTAAAAATAAGAATATTATGCACTCATGGACTAAAAGAATTAATATTAAAATGTCCATATTACCAAAAGCAATATACAGAATCAATGCAATCCCAAAATTCCAATGACTTTTCTTCACAGAAATAGAATAAATTCTAAAATTGGTATAGAACAAAAGATCCCAAATAGCCAGGAAATGCTGACCAAGAACAAAGCTGAAGTTATCATTTTCCTTTGTTTTAAACTATATTATGAAACTATATTAATAAAATAGTATGGCATTGGCATAAAACAGAGACATAGATCAATGGAAAAGAATAGAGAGCCCAGAGATAAACCCACGTATATATGGTCAATTAACTGACAACAAAGGAGATGAGAATATGCAGTAGGGAAATGACAGTCTCTTCAATAGATGATGTTGGGAAAACTGAAGAGTTATATGCAAAAGAATGAAATTGGACCACTATATTACACTATATACAAACATTAACTCAAAATTGATTAAAAGACTTTACAGACCTAAACCCACAAAAATCCTAAAAGAAAACATAGGTGGTAAGATCTTCAACATCAGTCTTAGTGATGATTTTTTTTTTTTTTTTTTGGATCTAACTCAAAGGCAAGGGAAATGAAGCTAAAATAAACAATTGGGACTACAACAGACTAAAAACATCTGCACAGCTTAGGAAACCATCAACAAAACAAAAAGTCTACTGACTGGGATAAGATATTTGCAGTTCATGAATCTGATAAGTTGTTACTATCCAAAATATATAAAGAACTCATACAACTGAATTACAAAAAATCAAAACCAAAACCAAAAGCAATCAGTTATAAAATGGGCAGAGAATCAGAATAGACATTTTTGGGCAGAGAATCTGAATAGACATTTTTCCAAAATGACATAACAGATGGCCAACAGGTACATGAAAAGATGCTCAATGTCACTAATCATCAGGGAAATGCATATCAAAGCCCTAGTACATTATCACCTTACACCTGTCAGAATGGCTATTATCAAAAAGATAAATAAGTTTTGGCAAGGATGTGGAGAAAAGAGAATTCTCACGCACTCTTGGTGGGAATGTAAATTTGTGTAGCCCCTATGGAAAACAGTATGAAGTTTCCTCAAATAGTTAAAAATAGAGCTATAATATGATCCAGCAATTCCACTACTGGATACCTGTCCAAAGAATATGAAAACAATAATTGGAGAAGATATATGTACCCCTATGTTCAAGCATTATTTATAATAGCCAAGATATGGAAACTTAAGTTTCCACAGATAGATAAATGGATAAAGATGTGATACAAACACACACACACACACACATGCACGCCCCCCCCCCCCCCACACACACACTGGAATACTACTCAGCTATTAAAAGAAGGAAATGTCGTCATTTGCAACAACATGGATGGACCTTGATGGTCTAAGGGAAATAAGTCAGATAGAGAAAGATAAATACCATATTATTTCACTTATATGTGGCATCTAAAAAACAAAGCAAACAAACAAAGTAAAACAAAAACTAGACTTATATATACAGAGAAGAGATTGGGGGAGGGGAGGGAGATGGGGAGGGCAAAATGGCTAAAGAGGATTAAGAGGTACAAACTTCTGAGGTGCCTGGTGGCTCAGTAGGTTAAGCATCCAACTCTTGATTTTGGCCCAGGTCATGATCTCAGGGGTGAGATCAAGCCCTGCGTTGGGGATTGCGCTCAGCAGGGAATCTGCTTGAGATTGTCTCTCTCTCCCTTTCTCTCTGCCCCTCCTGTCCCTCTCTTTCATATAAATACATGAATCTAAAAAAAAAAATACATGAATCTTTAAAAGAAAAGAAGTACAAACTTCCAAAATTAGTCCTGGGGATGTACTGTACAGCATGAGGAGTATAGTCAATAATATTGTATTGACTTTGTAAGGTGACAGATGGTAGCCAGACTTACTGTGGTGCCCATTTTGCAATGTATACAGATGTCAAATTACTATGCTGCACACCTAAATCTAATATTGTATATCAATTATATCTCAATTTTAAAAATTCACTTACCAATGAGGTGTTCCATTTTCATGGTTGTGGAAATAAACAGATTTTTTATTTCTTCTTGAGTCAGTTTTAGCAAATTGTATTTTTCGACGAATTCTTATATTTTATCTCATCATCTCTATTATATCTTTGGTTTTTAATCACATCAATGTCTGCTACTTATTAACTTTTCTTCTTGATTTATCATCCTTATCTTTCTTATCTTCATGATTTCTTTTTCTAACTTTCTAAGTGCATTCTTGGCTTGCTAATCCGACCATTTTCTAGTAAGAGTTTTTAAAGTTATAGTTTTCTTCTAGGAATTGCAACTGTAAAATAAAGTATTTTCTGTTTGCTCTTTTAAATTAATAGTCTTAATTTTTAGAGCAGTTTTGTTTTGTTCTGTCATACTTCATTATAATATTTTTGAATATGTGTTTTTAATTTTGAAATGTATAGTTTGTTAGTTTTCTCTTTGTTACTAATTTCCAACTTACTTGCATTTTGGTAAAAAAAAAAGAAACTGATTTGTAGGATACTAATTCTTTGAAATTTGGAGACTCTTTGCTCAATTTTGGTAAACATTCCCTTTGTTTGAAAATAATGTATATTCAACATTTGTTGAGTTCAGTTTCTAATATCTTTATATAAGTAATTTTCATAAGGACTGCATTTTCTCTTTTTGTTTTATTCCAGGATTCATGCAAGTTAAATTGTGTCTAGTCCTTAGTAGATATCCAATGAATATTGACTAAATGAACAAATTCTAGATTATTAATTCCTCCTCCTGTCAAGTTTTGATTTATAGATTTAAAAATAATGTTAACAGGTACCTTGGGTTAGTATTATATGCATCTGATAAACTGAAACTTTACCATTCAATTATAACTACAAATGCTTTTTACCCTAAAGAAAAGTGTACACTATTAAAAATTACTGGATCACCTTTACTATATTGTTTTCCTAGTATCTTTTTTTACTTGAATTGTTCTTTTTTTCTTATGTTTTCTTTGTGAATTTGAATCTTACAACCCCAACTGGCTGACTTGTTTCTGAAACCATGTTTTTTTAATGGAGCATTTAGTTTACTTATTTTCATCACTAATACAGATTGGTTCATTTCTATAATTTTGGGGTTTCTATCTCATATTTTATGTTTTTCCTCATTTATTGAAGGACATTATTTATAAGTGGCAGTCTACTGGTTAAAATGAGAGAAGCTATCCGTAATTGTCTTTATTTCACCCAGTATACCATTGTAAGTTGAATGTGTTTCTTTAGAGTACTCTAAAAATACTATTACACCGTTTTCTACTTCTATTTCTACCAATTATTAATATTATTATTGTTCCTTTTTACACAATTTGCTTATGTTCTATATTTTGAATATTATATACATGAGTTTTTTTTTATTGTTGTGTGGGATTTCTTTGCTTCCTAAATTTGAAGATTGCTAGAATTATTTCTAGATTTTTTTTCCTCCAGCTACATGTATCTTCCATTCGCTCCATTATAACCTCTGGAAATTTTGATGCCTCAAACCTTCCCTCAGGTCTCATATGCTTAATTTCATCTTACCTATTACTTTGTCTCTCTAGCCACAATTTTGTATAATTTCTTCATATGTACCTTCTAGCACACTAATTTACCCTTTCATAATGTCCAACCTGTTCTTTAATCCTTCTGTTGAGTTTTTAATTATGATATTTTCCATTTTTAGAAGCTGTGCTTGATTTTTTTGGCTTCAAATTTACCTGGTCATTTTGATAGTCTCCTACAGCCTATTTATACTTTTTACTCATTCCTTATGTTCTTAAACAAATTATTTTTAAAGCTTTTTTAATTTGAGCATAGTTGACACACAATGTTTTATCAGTTTTAGGTTTGAATGATTTCTGTTCATTTTTGCCAGATATCTTGAGGCACCACCAACCTTTGTTGATTTTAATAAAATTCTTGACTGTGATTATTCAAATTGCAAAATTAAAAAGGATTCAAACTTTTAAACCACAAACAGGCCTACTAAAGGCGATGGTTTCTCATAGATATACTTTTTCCCCCTTTCCTCTCAGAACCAAAGCTGAAGGCAATAAGCTCTCTTGACGTCTATCCCCGAGAGATGCTCCCCTAACCACCCCAGTTTATTCCTTCGTGAGGTGCAGCCTTTCTGGAATCCTAACTTTATTGGTGGGAAAGGTCTCTGATATGACCCCTGAACACTGTGAAAGCCCAAGGCTTTGTCTTTTGCTACCTGGTCATACACAGTAATTGAAACCGTGGTTTAGGCTTCTCAAACTTTACTTCTCAAATTTAGTATTTACACAGCTTGCTTGGGCATTTTTTTTTCTCAGCTAAAAGAAATCTTTATTAACCAAACAAACAATCATAGGAAAAAACTTCTCACATACATTTTTGTTCATTTGTAGTAAAATGAATCCCATATATTCCAGAGTGTCAAGTCATTGAATACACTAGTGTGATATGTAGCTACTTTTTTTTGTGTGTGTGTGTGTGTAGCTACTTTCTTAAGCAATGTGGACACTTTGGAGCAAAATCATTCCACTGGAAAACACATATTTGGAAAATAAATTTAAGATTTTGATAACATCTTTTTTTATTTTTTTATTTTTTTAATAAATTTATTTTTTATTGGTGTTCAATTTGCCAACATATAGAATAACACCTAATACTCATTCAATCAAGTGCCCCCCTCAGTGCTTGGGCATTTTGTTAAAGGACAAACTCTCGTAAACAGGTCTGTGGTGGAGCCTAAGACTGCACTTCCAAGGAGCACCCAGGTGATGCCGATACTGCTTTAGAAGCAGCAGTGAATAACAAGACTGACTGTCAGGGACTGTACACTCTGTGAGTATTCAGTCTTCAGCACTGGCTTACCTCCAGGAGTTTGTCCTCCCAGTATGTTGCTGGCCGCAAATGATTTCACTTAATTTCGTACAATTCCATACATTTGTTTAAAAGGATGTTTTATACTTTATCTCGTGTGTTTACATGTTTTTGGGCATGCAGTTTCAGTCTACTCTGTTGTAGAAAACAGAATTCTTCAACTAAGGAAGAGAATCTTAAAATCCATAGCATTCATACTTAAATTCATCCCATTAAGCATTTTTTGTGTCTATTATAAAATAAGTTGTACTGATACAGATTCAGTTAAATATTTTCATATGGAATAGATTTGGGTCATTTTAAGTGACTTTAGGATTCACTTTAATGACACATACAAAAAAGAAAAAAATGAAGAAATGAAATAAAGATACAATTAACTTTTAGATAATTTACCCAAATGACAGAGAAATAGATTGCATACAAACATGTTAGAAACCTATAGCTTGAATATTTTCTAAAACAGGGTTACATTAGAGGAGATTTACTATACTTTTGATCACTGCATTTTAAAATATACTTTAAAACTCCGTGTGTGTGTGTGTTTGTATCTGAATTACAATCATTGATATTTGCCTTGTAAATGTTTAGATCACTTAAAAATATTCATCCAAACTCACTCTGTATTATTTTATAGATTTGATTAGATATCTAATGATGCAGAATAATTAGTTTCTGGTTGTTTCATGCCCGGAAGGTGGGTTCTGCTAAAAACTTGTTCTCTAATTACTAAGGTCCCACTGCAATGACTATTCCTTAAAGTAATAGAAGGTTAGTACAACCTATGATTATTTTGTTTAACTGCCTTATAAAACAACCAACCTCTTAAAGGTTATCCTAATCAAAATCTCAAAAAGCTGCTCAAATCAACAGTGAAAACTTGACATATCTGGTGGCATTTGGAGCTTAGAAGAGCTCAAGATCAGACAAATGAATGCTAAAGGTTTGAATATGGATATTACTTATAAAGTCACTCAAGATCATCTTTTTTATTAAAAAAATAAAACAGAATGTTCCTGTATGCAAATTGTACAGCACATTCTAAAGAAGCATAATCCAACAATACATTTTACAAAAGAAAAAGAATAAATAACCCATTCTCCTCACAAAGAACAGTGCACCAGAAACGAAAGTCAAGTGAGGATAGGTTCTTTCAACTAAGGTGTACAAATAAAATAAGCAAAGACATAAAGCACAATGAGTTACTTGTAGAAACATAAAGTGAATGAGAACTTTCCAGATATATCAAGGGAAATGATGAGATTAGCAAAAGGTAAAATATATACTGTTAGTGAATAGAGACATGAAAAAAATAATACCCTTAGTGGTTAATATTCTGAATTAAGAAAGAGACAATTTGGTTCACTGAGAATTATACAGATTCCTCAGAAAGGATCATTGACAAAAGAAATGCAGGGGAAATGTTGAGACAACTTGAACACGCATCAATTTGTAGATCTGGATGCCACCGATTATGAAGACTTCATAATGAAATTACGATCATTTTCACAGAGTCCCTTAAAATTATTCTTAAAATAGTTTTAAGAACAAGACATGCTTTAGAGGAATTAAAAAGCAAAAACAGAACATAAAATATAAAACTGGCTTCAGAATGGAGACAAATAATCCTAGGTATGGCTTAGTGTAAATCGGCTAAGAAAAAGTAAATTTTATGAGGCTATGCCGCATAAGTTAAGTTCTTAAGAATAAGAAGGATTGTATCTTCTCAATAGATTTATAAGTTTTGGGTGATGGTTTCTCCCTGGGAAAATAGTAGTTATCGAAAGAACAAATGTCAGATTTTTCAACCTAGTGTTTTATTTTTTTAATATTTTCTTTTTTATGAGAGAGAGAGAAAAAGAGAGAGAGAGAGAGGCAGAGATCTAGGCAGAGGGAGAAGCAGGCTCTTTGCCAGGAGCCAAATGCAGGACTCAATCCCAGGACCCCAGGATCGCACCCAGAGACAAAGGCAGATGCTCAATGACTGAGACATGCAGCTGTCCCCAATTCAGTGTTTTAATGTAAAAAAGAGGGACTGCTTAGTGAAATATGAATATCACCTATTATTTTGTCCAGCCTCTGCTCATGTTCACATATGAGGCTAAGCTAAAGAAGTGACATCTATACTCCTTTTGAGAGGATGCAGAATCAAATCACATTTCCTTCAGTCATTATCTGATCAAAATGGCTAAAATTGCATTCTGTGTTTTTTGGCATTTTTGCTAAGAAGTAAAGGAGATGGCACTTCATCAAAAAAAATGAAGAGGCTAGAAATAATGTTTTAAAAGACTTTTATACAGCTTACATTCTAAATATCTCATATAGTAAAATTCAAAACAATAAGCTATTAATAACCCGTGTTCACATAACCTTATAAATAAGGCAGTGTACTTTGAGAATCTTAAATCACTAATGTTTTTTATGCCTGTGTTTTTTCCTCTTATATGAACAGGTCTGCACTAGTCTGCATTAATTAAATTTAAGTAGGATTTCTGAGCCTGGATCATCATTAAGTCTGTGGCCCTGATTTAAATCTGCAGTAAAACATTTCTCCATTAAGTCTTGTGCTTTTGTGTCATATTTCATACACTAGTTGTCTCTTAATTAAATCCATGATGGTCCACCAACACAGACTATTAAAATAACTATACTTTGCTCTTGACATATTTATGAGACAGAGTCATAAGACTATAGACTGATACTTGAACTACTCACTAGAAATGCTAATAACATTATGATGAAGGTAAGATTAGAACATTCCTCTTCTTTCTCTTCTCTTCTTCTTCGAGATTTATTTTTATAACTACAGTTCACTTCTATTTCAGGTTCTGACTTCTTCCCCAGACCATCTGAAAGCACTTTCATTGTAGAATAACTGCAAATTAATAGTCAATGGAAACCTTGTAAAGTGTTAATTTATATCACATGATGTTAATATAAACATTGAGATATATTCTCCTCTGAGTTTTGCTCTATTCACAGCTGCAAGTAAATACATTAATCTAGACATGTTTGCCAAGCCTTTAGGTGTTCAGAGTGAAGAAAATTTACAAGGACTGAAAAGAGAAAATAACCCTGAGTGAGAAAGCAGTTAACTTTTAGATGGGGTGAAAAGAAGCCCACATATGTCAACCTCCAATATACTGAATTTTCAATTTGCTCTCCTCAAAGAATGATAGCCTCTTCCTGGGTGAATTTCCAGAGAACTTAGCATATGGTGAGAGTTTCCAGTTTCTTTTGTTTGCTTTCAGTAGCTTGATGTACACTTTGAGTTTTGTTTCATTTTTCTTTGACACACTTTTGTGCGTTTGTCTGCCATATATGGGTAGGGACTTTCAGCAGGGAGAAGTATTCTTAAAGGGTCAGGAAGTTTCAAATGACTAGAAGCCATGTCAAAGCAGCCAGTATGTGCAGAAACAACAGGGAGACCCCATCAAGCCATCTAACACGAGCAGGCATTATCTAATACAAACATAGGGAAGAGTTCACAGTCTTTAAATTCATGTATCTGCTTCTTACTAGTATCAGTAGATGTCCTACAGCCTTTAAACATAATATTATGCAATTCATCATTCAGCTCTGGTTTTTTTAGCCGAAGTTTTTAAAAGTACTGCAACGTGAGAGATAAACTTAAAATAAAATATAGCTTTATGATAGCATTGGTCTGCAATGATGAATGCAAGTATAAAATAAATTCTAATGTCTTGTCAAGAATAGCAGCTACAGTCAGGCACAGCTTCACTAAACACATTAAATCTAATAAAATCACCCTCACGTACTCCTGACACTAGTAGTAATTAAAATAACTTGTTTCAAAAAAATTGGTCCTATACATGAATACTTATTGGCAATTATTTCTTAGTTCTTCAAACCAAAGATAACATAATTTGATTCTCACACAATTTTCTTGTAAATGCGGTTCATATTGGGTTTTATATGCAGCTTAAGACTGTTAATTGCCATTTTGAGCCTCACAGTAAAATAGAGTTCAATATGTCGCTTTTCTCAAGCATAGAGAAATGTTTGAGAAATGCTTGTCTTAGTCTAATGAACTGTGAATAATTTACATCCTGAGTCCTATTTTTCAGTATAAGTGGTTCTGACTTTTCTTAAAGCTTGTAAAGCCTAATCAACTTGTTACATTCATCTGATTAAAGAAATCTATGGCAAAGTAGAAAGATGAATCCAGTGCTTCTCAAAGGCTGCTTTGCTGTTGTTTTGATTTTCTTAAGGCCACTTTTTCATTTGGATCTATTTTTCCTCCACCTTTCTAGACAACATATTATATAAACTAAGGATTTTATTTTCCATATTTGTGAGAAAATATCATCTGACTTAGAATATTTCCAAAATCCCCTACCTCTTGGCAGGCACACTAGATAACTTCCTGAATTTACAGAGACCTAGCTGTTCTGTCAGAAAGAAAAAGGAGCTGTTTCAGGGTGTGAACATTTTTCATTTCCGAAAGGATCACAATCGTGAGATGTGATTCCAGCTACTTCTAAGCACGTGTGCCTAACAGAACTAGCCAAAGAGATCAAGACAGGGAATCTATATTCAACAACCACTAAAAACAGCAGCTTTGTGTCACCGGCATGAGAGGGTGGATGCAGACATTTTATCTTGTCCAGGAGCTTGGAAAAGAAGTAAGCTAATTTAATATTCACTATATATTTGCTCAAGGATCAGGTTTTTTTTGGTAAAGACATAATTTTAGAAGGACTTATAAATATATTAGAGAATGTGTGAGTCAAAAGGAATTTGACACAATTTGATTTTACTCATTTTGTGACAGGAAACTAAGATCCAGAAGAATTAAGTAACACATCTCTTCTTTCATAACCATGCAGAGGAATGATTGATAACAGAACAAAGGGAAATCGTGATATTGATTATTTAAAACTAGGGATGTGAAAAGAAGATGTGGGAAATACCAGTGAAGGAAGCAGCAGTTATTCTTTCTGAGACCATGCTATGCTATGGCTGCCAATAAAAGAGATCTCTCTGCGCTAGCTCGCCAGCTATGTGATTGTCTTATCCTCAATGTAAACGTTAAAGGGCTTATATGAAGTAGAAAATGGAGGGGGGGGGGGTAGAAAATACTTTATTTGCATTTAGAATCTACTCAAATATTAAAAATCCATGAAGTTAAAAGGCAGAATGGAGTCCCACTGTGTTTGCATATATAATTCAATATATATTGTTCCAGGGAAAACTGTTAATTAGAATATGTCAGAAGAATCAGCAGACAAAGTTAGAATATGGATATCAACCACCCAAAAAGGTCAAGGTATAGAAACTAAAACAGAGGCACTGACAAGATGAGGGAATACTGAAGTCAAGTTTGACAGTAACTGAGCAACAAGAAGATAGGCCAGGAGGCTAGAACAAGACAAGTGATGACTTATATTTGTGGGAAACTAGAATCTAGGTACAAATGAACAAAATATATAATCAGGGGCTGGCTGGTTATTGTTTTGTTTTGTTTTTCTACAAATTATGCTAGATGGTAAATATTTGGGGCTTTGAATGTTATATAGTCACTGTTTTAACTACTCCACTTTGCCAGCCAAATAAAGTGTATAAATGAATGGGCATAGCTGTATTCTAATTAACTTTTATATATAAAAAGAGGTTCCATATACATTTGGCTAGAGGCTATAATTTGTCTATGCATGTTCTAGATGGAAGGTAGCAATAGATAGATAAAGAAATGAATAGTTATTGATATAAATCTTTTTTTTCTCCGATAAGCAACATACCAACCTATTTCTGAGGTTGTCTATAAATACACTCTGAGAATGATGGAGGAGTATAGACTCCTCTTAAAAATAAAGAACACATCTTTGCCCCAAATATACTCCACGCCACATCCAGCAAAACTTAAAAAAAGAAAAATCAGAATCTATGATTAAAACCCTTCTCTGATTTCCCATTACAAGTAGAATAAAATTCAAAGTCTGGGACCTAACTCTGATTTCATACTTTACCATTCTCTCCTTTGTTCACTACCAAACTGGCCTTTTGATTTTTTTTTTTTTTTTGAACACTAAAGTTGACACCAAAGTCATTGAACTAGCTGTCCTCTCTGTTGAAACCCACCTTCTCACATACATATGATTAGCTTCATTTCAATATTCAGGTCATCAGAGATGCCTTCCATTTTCCCCCTTCTTCATAACATACTCATCAGTGTTAGAATTTACTCATGTACTCGTTTATTTTGTCTCTTAAATGAGAATAAGACTTCTATAAGGAAAAGAAGTATGTCTGTGACAGTCCTCACCATGTTCTAGGATTCACAGGAGTGATTGACACATGGTAGATGATCCTTAGATATTTTTAAATGAATAAATAAATGAATGAAGCCGGAGGAAGTTTTTCATACATTTTCTTTTGTGTTGCTCAGGACAGCCTTGCAATGTATTGTATTACTGCCAGATAATAAAAACAAGCTCTCGTGGAAGTTATAGGATTTGTCCACATTTACTGAGCTATAAAATGGCATAACTATAGCGTTAAGTTCAATGTTTGCCTCTAAACCCAGTTTATTTAACATTTGCTATCTTTTAAAAACTCTACTAAAATTTTACAAATATTCGTTCTTTGTGAAATCTCTGCACCATAAGGACTACTATCATCATCATTTTATAGGTGAGAAAGTGAGGTACAGAGAGGTCATACTGCACAAAGTCTCATGAATAGCAAGTGGCACAGCTTGGATCCAAACCCAGGTGTTAGGGCTCTAGAATCCCTGTTCTTAACCAATATATTATGTTGTATTTAGAAGACATAACCTGTCTGGGAGACTCTTGTATTTGAATAATCATAAATAGTGTACTTGTTTCCTATTGTTGTTATAACAAATGCCTCAAATTAGTGACTTAAAACAGCACCAAGTTATTCTTTTACAGTTCTGGGGACTCAACATTCTAGAATGAATTTAATGGGACTAAAATCAAGGGGTCAGCAAGACTAGTTCTCTTTGGAGTCTCCAGGAAAGAATTCATTCTGTTGTCTTTTCTAGCATATAGAGGCCCAGTGTATTCCTTGGCTTGTGGCTCCTTCATCTTCAAAATCAGTGGATAGTATCTTCTGTCTCTGACTCTGACCCTCCGACATCCCTCTTATAAGGAGCCTCCTGGTTATATTAGGCCCACCTTGATAATCCAGGATAAACTGCTCTTGCCAACATCCTCAACTTACTCAACTTAATAGCATCTGCCAAGTGTCATTTGCCTTCTGAAGTAATATTCAGAGGTTCTGGAGATTAGATTGTGAAGATCTCTGGAAGTCTACCACAAATAGTATCTATCCAATTGTTCAATAGTGAATATTTTAACCACATAATCAAGTGTAAATGTAATGAAGTCAATCAATGATGCTGTTACTGCTAAAGTATCAACTCAGTAAGGTCTACACCTACCCTTGATTCTAAATTGCCACTTCCACACCTATCCCTGCATCTCATTTTCAATCTGCTCTATTTTTCCCCACAGCACTGCCACCATTAACAACTATAAAATTTATTGTCTCTCTTCCACTAGAACATAAACTCTGTGAAGGAAGGGATTTTGATGGATTTGTTCACAGATATACTCCATTACC
Organism: Vulpes vulpes; assembly: GCF_048418805.1. Lineage (NCBI taxonomy): Eukaryota > Metazoa > Chordata > Mammalia > Carnivora > Canidae > Vulpes > Vulpes vulpes. The sequence continues at coordinate 126,192,061 of NC_132782.1, forward strand.
CATGCTCTAAAAAACATCTATTACATAACAGGCACTCAATAATTGTATATTAAATAACAAATCCATGAATAAACATCAGCACACAGATCATTCTCTGAGAAAGTAGGATAAGATGATTGATTAAATAACCACTTTGTTTCAATTAGCTCTTACTTGACTATTTAAAAAATATCTTATATGGATGATTCCACTACAATTGTATTATCTTATTGCTGAATTCTTTGTGATGGCAAAAACATGAAATCTAATGTTATAATATCTCCAAAAGATAGAATAATATATGGCACATAATAGATACTTGATAAAATTTGCTGAAAAAGTGAATGGATCATAGATTCAGGTACACAGAGAGTTAACTACTTTGCTATACTCATAGCTAAAAATGAATCTTTTAGTATGCTAAAAACAAAAAGATTATGCTTATTGATTATAGCAGAGTTCTAACAGTATATTCTAAATACTGTCTTTAAATAAATGTGTCCTCCCTGGTTTTCAATGCTAATTGTGTGTCATTGTGTGTAAAAGAGAGAAAACAGAAAAAGAAAGAGACAGAGTTGAAATATCACTGTAATGAAATGGAATTGTTTTTATTAAAAAAAAATTCAATTAGATTTTAGTCTTTTTTTTTTTTTTTTTTTTTTTTACCAGAACTTCTCAGAGTTATGTTGACAAAAACATATGAGAGTCCGGAGCCCATCTACTTAATGATAGGACTTGAAACAATCAGTGACTTTGTTACAAGCAAGTATAAGAAAGCTACACTTATTGCTTTGACCACATCCTGATCAAGATAAATCTTTAAACTGATGGATAACTGAGATGAGAATTAAGACTGGATTGTATTGTACACTCAAATTATCTAAAAGTCTTAAATGAAGCAGATTTTATTTACTCCAGATCATCTCAAGATTTTTTTTTTGTTCCATAGTTTCTAATTCTGTCAGCCATTTTAATATGAACAGATAGCAGAATCAGTTTTGACTTATATCCCTATATCATCCTCATGACCTGAAGATGCACTATCGCTTCCTTTTCTAAGAGCATTCTAGACTATATAGGATGTAGTAGTTTGAGAGTTAACTGATCCATCCTCCTCTACACTAGTTCCCTTTTTGTTACTTGTGTTGTGTGGGTATCTCTGAGTAACTCATATGATGCACTTCTTGTATTTGAGAGTTCTCCTTAGTTCTAACTGAAATGCTTATTCAAATACATCTTGGTTTATTTTCTCTTGCTTTTAAAATGTTAGCTCTTTCTGTGGACAATAGTTCTTCTTCCATTTGAATTTACTAGATCACTTCATAGTTTAACTGTGGTACATAACTCTTTTGAAATTGTCCTTTAAAAAGCAAAGATCCTAACTTTCCAGAAAGCCTTTTACGATTAATGTGAAATGGCTATTTGCCGGTATAGGAGCTTCAAAAGGCTCCCTGTCAGAGTGCCAAACCATAGTTAGAAGTGCCCTGAATACCCCTGTGAATGCAGAATTGAAATTACCTTGCATTATCATTGCATTGATGTGTCTTTCAAATCAGATAAACTGTCAATTCTATTTAAATAAACCTTACCCTCACAGAGGCTAGAACCGTCCTTCACTCCCCCATTCCTCCTCTTTTTTTAATTGAAACCACCACAAAGCTAGAATTGTGAATGTTTTACTTGAATGTTTTAAAGTAAAAGTTGAGTTGGCAGTGATGTTAAAATTTATTGGCCCACTTCAGTAAAAAAACAAAATCTACAGATGGACTTATAATATTTCATTTTTATTCTTATTCTACATAGCTGGACTCCTGCTTAAGTAGGAGGTGTGGAAATTAATTATTTTCCTCCCATGTGTACCATCCTCTTGTGGCTTCTGTCACAAATCAGTACACTGTGGGGTTTTATAATCAGAATTCTGCCTCCAAGAATGCCTCGTTAAGTGAATAATACCACCAAACCTAACTTGGTAATTGGCTCATTGAGTCATGTGACTTGCCATCCCTCTCTTCAGTATTGAGGTAGGGTAAGAGCAGTGTGTCGTTAATTATATTTATAAAGTAGTAGAGTTCAAAACGAAGAAAGTGAACGCAGAAATTTCAAACCTAAGAGACCTGAAAGATGAATTAGTTAATCTCTTAATTTGCAATGAAGAAAATTACTCTGGAGAGTTTGGGAGCATTATCCAGGGTCCCATGGGTACTTTGAGACAAGACTTTCCCACTATACCATATCATCACCTTCTTTACCCTATAAAACAAAAAATCCCATCAGCAACAGTAAAGTAGACCTACTACAAAGAGACTTATGTGTACACACTAGATGTCAATTCAGAAATCTAACCATGTCATTCTGCATCATAAAATCCTTCTATGACCTCTTCTCATTCTCTTCAGCATAAAATTCAAAGCTGGACATTGATTTTTCTTTACAATCTACCTCTTAACTTACTGGTTTCCTGTTTTAGGACCACCTCACAGGCACTCTTATTAGCATTTCACAAAATATGCCACATTCTAACATATCTTCTTTCTTGTAAACATTGCTTATTCCTTCCACCTGGAGTTCTCTTCAGTCAGAGGCAATCAGATAAGGATGCTGTCCTTCATGAGTAGAGCAAGCTTTATTTTCTTTGGAAGCATTTCCTAAGCTCTCCAGGCGATTTAGGGCTGTTTCTCCATGCTTTTCCCATAATACCTATTTTATATCTTTCATAACACTCTACCATTACCATATATTTTCTGGAATCCACAATTAATATGAGCACCATGATCAGAGAGACTTTAATTTTTTCATTTCTGTATTCTCAGTGATTAGCATGGTGTCTGACCCTCGTAGGCATGTAACATGTTTGTTGAATGAACAAATGAAAATAAACACGTGTTTAAATGATGATCACAAACTTCTCCCCATTTTATCTTCCTTTCCACCTCTTTGTTTATGGGCATCAAAATTTAGACCTCTACCATGATTTCTCTTTTAGGCAGATGAGTATGCCATTCCTAATAATAAAATAATTCCCAGCAACTCTTTAATTACTTTCATCTTCAATTGGCCATTAATTGAGTTTGTGTAGATAACCAACTCAATTTAATTCCATAGTAGAGGAGGTATGTGACTTTATTTGGCATTATACTTCATATTTATATGTCTTTAAGAAACATGAAACATGGGATGCCTCGGTGGCTCAGCGGTTGAGCATCTGCCTTCAGCTCAGGGCATGATCCTGGAGTCCCGGGATCGTGTCTTACATCGGGCTCCCTACATGGAGCCTGCTTCTCCCTCTGCCTATGTCTCTGCCTCTCTCTTTCTGTGTCTCTCATGAATAAATAAATAAAATCTTTTTTTAAAAAAAAAGGAAGCGTGGAACATATGGAAATCATGTGGATACTTCAGATTGAGTTCTTTTTCTATGATGTTTGCATAGATCAAATTAATGAGATGTATGTTGAACTTTCATTTTGCTTTTTGTATACTCATTGTCTGAATGGGGAGAGTCTTTTTCCTGAGGTATTATCCCTGGGAAGATGATATAAAATATACCTCAGAGGAAAGGAGTCTTACTGAAAAAAAAAAAAAAAAAAAGGATAAAAAAGCAATTGGATTTTGTACAGACTGACTAATTCTATCCCAAATTATCATGTTACAAGTCATGAAACCACAGATATTAAAACATTCTGCTTAGCTAACCAGATGAATTATGATAAAAGTTTTATATATGTAATATCATGATTTTAAAAAGGGAATAAAATTTTAGGCCATTTTTGAAGTCAATTAATTTCCAGAATTAGAAAACTTGGCTAATGGGAATATAACAGACCTAAATAGAGTGCCTCGTGTGAGTAGCTTTAAATGCATAGTTCTTTTTTAAATGGTCACATAAAAATTAAGTTTAGAATAATATTTTGAGATAACTGGTTAATGTTGCTAAACTATTCAAAGGTAGTGCTTTGTAAGGATTCATTCCCAGAATGCCATACTCAAAATGACAAATGCTTAGAAAAATAAATACAAGGAAAATTAAAATGTAAACAGATTGATAAAGAAAACTAGAAATTCCTTTCTGCTCAGATGAATTGGATTAAAAAAATGCTTCTGGACAATGAGAACAGACACAGGGATGTATGTGTTTTGTGACTCTGCAGAACCAAGAAAAAGTAAAACAAATATATCATGCAAATATATCATGCAAAACAAATATATCATGCATTCTATCATGCACTTGCATTATTAAGATATACACTCTGTGTGGCTTCTAAGATATACATTTCTTTTTTCTTGATAGCCATTGTGACATATCTTGCAAACTGAAAAGATGGTAGTTTGAGAATACATGATGATGACTTCCTTCCATGTTGGAAATACGGAGACCAACTTACAAAGGGTCTTCTGTGGATTGGGGCATCTAGACAGGAACGCTCCTCTTCATCCTTGAAGTAGTCCTAATGAACCACAAAACTCAAGAACTTGGGTGTCTTAATGCTCTTTTCAGGAGACCATGGATGATAATCTTGAACTCTCCAGACTAATTTTCTTTATAAGTTTTAGTAGAATGTTTCCCACCTAAAGGTCAATAATTGTTGAAGAATGAATGATATCTGATATTCAAGGTCAAAGGTGTTTACAAACTGTCACCAAATTCAAGCACATTCTTCTACAGCACTTTTTAAATTTGCTCTGCAGCTCACCAACAGAAAACTATGAAGAGTACCCCAAGGTGGGCGGGAGTGGAAGGATTTGTGGGGGGAGTGGAAGGAGTTGGGGAGGAGAAGACATCACAGTCCAGCATCACAGTTCACTATAAGAATGACATATTATTTTGACTATCAAATGAGATGAAATATAATATTTTTGTAAATAAATTTTTTTAAAGATTTTACTTATTTATGTGACACAGAGAGAGTGTACAAGAAGGCAGAGAGGCAGGCAGAGGGAGAGGGAGAAGCAGGCTGCTCTGTGAGTGGGACTTCATGGGGGGCTCCATCCCAGGACCCTGGGATCTTGACCTGAGGCAAAGGCAGATGCTTAACTGACTGAGCCACCCAGGTGCCTCTATTCTTTGTAGGCTATTAAGGTGCTAGCTTCGTGTATTAAAATTATTAGTATTTGGGATTACTCCCATAATTTTATTTCTTGCATATTTCCTGCCACTAATCTTAAAATATATTTAGTTTCTCCAAGAATACCTTGTGAGTATAAAAACTTTACTTTTTCCTTCCTTTAACTTTCTCCATAGTGCCTAGAGAGAATTTTTGTTCACTCAGCATTTCTTGGCAAATGAAAAGCAGTTCTGGGGATCCCTGGGTGGCTCAGTGGTTTAGCACCTGCCTTCAGCCCAGGGTGTGATCCTGGGGTCCCAGGATCGAGTCCCATATCAGGCTCCCTGCATGGAGCCTGCTTCTCCCTCCGTCTGTGTCTCTGCCTCTCTCTCTCTTTCTCTCTCTCTCTCTTCTGTGTCTCATGAATAAATAAATAAAATCTTTAAAAAAAGAAAAGCAGTTCAACAAGTATTATGAAAATTCACTGACATTTGGAAGCTATCAGACGCATGCTAATTACATGCTTCCTAGCCTTTTATCAGATGCTGATAGCAAACCTGGCCTGACTGCTCAATGACAATATTTCATTCGATGGATCAATCAGTGACACAATTTTCTCTATGAAAAGAACACATATTTACTGTTATAACAAATATTACAGCTACGAACTCTGTTAACATCACAGAAATTTCCACAAAATTTATTATTTTTGTATTGTCATTGTTATTTCCAGTATCATCCCAAGACATCAGACTATAATGAGCTATGGGGTTTGTGCTGGATGAAATCATTGCTTTATATTCTGATGGCTGGCGTAGCCCAAGTGTTCCCAATTCTGTGTCTGTACTCGTTCAGCTTTTAGAGAGGTGTCTTTTTCAGCTAGCGATAGCATAAGGCTTTGCCTCTAGAGTAACGACAATAGCATGTCAAGGAGGGAAATAGGCTTCGTTGTACCTGTGGTTTGATGTAATGGTTGTTAGGCACGGATCCATAGAGAGAAATTTCACATAGCTCAGAGATATTCAACATCTGCCATAAGCCTTGACCCTATTCTACAACAGTGTCTATAAGCTATGGGGGGACATGTTATTGAAGGATGTCTGATTCCAAGAACCATCACAGCTGTCACTGGGGTTTATTCTATCCACTGGCTGATATGCTTATCATAAAACCACAAACCTTGTATTGACTCGTGTTCAGATCTTGACTGTTCCCATTATACAAGAAAGAGTTAGAAAATAAACACTTGTAGCAGTTTCAGCTTAATGCTTTTTAGAATTGTGTTGGCTAGACAGCAAATCAAATATTCCCCCTCCCTTCTTCCCTCCTTTTCTACTCTTCCATTAAAACAAACACATAAAAATCAAATAAAGGATCAGATCAGGGATCTTTGTGGTCACACACTGCTAATGCCTGGAACTTGAAAATTGGACCTAAGAAATAGATGTGATTCAGCTAGTAGAGATATGTAAATCAGGACAAGTTCTGGGCTAAGAACTAAAGAAAAAAAAAGAAAAAGAAAAAGAAAAAAAATCAGGTCAGGTCTGGAAGAAATTATGCTCTTTGAAAGTAAGAGTTTAAGCAACACTGTGCCTCAAAGCATCAGTGCTGTACTACTGGTATTTATGGCTGGCTGGCTAATAGATAAGTTATCATAGAGATGCAGAATGAGAAAGTCTAGAGAGAGAATGGAAGTATTTTTCAACTTATTAGCTAGATCAAGAGATCTACTAGCTAATACCTGAGAAATGGTTTTTGGTAGCTGGTACCTCCATGTCTGAATGGTCATTTGTAGTTCTCATATAATCACTATGATCATTTCACTGCCACAAAGGGCAAAATTATGATTCTTATGAACACCACCTCTATTTACGTTTAACTAGTAAGAGCAATACCCAGAACCACGTAGAGGTCTTTTTTCACCCTTTTTGAAGTACACTTAGCATGATGTTATGTAATGGAATTAAATGCAGAGAAAATCTATTTCATAACAGTAAGTCAGGTGAAAGTTGTTAAGCAAGGCAGTCTCTTGTCCTATTGCCTGCACCTGACTGCCAGTAGTTAGGATGTCCCTCACCTCACTCACCATATCTATGCATGAGAGAAATGATCTGGCTTTGAGACGTTTCCCCGAGATTCTTCAACATAGTGCTCTTTGATATTCATACTCCTTATTGTAGGAGTGCTCTAAGTCATCCTAGGCATATATTCCAGTTTTCTCGGCTTTCTGGGGACTTGAAGCTGCTTTAGAATAGCCTTAGCTGTGCCTGCTCTCTTTACTACATGGATCCTGCACATAGTATAGACTTCACAGAGCAAAAGAATGCCTGAACTCCTGCAGTTCATTCTCTTCTTTATGCCAACAGCTTACCTTCTATTGTTTTTTTTTTTTTTTTTTGGTTGGTTGTGTTTTGCTCTTGGCCAAGCAAGAGATCATTTTTGGCCTCTAACTAGTCTCTCTCTCTCACACACACACACCCCAAAGCAAAAAACTAAAACACACCAGATTCCCATTTCTCTGGTATTATTGTATCTTACTGTAGAATCTACACTAATTACTAGTCACCACTGAGCTATCACTTTCCTCTTTTATATCTATTGGTACGTCTCAATTTTCTTTGGAAGTACTGTTTGTCATATCTCCTCTGCTTTGATACTGAAGGTTTTCTAAAATGTTAACGTAATCAGGCTTAAAAACATTCACCGACACCCCCTGCCACTGGGCAGGTATTCCTGCTTCTCCTAACGCTCCTCTGTGACATCCCTCTGTGTCCTAGGCTGCTAAGTTGTAACAGAAATATTGTGATGGTAAGGGCTCCCATATAAAAAGCTTTTTTCACAAACTCCAAGTTGGTCTATAAAAACAATGCTTTATTAATATGGCTATAATAAGCATAGTTTCTTCCCTCCAACCCTTATATACAACATACAAAAATAATGTCTCTTATGGGCCATATCCTAGCACATACCTAGCATTGTTGTTGCAATGGGAGGGGGAACAATTCTCAGACGAGAAAATTGTTAACAATTAAAACATGTTTTAGACAAATTTCCTCTCTGCACAGCACAGCTCCTGTCTGCCAATTTGCATGTGAGAACTGCTGTTTAAACTACACTTATTCTGTTTGAAAGAAAAGGAAATTGTGCCGGACAAGATGTCAATCCTTTGGTAAAGTCAAGGTAGCTTATCGCTGAGTTTCCTGTTCATTTTGTAGGACTTCACTCTGTCATGAAAGGATATTTGATATGTTTGGTATGGGTATGGCAGATGGTAATTACACTCATAAATTCATTTTGTGATGATTTTCCTATTATTTTTCTGGTCACAGAAATTAGCAATCTATTTTGGTTTCTAAGTATCAGAGGATCATTTATTCAGTATTAAGTGATTATTTGCAAGGAGCTTACTCTATACCAGGCACCCTAAAGGTGTTCTGCTTCTCTGGCTGAACACTGAATGACCCACTCATGTGGATCTTATATCTTACATCTCATGTAAGATTGAGAATTAGTGATACAAGTAAATCCCAAAGCAAAAATAACTGGAATATTTTAATGAAACGCACGGAAGTTCTTGATATTATTATCAAACTAGCAAAGTACAAATTTTTAAAATAAAAGATAAAAATAACTTCATACAATAAATACTTCATTGTAACAGTCTATTGCAATTATATGACCCCAGATAAACAGGGTGTGGCCCCCTAGAAAATTCTATAAAGGTTAAGAGCTCACTTCAACAGGGAGAGACACTAATTTTACACAAAAGGAATCAATCACAGTGACTATACAGAAATGACCTCAGCAGGAAAAGAAAAAGTCTACTTTTATACAGATACTAAGAACTCACCTATCTATACTTAGGCTAGTGAGCAGAACAAACACTTGACAGACTGAAGGAGAAATTCCTAAGCCTCCATGCAAAATACTACCTGGTGCCTTGGATGTGATACAACACCTAGGAGGAGTAATACAGCATGGAAGCCTCACTAAAGCTTGGAGGTGAAAGTATTAAAAATGTACTCAGTAAAAATATACTGGAGCATAAAATTATTCACCAGAAAAGAGCAAATGGCACCCTCAGAGCCAGAGTTCTACTAGAAAGCATCCCAATAACAAGAGACAGGTTAGTGGACCTGCTGGAATGGCAACACCATCCAGGTAAAAAGGATTATATGGCCCATGCTTGTGCTTTCCAACCTTGCCCAAGTACTCTGTCTTTGAAGCATATTCATAAAATAGTCTGAGATGACTTTAAGCCATAGTTGTCACTTTTTATGTAATCTTTGCAGCTATTTCCCCCTATTCCTTTTCTAAAATTTCAGCTTGATAGATTGTTTCTAATATGCTTAAGATTTATAATGGAAGTCAATCTCCTGACTGGTAGAAGGAATGCCTGAACAGGTTTGTATGTAGAGGAGAGATACTGCTAAAAGGTAACCTCACCTTTAATTTCACCTCTCCGGTACAGTGACTAAAGAAGGCATGGGCTCTATCATGTCATTAGCTTGTCTCTTGGACTCTACAGTTCTATCCTTGATGGCATGCCTGTGTCTCCAGCTCCCATCGGGCCCCTAGAAGAATGCTGAGCACACAGGAGCATAGTATGTTATTCAAACGTTCATTTGTAGAATGAACCAATGAAGAAGCTTGGCAGCCTAGAAAGAACACTGAAAATTTTAGATGCTTCAGCCAATGAGAACTATATGTAACTGTCTTAGCCAAATATATTTATCAAACACTTGGAAGTCTGATTTAATACCTGAGATTCTATTGAGCTCCTGAGGTGCAACAAATTACAAATCAAGAGACTTGGCCTATTGTTTTGGCTGGGTGGTCAAATATTTACCCAAAAAAGCCAGGAAATCACTGTCTTAGTGTTTGGATCCATGAAATGGGAATAATGTTAGCCTCACGTGTTTGTTGTTATGCTTGGCCAAGACACTCTATGTGAAAATGCTATTAAAAGAACTAAGAACTGTATAAACATTAGGGTCGTTGTCTTATTTTACAAATGCCAGATACTGAATTGATTATTTGCTTGTCTGTGTCTCTTACATTTTTACATGTGTAAATATATGGACAAATAAAAAATGAGGAGAAAAACTACTTAAACAGTAGCCAGACCAAATATTTTTAGTATTCTTTACTATGCTTCTAAATATTTAATAGATTATTAGTAGATGCAAACATAGAAGACACTATTTCACATTTGCATGTTAATGAAAAATCATGAATTATACATTATTTGCTGTGTAGAGTAGTGGAAACAGTATTCATTTTTTATGGCCATAAAAACTTAGATTGTCTCCTGAAACACACATCAAATCCCCTTCTGTAATAGTGCCAGAAAGATCTGCAAGCTTTATAAAACCATCTCCAGCGAAATTAGATAGATTTGTTTGTGCCGCTTTGCAACACGTTACTGTGAAAGTTCATTTTAAACAAAATAGTTTTAATAATGTCATTACTAATGTATATTTGGTCATCACTAAAAAATGGGGTTTTAATATGAATACTTCATTTTAATAAACGACAGAGGAAGCAAGTTGCCCTGAGTCAGCAGGAAGTGGTTATACACCAGAGAACAGCCTGATTGTGTTAGATTCATCCAGAACACTGAACAGCCCAGAGACGGTCCAAGAAAAAACAACTGGCTTTATTCAAATGATTAGGCTTACTGCAGCTCAATAGTGAGATTCACACATTCTCCTATTATTTCTTGACCTTATGCCAAAAACTCCTACTTATAGTAATAATTAGAATTAGTGTTTCCAGTGCATGCCTCCCTCCATCTTCCTAACAAACAGTAAAAAAAAAAAAAGATGCTTACAAACTATGCAGTTAATGAAATTTTTCTTTACTTTGTTTGATTAATACAGCTTAATTTTCCTAACTCTTTACCATTGTAACAAGTATATATATCTTATGTTGCTAAGTCACTACAAGTGCCATCACCAGTATTGCCAATCCTACAGTTTCGAAGGAACCAGTGTTTTCTTTCTGCTTCTCATTAAATTCTAAAGAAATTCCTTTTATTTTCCTGGTCAGAGCAAGCACATATGTAAAGCTATCTTTGACTGCTGTCATTCTGGGTTGTGTGCATTTTTTGTCAGTAATATGGAAAACTGTAAATACTTCAAATATTGAATCACAAATGCTGGAATTAGCATATAGTATAAATTATTGTGCCTACTATTTTAATGAAAGGCACAGTTTGTGAGAGCAGTTTGCGGTCTGAGCGGGCCAATGAAACCTTCATGGATGTCGATGAAATGGTTCTGTCTACAGACCCATCTGAACACTTCACAAGGCTTCCCCTTATGCCCAGTCTGTGCTGCCACGAAGGAAATGGTGAAAAGAAAGTCATGTCATATTTATGCATTTAGTGATTCTTGCAGCACTGTGGTTATTACCACTCACAGAAGCCTAACACATACATCCAAGGAGTTTACCCTTAGTTGGCAGGACCTAATGGGAAATCAAATAGAAATCACAAGGTGTGAAAAACAAACAGGATGAAAATAATCAAAACCTAAAAAAAATATTTAATAGAATAAATCTGATTGCTAAGCCAAGCGGGATCTGAATTCCTTATAGGAGATTCAGCTCAAGATTGGAATTCCCAAACCCAAACTGGACCACACAGCTCTGCCACCATCTGATTTTACTCTGCCTTGATGAGGCATCTAGCTGGAGGCAGTGGGGCATTTGGAACCTTCGTTTTCTTATTTCTAAACCGGGAGAATAAAATCTCTACTTCAGTCTCCTCAACTCATTTGTTGTCATGAACAAATGATCAGAGATGAGTCTTGTAAATTCTACATGGCTACATGCTGATGGCATCTTTGAGCTCAAGGCAAGAGCCTGTGTGGTAAATCCATCATCTCGTTCCTCTGCTTCCCACAGGGGCCTCCCATGGCTTCACACAGACACTTGGTAAGCCAGGCTCTCTGCATGGCCAGCAAGTCTTTCCACAGCCTGGGTTCTGCTGCTCTCTCCAGTATGACTCAGTATGTGCAATAGTTATACTAGGGTGGGAATGGTCCAAGATCATTTCCACTTCAAGGCCTTTTATGTGCAAGACCCTCTGACTAGCATGCTTTTTGCCCAGGTCTTGACATGGCTGGCTCCTCTTCCTTCCAGCCCTGTTAAATTTTACTTCAGCTGGTCTTTTTTAGCCTCTAGCTAAGGTGTCCTCGCCCATAGCATTCTCTGCCTATTGTCTTTTCATGATCTGAAATTATCTGCCTCAATTGTTTACCTGTTTGCTGTAAGTGTGCACAGAACAAGAGCTCCCTAAGAGCTTACTGCTTATTCAGTTGCCTGTCATGTTCACTACTTTAAAGTCAGCACCTAGAAAAATGCCCAGTGCACAGAGCAGACTCACTAGTACTTGTTTGAATGATGGTGGGACAGTTCACTGGGAGGGACAGAGAATGAGGAGGTCAAAGACCTTGACTGCTTTCCTTTTTGTAAACTGTCCCAAATCAGTCCCCTGTCCTCATCCAATGGCTCCTACCCTCTCTCTATCCCAGCTGTCTTGGATCCCTACTCTATCTTCTCTCCTAAGATTAAAAATAATAACAGTAATGATAAGTGAGCACTAACATGTAGCTAAGTATTTCACATACATGATCACATTTAAATCTTTAGACCTTTTTACTTTAAAGAATTAGAGATATTAAACAATTTTTGAAGATCACAGCCCAAGAATCAGAGCTTATTCTCAAATGCATGTTGGTGGAAAACCCATGCTCTCACCTGCACCATACTGGTTTCTATATAGCAAAGCCCTACAGACAGTGACTCAAACTCTTGCTTCAACACATCTTGGCTCACTTTTTCTCTACCCTGATACCCTCTATCCTGGGTGATGAATTGATTGAATTATCAGAGAAATGAATCAGGTAGATCATGCTCATGTTTTCCCACGAAGGTATATATCTTATCAGAAGCCTTCTGAATACAAAATAACTGACAAAGGAACACACCAGATTGATGATCATAATAACAGCTTACATTTATGGAGCACACACCTAGTGTTAGTAGCTTGAAGCCTCACGACAACTCTGTGAAACGGGGACTGTTTTTATTCTTATTTTTACAAATGAGGAAACTGAGGCATGATGGAGCTTGATTATTTGCCCCAGTCACAAAGCTAGCAAGTGGTGGAGCTGCAATCTGTACTCGTGTGACTAGAAAGACAGGATGCTTAATCATTATGTTAAACTAAACCACTATGAGAGAGAGGCAAGGGCTGGTTTATTCAGCCTATATATAAAACTCACCTTTAACAGCAACTCATTTTTCCATGGAACATCTGGTATAAGATGAGCTCTTAAATAAATCACTTTCCATTTCTGGCAATGTTAGTTAGTGTTTTCATCTTGTGATTATATTTAATATTAGAATGATTTTTTTTTTAAAAAAAGGAGCAGAGTCTTAGATAAATAATCTATTTTTCATTTGATACAGATGAGCCATCAAGCTAACAATGTCATTAATCACCTTAATATATCTATCACCATCACGTTCTCTAGAATTGTTTCTTTCTCTGTCGAGAAGAAACATAGGAAATAAAACAATTGTGTCATAAGAAATCATGCAAAGAATCCACTATTTCCATTTCAAGTTTTTTTTTTCTTGGTTGCTATTGTTAAGATCTCAAATCATACATATTTTAGACATACAATTTCATTAAGCCACATTAGCTTAAATAAGGAGGATTCTAATAGGAAGTGGAAGTAGTTGTATAAGAACCCCCAAATACTGGTAGTTTCAATGAGAAGTATTTCATTCAAAATGAGACATTCTTGGGGCACCTGGGTGGCTCAATGGTTAAGCGTCTGCCTTCAGCTCAGGTCATCGTGATCCCACTGTCCTGGGATCGAGTCCCACATCAGGCTCCTTGTGGGTAACCTGCTTCTCCCTCTGTCTATGTCTCTGCCCCTCTCTCTGCGTCTCTCATGAATAAATAAATAAAATCTTTAAAAAATAAAAATAAAATGAGACATTCTTTTAAGAAAGTCAACCAAAAAGAAGAAAAAATATGACAGAGGTTTGTGGATCAGACATTTTAGTAATTAACCACCAAATTTCCAGATGCTAAAGCAGAAAGCAAGTTATGTCTTACAGAAACTGCCCTCTGGAGAAAAGGAAAAAAAAAAAGAAGGATTTTGAGTTTGACAGTACAACCTTGCACCAGCACCGGTTTCTTCTCCTGCTGGTTCAAGGAGTTCTAAGCACCCTTCTGTAAATCATCATCTCACATCTATTTATTATCTTCCAGCTCAGTGCACAATACTATCTGTTACACATGGATACCAGCAATAATACACAAGGGGCTCCGGCATAAGAGGCAGCAAGCTCTGTGCTCATCTGTGCTCTGAGTCTCATCCTGCAGTGGAGTTTCTGCTCATCCTGTAGCCACCATCATCAGCAATTAAAACAAAGGTATTATGTTTCCAGTGTTTATTCCTCTGTATTTTACCCATGCAATGTGATGTTTTTCATCCAGGGCCATATGAATTGAGAAAGTGTTTGACTGCCTTAAAGTAGCATAGGTTGAAGACTTTTTTTTTCTTTTTCTTTTCTTTTCTTTTCTTTTCTTTTTTTTTTTAATTCCATAGGACTTTGGTAACCTATGTTACAAGATGCTTGCACACACAGTAGCACTGTTTCTGTTCAGTAGAGAGCTAAAATACAATGAATCTCACATTCCCTCCAGAACAGTTACCAAAATGTTAGCTATTGCTGCAGAAGAGGAAATCAGGGTGTGTGGAACAAAAGATAACTTTAAATGCATATGTTGCAGTGATTCTCAACCTAGGCCTAAGAATCACCTGGAAAGCTTTAAAAAAAATACAGACACCCAGGGCTCATCCACCAGGGATGCTGATTCAATTAGTCTGGGGCAGGGCCCAGACGCTTGTATTTTTTTTTTTAAAGCTCTCTGGATAATTCCAATTTGCAGACAGGAATGAGAACAATTGGTATATGGGAGAAAGAAACTTCAGAGCCCAATTGTTGCTTTACTGCCAGCACACAGCTAACTAACTTATGAGACTGAACAAGTCTTTCAATTTCTTTGTGGTTTCATCCATCATACGGGGTTGTCATAATGACTAATTAGACTGTGTAATTTTTTTTGAAAAAAAAAAGAAACTATTTTGATGAGCATAAAATGTTATAAAAATATATATTTCTAAAATCTCTGAAATCAAAGAATCCGGAGGTCTGTTGAGTTCTAGACCCAGGAAATTTGTCTGCAATCAAGCATATCCTTTTATATCTCTTAACCTTATTTCCTTACTTGCAAAATGGAAATAATGTTACTAATTTATAGCAGGAGGAAGAGGGAGATAAATGCTGCCATCTTATAAAAGTGAGAGGATTAAAAAATAATGTTTAAGGTGCAATTTCAATCCATTCTGTTTTGGTTTTGTTTTGTTCCCTTTCTTTCAAAGACTCTCTGAGGATCAAATGAGTTCATTTATGTGAGAGCACATTATAACTATAATTTATTATCGTTATGCTGTTATTATTATGTTTTTATTATGCCTCAATTTCTTCAACTGTAAAATGAGAGTATTGAACTAAATCATTCTAAAAATGTCCTCCAAGCACTAAAAATCTGTGATTCTTAAAAAGAGAGAATTGTACAACCTCTCTCTTCATTTGCTTCTTCGTGTGTGTGTGTGTGTGTGTGTGTGTGTGTTTCAGGTGGTATTCATGGAAAGAAGGTTCCTGAGCTGTCCTAGCCTAGAATTCATCACACTTGGTGGCTGTGTTCCTCTCGGAATAACCTACAGGAGAATTCTGAAGGGTTTACAAATAAGAATCCCTTTCCATTCTAGAAGTATAGGTATACCCTGACTTCTGCGGGTTTCAAGTCATTACACTGGGTGCAGAGATTAAATTTTGTTTCAAGTCAGAAGGCTAAAGGAGCAAGTCCGCTGACTATACTGCTCTCCAGAACAGCCCACAGAGGCCCATGCTGGTCTCCTGTGACTCACTGAGAAACAGAACTTCCAGCCTCCTCAAACAAACACAGTGTCCAAATTTCTGATGCTAGTTTGGAGGAGGGAAACACATTCTGCATTTGGGTCAGAATTCGAGAGAAGTAACAGAAAAATGCTTCATTCTTTTAGTAGATGTAGATCTGTGTGGTTTCCCTGTTTATTGTGGGAATCTTTAAACAGTCCTCTCTGCTGGCTCATTTCCTTCAGGATATAAACATGCTCAGGTTTCTCCAATCTTAAAACAAAAACAAAAGGAAATAGAAATTTAAAATCTTTCCTTCCACCCAATATAATTTTCAAGCGATACCACTTCTTCTTACTTTCATAACCATCATTCTTAAGAAACTGTCTACACCAGCTGCTTATATTTCATCTCTTCCAATTCCTTCCTCAATCCCCAGTAACCTGGCTTTGTCTCTACTTTTGGCCAAGGTCAGCAATGACCTCCCAGGGGTTAATTTTAAAATGTCATTTCTTTCCTTATTTGAGCACACTGGCAGCCACCGTATCTCTAATTTCATTGATGGCTCCTCTTATCTTAGATTTTCTCTTCCCCTGGGTTTAAAACACTGATGGCTCCTACTTCTCTCTCTTTCTCTCTGCCCTGTCCTTAGCTTCCTTCAGGCTCCTTGCATCCTTCTTCTGATCACTCTGCACACACTTTCTAGCTGGCCTCACCTAAATGCCTGGGAGCAGTCACTAGAAAGCAGCCTGGGTTTGGCAAATCCTTACGTACTACTACTTTCTTAGGAAGTGCAACCTCAGAGAAACATGAATGATCACAAAGGGAAGTGAATGAGGAGTAAGAATATAAGAATATAGCTGCTTCAGTTTTGTGTAAAACACAGCTGACTTCCCCCTCTCACTGTGGGCTTCAAAAAAAAAAAACATATAGAATCCTATATGTTTCAGAACAGACTGTGAAGAGCAGGAAAAAGAATGTGTCCACTAGTTCCTTTCCCAGTTGGCCAAAGTTCCTCATGGGCATCAACACCTGCATGTGGAGTTGTGCCATCCAGTCTTTTTGTGTGCTGTCAAACAGCACAAAGCTACTATAGCTACTGTAGCTGTCTACAGCTACTGTAACAAATTACTATAAACAAGACTTAAAACATACAAATCAGAGGATGCAAAAGAAAACCACAATCCCCACAGGTACATAGAATATGACTGGCTTTCTACCCAAATCCCAAAAACTTCCAAATTTATGCTTACCATTCAGCCCTTCTTCTGGGTCCAAAGTATCTATAGGACATTTTAAACAGATGTCTCATAGGCTTTTTATACTAAACATATGCAACATTAAATTCAGTCTCTTTTCTATCCTTCTACTCCCAAGATCTGCTCCTCCTACAGGATTTCTTTCTTTTTTTTTTTTAAGATTTATTTATTCATTATAGAGACAGAGAGTGAGAGTGTGTGTGAGAGAGAGAGCAAGAGAGAGAATGAGCAGGAAGCGCAGAGCGAGAGGAAGAGAGAATCTCAAGCAGAGTGCAGAGCCCAAAGTTGGGGCTCAATCTCATAACCCTGAGATTAGGACCTGAGCTGAAAGCAAGAGTGAGACACTTAACCAACTGCCACACTCAGGTGCTTCTCCTACAGGATTTCTTTCTTTCTTTTTTCTCTTTCTTTCTTTCTTTCTTTCTTTCTTTCTTTCTTTCTTTCATGAGTGGCGCCTTCATAAACCTAAGAACCCCAAATCAGAAAGCAAACAGTCATTCTTGACTCCTCTCTCTGCCTCACCAGTAACCTTTTCTTAACATGTTGGAGTCACTAGACTCCATCTTTTCTCTTCCATTCTCACCATTCCTTCCTCATATGGTTTTATTTTCTCTAACTTTTCTCCATTCTTCCAATTCATCACTTTTTCCAATCGATGCTTCATTTGACATCTAGAATTACCTTTCTTATGTAAATATCTGATCAAATAAAGTCCATGTCCTTTTGCATACAAATTCCTCAATGACTTATTAATGCCTTCAGGAAAAGATTGGTAGTCCCTAGTAGAACATTCAAGACACTCTATGATCTGGACTTGACTTCCATTTGTCATACCTTGTTCCATTTCTCCTTTTAAACTTCAAATTTTAGCCATGTTGAAATACCTGTACTTCTCCCAACATGTGATGTTACATTATACCATTCTTCCTCTGTACATGTTATCCTCACTACTCAGAATGCCCCCGTCCCCTCACTTCTTCTCCTTGGTTATGCCTACTCATGTTGCAAGGTCTGGATTGTCTTTCCCAAAAAACCTAATCTCACTTAGTCCCCTTCCTGCAATATGGACTCAGTACTTGTACTGCTTGCTCTCATTATATCCTAACATAGCTCTTGCCACACATTCTGATTGTTTTTCCTTTGGGATTTTATTTCTCTGAAGAATTGTGAATAATTTTGAGAACAGAGATACCATGTTTTATGTACCTTTGATTCTTTGGTAGGTATTTAATAAATGTTTGCTGAGTGAATAAATGGTCTGGGTGGTAACAATACACACTTCAACTTAATAAAATAAATTATAATGTTAGAGAGATTAAGTGACTTAATATTTTGTTGTTGTTATTATTATAATCATATTATGACAGACTTCTAGGAAAAATTCTTGTATAGGTAGATGACTCTTGACTAGAGATTTCCTTTCCAGCATTCTCCGCTACTGGTCCAGGACTTCTTCCTCCTAAGAGCTAACAGTTATGTGCTCCTATGTCAAGCCAGCCACTAACTAAAACCGTTAATCCTCATATAACCTAATGTGATAGAACTATTTTATTTCTACGATACAATGAAGGCACTATAGCACAGAGAAAGTAAGTAACTTCACCAGGATAATACTTACAAGAGTCAGAGCTGGGATTTCATCAGAAAATCCCAGATGCCAGAGCCTGAATACCATTCAACATACCATTCCTGTCACCAGATAATTGGTTTAAAGCACAGGGAAATATAGACACTGGGAACCCTGGATTCTCATTCCTGCTTATTTTAATCAAGCAAGAGAGCTTTGTCTTGGTCACTGTGACTATTTCCCCACCTACAAAATGAAAGATGGTGTTTAATTCTGATGTTCACTATGGTCTCTTCTGACTCAAATTTTGTTAATTCTATCAGGTGTCCAAACGAGCTTTAGAAACTCAATGGGAAAGGGAATCATTATATTTCTAATGCCTAAAAATCCATTTGCAAAAGGTGAACAACAACAACGAAAAGCCCCATACCATAGAAGTGACCAGGGAAGTGCAAGGCTCCCTACCACCTACTAGAAATGCAAATGACCCTGTTTATCAGTGTATTTTAAATGAATCCACCATCACTTTCTAAATCAGTACATTACAGGAGCAATTTATGAAATTACTTTTCATCCTTTGTTTGGCCCTCTTG
The DNA here is from genome assembly GCF_048418805.1 of Vulpes vulpes. Taxonomy (NCBI): domain Eukaryota; kingdom Metazoa; phylum Chordata; class Mammalia; order Carnivora; family Canidae; genus Vulpes; species Vulpes vulpes. Next base: position 126,211,484 of record NC_132782.1, read on the forward strand.
GGTTTTTATCCTTTACTTCTTTTGCCAGTTAGATAAATAAAGTTACTTTCCAGAGCTGCTCAGCTACATCCTTCAGGTGTCCAAGCAGGCAGAGGGAAGCCACTTTGTAGCTCATTTCTCTGAAGGGGAGCCCCCCTTCCACCTCAGCTAAGGAAGATACTAAACACATTGTGTCTCAAGGGATGCATTCAGGGAAAAATATGACTCCAAGAGAAAGCAGCCTTTGTTACATGGAATGTTTCTTACCAGCCACCATAGGTATAAGATTGTGGTTGTAAATATTACCCAAGCAACCCCCAGAAGTAGGAATGAGGAAGTGTGTGTGCTTGTGTGTGTAAGGGACAGTTAAGTGTACGCAGAAAAGGGTAACTTTCCAATCTCTTAAATTTGCAATTAATTAAAGGTCAGGAGCCCTGGCTTCAAACCATGTCCTTAAGTTCAGGCTCTGCTCTTTACTAGCTACACAGCTTCCCATAAGCTCATCTCTCTGTTTCATTATCTACAAAAAGAGTAGCTGGAAAAAATAATCTCTTAAATTCCTGTAGTTCTAACATCCTATAACTCTGATTTTTGCTAGAGTTCAGAATTTGCATTTATTCTGCTATCCCAGATATTGCCACAAAGTCTCTTTTGTTAAAGTCAATTTCATATAGCTCAGAATCTCATGCTCAATGAAAACATATGGAAAAAAAAACCCAACGTTTATTCCTCTCAATCGAGTTTAAGGATAAGAAACTAGAGTGCAGATGGTTCTCCTGGGTAAACTGCACTGAGCCCACGTTGCCCTGGTTTGGAATCCTCTTCTCTTGGGTCAGAACCAGACCAGTTTTGAGAGGAAGTCAATTGCCTTCCTAAATTTCATCTGAGTTATATTTGAATGGAAAAAAAAGTCACAAATAAAACCCAGGAAGAATTTTTTTGTTAGAAGTCAACACATTATTATAAATAAAAGATTGTTTGGGCTCTGAATCAACTTTATTTCTTGTCTTTTTGCTCTTTTGAAAATAAAAAATCTTATTTCCAGCTCATAAAGTAGCATTAGTTCTTATTATTCCATACATTAGAAGTCAACTGGTAATTCATACAAATTAAATTAGTGATTTTGCATTTAATTTACTGATGACAAACTATAGGATTCAGCAGTTTTGCTCTGATAACCTTTAAAATGTATTAATTCCATCAGTGATTTACATAAGGCTTTATTTCCCACTGCTACAGCTTCATTCTCCAAAGCAGAAATGCCCCATGGTTTTTCAATTTGTTACCTAATCAGCACAACATATTCCTCCTTTTCTTCCTTTTATATTGTCTCCTAAATTTGAGACTTCAATATTTGAAGAAATTGCACCAAGAAATCTCACATGGTTTTTCTATTTCTGTGAACCTTTAAGGGAATAAACAGAGAAAAATTATTCCATTGAACTAGGGGTGCTGCTTGCAAACACAGTGGTCTTAAGATGATTGCATTCAAATGAATTTTTTTCAAATCATGGTACTTGGACATTACAAAAACATTTCCACAAATCCACCTAAAGCTCCTAATATCAATATATCAAAATCTTTGGGAACTATATATACTAATGGCAAATACTGGAGTTCTGAAAAGAAGTTGCCTAAGGTGATTCTAATGTGGCATACTGTGTGACAAAAGCTGCTCTCTCTACTCTCTAAATGCCCGCATTCTGGCTCAGGAATGAGGACATATATTCTCACCAGGCTTATCTTTCCTTATTGTTATCTCCAGGCCAGAGGACCTCAGATATAATGGGGGTGATTCATGAGTTTGGAAAGCTGAGCTTTGCTTGTTAGAACTCCAGTTTCTTTAAACTAATAAAACCATATATGCTTTTTAATCTAGTTAAAGAAAAAAAAAATCTAGTTAAAGCTATGGCAAACCAAACAAACAAACCCTCCTGCAAAATTTAAGATGGTTTTGGAAATTTTTGTCTTAACCTAAAGGCAGTTGAATCAAATCATAAATCAAAAGTGCAAACATGCCATTCTTCCAAACTCAATTCAATAAAAGTGTTTATCTCACAGAAAGAAAAGATGTCAATGAAGATCTAAAGCACTACCAAAGTACCACCAGGGATTCCTGGTGTTCCCTGCAGGGGGTGTGGGATATTTGGCTGAACCAAGACCGTTGACATGGGACATGGGAGTTTGGGAAGAAATGATTGTGTACTGAAAGCTTTATACTGAGAAAGTAGAAAGAAGTTTGGCCATTTGAGTAGAAATATATATGTATTAATATTCCTTGAAAGTTCAACAAAAAGAACCTTGCAGGGAAACTCTTCTTTGAGGGCTGCACTGGGAAACTGTTTTAAATACAAAATGCAAAGATAAATACGGTAACTGTGTTAAGGAGATCTAGTGGTCTATGGGAATGGAACAATATTCATACAAAATCATGCCACTTGAAGTCACCTTATTCTTTTGATTGCATTGTATTCATTATGTCTATACTTTCCATGTTTGATTTCTTCTGACACTGAATCTGAGTTAAAAATATATGATGTTCTACAGATTTTTCATAATGAAATAAGACATAAAATAATATAACCTATACAATATGACCTATATATTACTAAGTTTATTTTCCTTTAATATGTTTCTTATCAACTATACCTTCTTACGTAAATGTTTACATTTTCTTTGTAAACTGTTTTATAAATAACTCTATGAACTATATTTTATATAATTTATGTAATATATATTATTTGTTTATATAAAATATATATATTTATAAACAATCCTCTGTAAACTGTTTTAGAAACAATTTCTTTAATGTTTATTTTATTTTGAAACAGGTTCAGGTTCTATTTATTTGCTGAAATTGTATGCTATTTAAGACAAACTTGGTTTACTAAACTTTCCCGTTTATAGTTCATGTTTTCTGGTTTTGTTGCTATTCTGAATGTATTTAGAAATCATGCCTTTTTAATATCCACATTCCAAATAAACTCTGATTACTACCCGTTTCTCATTTCTTCACTTTGTATCTTGCACTCCCGCAGTTCCATTATGATCAAATGGACAAAGACTGCAGTTTAGAATTCAGTCAACTAGAATCTCTATTTCATGAGGACAGTGACTTAGTCCCACAGTTCCTCAGTGTCCTCGTTTCTCCAGTTTCTAGGATAGTGCCAGTCACAGAGTAGGCAGTCAAAAAATATTTTTGAAGGAATCAATTATTGAAAGCATTCCTAAGATCAGTTGACCACTAGTCTTCCCAAGGTGGACACAGCCCACATGGCCTGTACCAAGGTGAGTCTGTTGGGGTTTTGCCTAGTGGAGATGAAAGCAGTCTAATGAATCCTATCCCAAGTGGGAAGCTGAAGATCAGAGTCAGCATAAACTACAATTTTCCCCAGAGTGTGGATCAAGTGCCAGTTCTCAGCCTCCTCCTATATGTTCCATCCTGCTGTTATTAAATGGGCATGCCCCATTAATTTGTAAGGCATGGTCATGTAAGAGCTGTATCATATGATTTCACTGATCATAATGTGGATAAAGAGAAAAAACTAAATTGCAAGATCACATCTTATTTTTAAACTGTACAAGTGATTTTTAAAGTATTACTGAGAAAGTAAAAATTACCAGTGCAGTATGGTATTTGTTAAAGGAATTAGAGGTAAGCCACTAACACAGGTCATTATTTAAAGATTGCACAGTAAGTTCTCAGCCCAGGTGATCTGGATATTTATTTCACTGAAAAAAAAAAACAATGTGTGTATGAATTGAACCATATAACATCATCTTAAAAATATATATAAGTCTCATGATGAACATTTGAAACATCTCCTTTTTAAAGATATATATTCTAATACAATATCCAGCTACTCAGTGCATGAGGATATACGACACTGAAGTATTTGTATTTTATTGAAACTCTTTTTTTAATGGCAGTATGTGTGTGTTTTTACTGGAGACTCTTTAGCCCCTGGGGTGTCGAACTTGGTACATTCTGGATATATTTCCATGTAGCTGTATTACTTTATTATGGCAATTGAAGCCAAACTTTACATTTAAATTTACTATATGGTAAAGAAACCCACTTCTTCATTAGAGAGATTCAGATAATGGTCTCGTCCTTAAGGAAACTGATTCACAAATGAGAATCCTGTATATTGTTTCAGGCTCTACCTTTGCTATCATGTAGTCTTGGGCAACTATCTCTGCAGTTTGTCTCTAGTGCCTATATTTGGAGAATCTTTTTGCTAAGTAAATTCCACAGGTTGAATCAGGAGAGTTCTATGATAAGATCCTCACTGACACTAGCACAACTAATTCTTGTCAAAATGAAAAAGGTTTTCTAAGACTTAAAAGACTAAATATACTCTGCCAGCTGTTCTAGACATGTCAGGTTATTACTAGCATGTTTATGACTGGGAGCAATGGGAATAAAAGTCCTCCAATATTGGCAATGTGCAATACTCAAATCTCTAAATACTACTGGTTTTTCTGTGATTGTAGTATACAGCTCTGAGTTTAATTTAAATAATATATGTTGGAGAAAGACCATAGGCAAGAGAATAGTATAAGCCTACTCGGTACCATGTTTCAGGGTATCCAAAATAACACAAAATATATTTTAAAAGTGTGAGATTAAGTGTTAATGTAGAAAAAAAATCAATGATGGAGTCATATTACAGAAATAGAGCAAGTGTAGTTTTTCTGTGTTAAGTACTCCTACTCATTCTTTAAGGCCCAATTGTTGCCCTGGTCCATTTTCTAAAGCAGAGAATTACTTCCTCTTTTGCGATGTCCCTATTCTTTGTATTTTTTCTTAATCATGGCCATTATGCAGCTACTTATCTAATGTCTTTTTCCCCTTTTACATTGGCAATACCTAAAGTTTGGGATTAAGTCATTCATTCATAATCATGGTGACAGTTGCCTAGCACATGGGAGACACACAGTGAATCTGACTGACTTATTGAACACATTAATTTTAGTTTTATTATCAAAGCAATTTTTTAAAAAATAGGGACTGATGCTGTATTGTAGGGGTTAGAAATTTTTTTGATAAAAGGCTAGATAAGAAATATTTCAGCACTTTTGGACCATATGGTCTCTGTTGCAACCAGTCAGCCCTTCCTTTTTCATTGCTAAATACTTTAATAACTCTTAAGACTCAGTTTGATTAGCCATTTCTTTATGAAATATTTCTTCACCCCCTCAAAATGCACTGCCTTTCTGTCCTTTGAGCTCCCACCCAGCTGATGGTTCTGTTATACGATGGATCACATTCAATGACACTCATGTAAATTTCTGCCCCTGGTTTTAAACTGAATGCCTAGTGATTAGAAACAAATCCTACTCATTTGTGTGTCTTCATTACATAGCACATCCCTGATATGTAATAGGTACTCGATAAATGTTTGCTGAATTGTCAGAAATCATTGATTCTTACCTGGGATACAAAACACAGACTGTAGATATAGGTTACAAAACATGGATCTGTAACTTCAAATAATATAATTTCACTTTTTTTCACATTGCTATACCCTCAAGATCAACAACTGGCTCATAATCTAACCAGTTATGTCACGAAGCATCAGCATTTCAGTCTCTTCCATATAAATCTCATTCTTTCATTAAAAAACATGCAACTGGGATATAAGTGAATTCCAAGTATGAGGGGTGGCAATTAGTGAAATCAGCGTCTGGGGCACTGCCTGTATATAATTGGACTCATGGACTATTGCCTGTAACAACCACAATAATGATACCTAACATTTACTGGGTTCAAGCTGCTTTGTGCAAAGTAACCCATTAGAGCAGGCTTAGAGATCCAACAGCAACATACCACACCTCTAAGTCAACTGTGAGTTGTTGACCATGCTGAATTTTATTGCTCCCGATGGGCTGCACTATTCAATATCCTGCATCCCACATCTGTGGCTTCATCTCTAAGAACAGAAAGGATATGCAGTGCTTACTTTCTTATTCAGAAATGTTATTTTCAGTCTAGTCAGACCTAAAAATTTTAGAACCTTTGAGATTGTGAGAAAGTATTGAGCTTTTCTTTTCTATTAGTTTTTTTTTTTTTCTTACGTACTGAGGAGAAATCATGGTGTTATTCTGGCCGGGCCTCTGCTATGGAAATGAAATGGATTTTGAAAGCTCTGCTAAGTACTAGCAGCTTGGCACTGTTAAAAGACCTGGAAGAATCTTTCAAGTGTGATTTAAGCCAACACCCACCTCTGAACTCCTTACATAAGTCATTTATTTCTACTACCTCTTGCATTCAGGTGACTCAATCTATGTGTCTAGTCCTAATTACTCTCTAAGCACTAGACTAAATTTGGGCAATACCATAAAGAAACTAATGTAGAACTGATTGAATCTCTTCCCAAAGTCAAACTGCACATCTTTAAGATGTTCCTGGGAAGAAAACCAATTCTGCCTTTCAAATTACAGATTAACTCTGTCACTCACTAACTAGAAAACACCTCCTATGTCCTGTGAGACTCCCCATTAATGTTAAAACAAGCCCACCATCTTTCTAAGAGGAGACAGTATAATATTTGTTAAGGGTGGACTCTAGAGCCATTTGGATTGGGTTGGGGTTGCCAGATAAAACACAGGAAAAATGATAAGTAATTTTTAGTATAAGTATGTCCAAAATATTGCAAAGGACATATTTACACAAGGAAATTATTCATGGTTTATCTGACATTAAAATTAAAGTAGATGCCCTGTATTTTAATTTGCTAAATTTGGCAATCCTCATTCTACCACCAATATCTAACCGTGGCAAGTTACTCAGTTCTTCTGTTAAAGGGGTATAAAACAGTATCTTCCTAATAGGGCTGTTCACAGACTGAAACCATGTAACATTAGAACAGTGCCTGGCATATGGTAATTGTTAGCGAATTTTATTTTTCTGATCATCTAGATCAGGGATCAGCAAACTTTTCTGTAATGGGCAAGATAGTAAATATCTTGTACCCTGCAGGCCATATGGTCTCTGCTGCAACTGCTTGACTCTTCCATTGTAGTGCAAAAGCAGCCACAGACAATCCCTAAACAAATGGGTACGGTCATGTTCCAGTAAATATTTAAGCAATGGGTAGATTTGACCCGTGGACCTGTGTTTGCTCTAATCTAGATTAAAACCCTGTAGTAAATCTTCTACTCTCCCTATTGCATCCACCACCTTTTATTAAAATATTTATTACTATACTCATCCCCTTTCATTATAACATTTACTTATTTTAAAGAAACTTCTGATGGACCACAATTGCTTACTTCTTAATAATTCTAATACTAGCTAATATTAATACAGCGTGACTCATTTTTAAAGCATTTCATATGAATATATATAATGATACTCTCTCTCTCTCTCTCTCTCTCTATATATATATATATATATATATATATATATATATATGTTATATGAATCTTCACAACAGCATCATAAAGCAGGTTAATAAAAATTTCCCCGTGGTATTTTTTGATTCTTTCATAGATTCTACTTTTCTTCTGTGCATTACCTTTCACTTCTTTCAATGGTCCCCTGCAAGTATCCTAGGTTGCAGTTTTCCTGGACAATTTGCTATATCCTGAATATTCCCCCTGCCTTTCCTTTATGGATTTCTGCATGTTCATTCCTTATCACAATATGCTTTCTATCCCCTATCTTCTTGTCGAGGGATTGTATATGCACAGAAATAGTAGAAACTAAAAGTTCAAGTTGTTAAAAATAAAACCCTCTGTTGTCTCTACTCTGCTCATTTTAGAATTGTGTGTGTGTGAATGTATGTGTGTATATGCGTACATGCATGTGTGCGTGCATACTACAACTGGTTTGTACCTTTCTCTTTATCTACTTTGAAGTCATATCACTTCTTTGTCCAATACTTGGGAAATAACCACCAATGTGACTAAGACCCAATTTGGCCTCGTGTTTCTTGATTCCACTCTGATTGCTGTTGTCAATGAACGACTTGTGGCTCAGCACACTAATAGCTCTTCAACAAAGCAGACTTAAAACCAGAAGAGAGGGAGGTTCTTTAATGAAAAAAAATTATAACAGTTGAGAAATTAGAAGCCCTCTCTTATTATTGTATTGCTCTCCTTTCATCTTTGCCTTCTGATGTTTTCTTTTCATTTCTTCCTTGATGCCCTGAATGTATTACGAAACATTTTAATGAGATGTGGCTAGGTCCAGCCCTGGCCAATAATTAACTCCTTCCCCTGCGTCAGACTGCTAGAATTTTATGGTATTTCCAGCCTCTGGGAGTTTAAGCATAAGGTCCTAGTAAGAAAGTGTATATCACCCACACAATTTCTAGGATAAGCTGCTTCTAAATCATCAGTGAAGAATTCTACTTAAGAAGTCAACTTCAGATAGATTCTGGGGATGGGGAAACAAAAAGAGCAAGGAGATAGAGGCTCGAATACAAAGGCAATTTTTAGTCAGCTTGGAAGAAGTACGATGTGACTTAAAGAGAAGATGAGGCCGGGAGAAGATTGCCACAACAATCACCACAAAGAGCGAGAGACATATAGTTCCAAAGTCTCAAGTGAGACAAGGATTGAAAACATTATCTGTAATCCTCCTCATCAGAAAGTAAATTTCACAAAGTGGGATGTGGAGTAGATAAAGTTCAAACTTCCAATATAGAAATCTATTTTTCCTCCAGAAATATAGGTTACACTTTGACAACTTTTGCCAAATGTGTGCATGTGTTCTGTCTGTATCTCTACACCACTCAGAAAGCATTGATTACATGACATTTTGAAATGGTTCAATTAGGTAGCTCAAAATGTCTGCCACATAAATTATACAACAAATATTGCTCAGAGAGTCTCCATTTTGGTTTTAAAACCTTGCCTGTTATATATTCCTTTCCTATCTTCAAATGGCTGCACTTTCGCATGAACAGCACATTACTCTTCATCCTAAACACACCTTAATGAACTCTTCACAGCATTTTGCCATTACCTATAATTTTTAATAATGGAGTCTGACTACTTTAGCAAAGAGGAGCCCAATTGTCTTCATCCACTCAAGATAAGGTTTGGAAGGAGACAAGCCATCATATGATCAGGTATTACTCTTCGTCCATACCCTAAAGCCTTTCTCCGTAAGATGATAGCTGAGGAAGACACCATAGAACACACAGGCTGCTGAGCCAAAAGGCTCAGAGCAATGAGAGGAGAAGGAAGACCAACAGTTCCTAAAGTTCCCAAATCAAAACTGCTCCCACAGGTCACAAGCACGTCCCTGGGACAGCCACTCACCTCAGCAGCAAGAATGGCAGCATTGGAGGCATGGTGTCCCTGACGGTTATACAGCCTGGTCTCCTCTCGCCTGCTCTCCCTCTTCAATCCAGGGTGCTAGAACTTTATCAATTGAGTCTCCTGGCTTCCCTCTTTCCTTTTTATCAGCACTTTCATTGACTTGGTAGGGAGCAGCCTCTTTCCGAGGGATGTATTCCAGTGTGGATGAAATCAGTCACGTCCTAACCTGGAGGCAGCCACTTGACACAAGCTAGGTCACTCAAATTGCTCTGGTTTAGAAGGAGAACAGGAGGGCAGCCCCGGTGGCACAGTGGTTTAGTGCTGCCTTCAGCCCAGGGTGTGATCCTGGAGACCCGGGATCGAGTCCCACATTGGGCTCCCTGCATGGAGCCTGCTTCTCCCTCTGCCTGTGTCTCTGCATATCTCTCTCTGTCTCTCTCTCTCTCTCTCTGTGTGTGTGTCTCATGAATAAATAAATTTTTAAAAATCTAAAAAAAAAAAAATAGAAGGAGAACAGGAGTCCATGCCACATGAGAGAAATGATGCTAGAGTCATTTGTTATATGGTCCCAGCAGCAGGCCTTGGGCCGACAGTTTTGCTGTGAGACCATTCCCATATTTGCAGCTTCATAGCCCCTGGAAACACTGCAGCACAGATCCATTCCCAAGCCTGGTATCTGGCCTTTCTAAAGATTCTGTGAGCTTCTACTATCCTTCAAGAATATCCCCTTTTCCTGGAAGTTGAACACTGCAGCACAGATCCACTCCCAAGCCTGGTATCTGGCCTTTCTAAAGATTCTGTGAGCTTCTACTATCCCTCAAGAATATCCCCTTTTCCTGGAAGTTGGCCAGAATCAGTTTTCCCTGCTACCAGATGAAAATTGACTGGCAGATGCAAGCTGGTGATTAAACTGCTGAGGAGAATTTACCATACTCAGGGAAATCATGTGTGTATGTATGTGTCTCTACGTGTATGTGTAGGTGATGAGGAAAAAACGGGTACAGTAACACTTTCATCTGATGATTGGGGAGACTAACACATGGAGGTGAGACCTTGTTTTCATGCTCGTTCTATTCAGGCTAGCAACCCTTATACATTTCTATGCTTCCTCATCAAGTTATAAGGAAAAATTCACAGGACTGTGCTCCAGTGTATAAATGTCTCTTCTCTCTTCAAATGCCACCAGGAACTGTTAACAGCATATTCTTGGTACTTAATATGGCATAGAGTAGTAGTAACTTGCAACCAAGTGCTAGCTTGTTGCCTGCCACTAAAGCCAGATAAGGTGAAATCTTATTAGTGGTTATTGCTGGCCAAAATAGACCCTCCTTCCTTATGTCTGTCCTCCAAATATCTCCCCAGTGTTGGAGAGTCAGAGTTCCTTCCACTGAGTGTTCTCACCAAACCTCCACCTTAGCAGGCCAAATTTACTCTTCAAAGCCCAAGCCCAAAACACAAAAGAAAATGAAATTCCAAACTTAAGCACACTCTATCTCTTCCTGCCTAAGTTTGATTCAAGCAGTCATATTTTATATTATTTTTAAGATTTTATTTATTTATTCATGAGAGACACAGAGAGAGAGAGGCAGAGACATAGGCAGAGGGAGAAGCAGGCTCTATGCAGGGAGCCCGACGTGGGACTCGACCCCGGGTCTCCAGGATCAGGTCCTGGGCTGAAGGCCATGCTAAACTGCTGAGCCACCCGGGCTGCCCAAGCAGTCATATTTTAAATGATAAATCAGTATAAATAAATTATTTTTCTTAAAAAGGAATTTTGAGAAGTTTTTTTTCTATCATGTTTCTACTAATTTTTTAAAACATGTTTGGAGGTGTTATGAGTACGTAGACTCCAGGGAGTACTAAACTTTAATCTGCATGAGTTGTGGTAGAAGATGTGATGAATGGGGAAGAAAAAAAGTCACAGAAAATGAAAAGAGGTGACCACTTCCTAGGTCACCTTTCCCTGACCCCAGTTAGTCCTGGACAGGAAACAGGTCCTTATGTTATTGTGAGACTTGTTGCCCCATAAGACAAAAGTACATTGTCTTAGAAGAGCCTCAGTTAGCAACAGTGATTACTATATCAAAGGGAAAAGAAGAAAAATTACACAAGCAAAACATTTTCTATGATGTTCTTATAACAGTGATCAGGGATGAATTTTGAGCATTATTTACTCTCCCACTCAACCATTTTCATTTGAAAGTTCTTAAAAATGAATCTTGCTCCATGTTTACAAATGGTAGAAGCAAATAAGGAACAGCACTTCAGTCTTATTTTGGAAATTTTAGCTTATACACACACACACATGCACACACACACACGCACACTGCAGTACACCAAGGTTCTGACAAATGATAAATGGCAATCAATAGTCCTCTCTCTTAGGGGACAGTCCCAGTGGCTCAGCAGTTTAGTGCCGCTTTCAGCCCAGGGCCTGATCCTGGAGACCCAGGATCGAGTCCCACGTCGGACTCCCTGCATGGAGCCTGCTGCTTCTCCCTCTGCCTGTGTCTCTGCTTCTCTCTCTCTCTCTCTGTGTGTGTGTGTGTGTGTGTGTGTATGTGTGTGTGCGTGTGTGTCTAATTAATAAATAGTCCTCTCTCTTGCAGTGTTCCTTCTCTCCACTTCCATCTTGTCCTCCCTCTATGCTAACTAGACTTTAGTTGAGCACTTTTCCCAAACTCCTTTTAAATTAGCATAGCCATGACCACTCCTTCTTCTCTTCCTTCTTTTATTTTCTCCTTCTTTCTCTTACTCTTTGATTCTGCCTCTTCCTCTTTGATTATGCCTTGATTCTTTGATTCGGCATAATTAAGAAATAAGTATAAGGCAGCCCGGGTGGCTCAGCGGTTTAGCACTGACTTCAGCCCAGGGCCTGATCCTGGAGACCCTGGGATCTAGTCCCACGTTGGGCTCCCTGCATGGAGCCTGCTTCTCCCTCTGCCTATGTCTCTGCCTCCCTCCCTCCCTCTCTCTCTCTCTCTCTCTCTCTCTCTGTGTGTGTGTGTGTTTCTCATGAATAAATAAATAAAATCTTTAAAAAAATAAATAAGTATAAAATCAGGAGTATGAATAAAGAAGGAAGGCAACTAATAAAAAATAAAATTGGAGTTCTTGGGGAAAAACAGCAGCATCCTCACTTATGCCTTGTGAGGAATATCCTGTATACAGTGAGTTCCACACCTTTCATACACAGCATGGTTCTTACATAATCTGTGCTGGGTAGTCTCGGTTGCCAAGTTAAACTGTAAATTAATTATACTAGTAAAACACTACAGAGGCATGCTCCGTATTTTTTTAAACATCTAGGAAATTGATTCTAAAAAGCACATGCTGACCATATACTTGTTGGTTGATTGATTGTTGATTGGTCCTATCAATGAAATAGGAGAAAGGCTAATAGATTTATGGATGAACAAAGAAACTGTATTATAGAAGGTCAGAGTTCTGGAAGATTGTATTTTAGAAGAATAAGCTTTTTATTCAATCATTCATTCATTTAACAAAGAGCTATTGAATTTATTATATTCCATTTAAAATATTTGATCCTAGAGTAAGATAAGGATGAAGAAGCATTCCTTATCTGTATTAAGGTAAACCCTGGAGATTGACCCTCAGTGGTTATATTAAAAGGGCGCTGGCTTTAGTCACTTCCAAAGACTCTAGGAGCAAGAAGCTGTCATTTTTATTATCAGAGGGTAATCACTAAAGGTGGACCAGGACAGTCAGCTATAGGAGAACCACTGGCCATCTTGAGAATCACAACTGGGGAGGGCGCTAAAGATGCCTCCAGTGAAATCACAAAAGCTTCTATAAAAGAGTATTAAATGTCAGCCAAGTCCAGAGTGCATGAGGTCATCTTAGAATAGCACTTCTCAAAAATGAAGTGGTTTCCTGGTCACCATGGCAGAACCATGTTGGAAGAGAGAGCAGCTATTGTGAAGGGCTGAGGAGAGGGAAGAAGTGAGGAGGCCAACCACCCCCTCCTCCTAGAAGGCCTGCAGCTTGGCCAGTCCCTCGGGCAGGGTCAGGGAAAGAGCCTAGAGGTTAAATGTTGATTAATATACTGGAGTAGACATTTAAAATTACTGAATTGAGACCATACTTAAACAACAGGGCTTTTTGTTACCAGGATATTAATGGAAAACGTAAGAAATTGTGTTTCTTTTTTTAAAAAGATTTTATCTATTTATTCATGAGAGATACAGAGAGAGAGAGAGAAAGAGAGAAAGGCAGAGACACAGGCAGAAAGAGAAGCAGGCTGCTCCACAGGGAGCCTGATGTGGGACTTGATCCCAGGACCCCAGGATCACAACCTGAGCCAAAGGCAAATGCTCAACTACTGAGCCACCCAGGTGTCCCGAGACTGTCCATGTTTCTATGGCAAGGAGAGGACAGCTCACACTGAGGACGCTGAAAGGGTTACTGATAGAAAAATTAAAGATGTTTTTCTAACAACTCCCTAGGAATTAGCTTTTCAATATTTAGTACACAAGCATACTGCTTCTTCCTAAGGCATGAGATTTTCTTCTTTCTTGATTTGCTCTGTGTACCCTCTCAATTGTACCCATAGCATAGAAAACATGATCATATTTTTCTCCACAATGAAAATTTCATTTTCATGGTATTTTGACTTATTGCAGGTGTTAATTATGAATCTGCACAAAATTACAATCACAAGTTTATACAGTCTCAGGATTGCATAGGACCTGGTCCATGTGCTGCATCCTCTACCTACAGTATGTAAAACTGGCTTAGAACTGTTTCACGAACAAGAACTTTGAGCATTTTTTTGTATGTCTCCTGAGAAAGAACTTTGCTTGACCTTCTCCTAAATGCTCCCATTCAGCTCCATGGGTTAGAATTCTTAAAAGAAAAAGAAAGAGAGGGAAAGGGAAGGGGAAGAGGAGGAACAGCAGCAGAGTTTGTAACTCTAATTACTTTGCTTTAAAAAGCAATTAAAATATTTAACATATACATCTAGGATTGGCTACAGGTTAGGTTGCTCTACTGTGACCAAAATAACTGTGATTTAAGCAAAATGAGTTTGTTTGTCTCATTTAGCAGTCAGAGCTTTAATAGTCCAGGTCTGATTGATGGATGGCTCAATGGAGTTGGGACTAAATTCCTTTTACTCTGCCCTATGCCATCTTTAACACAGGGCTTCTCACCTTATGATATAAGAGAAGTGATCCAGTTCAGTCATCATATTCAAATTCCAGCTAATGAGAAGAGGAAAAAGGAATGAGAAGACAGATTCTTCTTTTTAAGGATGAGAATCAACAGTTATAAGTATCACTTCTGTTCACATTCCATTGGCCAGAACCTTGCCACATGGCTACTGCCAATTTAAAAGGAGTTTGGGAAATCTGTTCAGCTCAGGTCCTATTAGGATAGAGTGAGTATGGGGAGAACAGACTGATAATGGAGGAACAACTAGCCATCTCCCATTTATATACAAGGACTTTTAAAAAGTCTATTGTAAAATTTCATTTTAAGTAACATACCTGTTTTTAGAATACGTCATCCAGAAAGTAAAGCCCAGGGTAAGGATTAAAGTGCCAATGCTTGGATTGGAATGTCCTGACTGAGAGTGTTGAGGGCGAAACAAGAATGGGGAATGAGGCAAGGAAAACGTCAAAGCAATGTTGATTTTATGCATTACTATGGCTCAACATGTATTATTTTTTCATTATGCAGGACTGACAAGGAGAAATTGCATCTCAAAGCAGCGCACAATGGGGAAAGCAAAGAAATATTATCCACCTGTTTCCTGCCCTTTTCTCACTTTCCAATAGTCAAAGCTTAACCCACTGGGAGCAAATGCTCCTGAACTTAGAAATTTTGTCATCTGGCCTCTTGAAAGGGGAGATCCCACTTGGTATGGTTACAGTAATTTTTAAAAAGTTAGGGAAAGAGAGGCAATTGAGGAATTCTAAGAAGGTGCATCTAATATAATACATTAAGGCAAGAAATCAAATTCTTAGTCTCCATATCCTGATTCTCCTTTCAGTAGAAGGATTTCCATTAGAATCACAGTTTTTGCCTTTCTTCCAATTTTCTCACTTACTGATACCCATGGAAAGAGGAGTGGCTTATCTGATAGGTAAATGTAGATGAAGGCACTGGGCAATATGAGGTTCAGCTACATACCCACATTTTTTTTTGATGACCTGCCTATTTGCAGAAAGTTCTCTGGGCAGCTTGGTGCCACACTGGAAAGTTGATGGTAGAGATCCCACCCCTGAAGATGCTGGAAGGCCTGTGGTTGTCTGGTGTGGACTCTGACCAGGGAGAGTGTCAGCCTCATTCTGAAGTTGAGTGCTGCAAAGTCTATTATTGCCTTGAAATTAAACTACACTCTCCAATACCTGCTTTATCAGTAGGGAAGATGATAATTTTAGTTCCACCTGCCTTCCTCTCTGTTACCTCAGAACCTTTCCTGAATAAAAGAGAGTTGAGCTATTAGCTCACTAAAAATTCAAGAGAAAGAAAGAAAGATAGAGAGAAAGAAAGAAAGAAAGAAGAGAAAGACAACAATCATTTTCTCTATAGGCTCTTTGCTGCTATTTAAAAGAGGAAAAATTATCTACAGTCATTGTGCTTTTGTTATCACCATAGCTATAATTTATTGAGATCACAGGGTATTCCATGTGGTAAAGCACTTTATGAACCACATTTCATTTCATCTCTATAACAGACTTGAGGGGTTTACAAAGAAGTAATCTGAGGCTTATTTCTAAGGACTCATCAACTTATTCAACATATATTTATTGCCTACCTACTATGTGCCAGTACTAAATGAAAAAGCAGGCAGGTTTTACCCTCATGTAGTATGGGCTTTCATTGGGGGACATATATTAATTATTCACACGAAGAAATGCAAAATGGCAATAGTGATTAATGGCATCCAAGAGAGGCAAGGTATGCACTACATGCAATGAAAAAGCCGTAGCAAAACCAGGTTTTGAGGCAAAAGAGTGAGAGCGAATGAAAGGAAGTGTGTGCATGGTGTGGTGGACTGGGAGATGAATGTGATAGACAGTACAGAACAGGGATAGTGTGTACAAAGGCCCTGTGGTGGAAGAAAGCATGCAGAACACAGAAGACTCTTGAGAATGGCCATTCTGGCTGGGGTAAAGAGAATTAGAGGAAGACTGAGTAGAGACAAGGTCAGAATGTGCAGGGACCACCTTGTGTCTGTAAGTTCATTAAAGCACTTTTACTTTATTCTAAAAGAAATAAAAAGCCACTGGGTGGTTTACATCTGTGTTGTGACACAGTGATACTCCTCATGACTCCAATTTGGAGAGTATATCAGAGTGAAAGTCATAATGAATGCTTTTTATTAAAGAACTTTTGCCAGCATCCAGGTGAGACAAGCTCATGACTGTAACAGGAAGATGTGTATAAATTAGAAAAATTATGTGGAGGATAGAAGAGATGACATATGAGGCATGAAGGAAACCAAGGTGTCAAGGATGACACTCAGATGTGAGGATAAGGTAACTAGCCAAGAGTCAAGGACTTGGTGCATCTATTTACAAATGCAAACTCTTTCCATTATAACATAACCATAAACATTTCTGCTTCAAAACAGAGTTTCACTTAGAGCAAATCCAGCAACCTGCTCAACTAGGCTTACAAGGAGAGATTCTTTCTCTCCTTCTTGTTTGCAATATCTACCTTTTAAAATCAGAACCATTTCCCTTCAAGAATTTTCTAAAACATGGGTTACTGAGACAGAAATCAATACAAAATTGCCCTGAGATACAGTTAAAACCTTGTCAAAATCACGTAATTGTCCTGTATTTGAGATATACTCCTTCCTATGATAATTAAATATTTTTGATAACCAGATATACTTCATGGACTTGAGAGACAGCGCTACTTAATGTGACCACAGTTTTCAGTATTTGGTGAGATTTTTCATATTAACCAAAGTTCTAGTAGCTTATTTGTGCCTGTGAAAGGTAAGAAAGAAAGGAAAGGTGTAGTTAGCCAAAGGTTGGTTTGTATTTAGTGGATCCTATTTTTGTATCTTCTTTTCTCACACTGCAGATTCCTAAGACAGATATAACTTTACCAAAATACCTATTGTGCTTTGCAGCTGTGTGATACATGCTTTCCTAGTTATGGATTCACAAATACCATGTCTTAGCTTAGCTAACAAGGCTTTTTTTTTTCTTAAATGAGGCAGAATAGTTAAGTGAAAGCCCCTTAATTTGAGCAAGAGCGCTTCATTCCAATTAAGCTTGAAGAATCAAAGAAAAGAGAGTTGATTTCATTTTTTTCTGAAGTGAAAAGTAGGCAGCACACTCAAAGATGAAAACGATACAGTAGCATCTGCAAATCACACATTTTTATTTAGAACTTAGGTCAAATGTGAAAAACTCTATAAGTATGGTATGAAAAAATGAAACTAATACAAAATATAGTAGTGCATTAACAAGTAAATGGGAAAAAAAATACCAGTCAATATATGTGTTATTGGCCTTAAAATTACAAGTGTTCAAAAGCCATCAATGGCACCATTTCACAATTGGCAATAATGTGCTATGCACTGCTATGTAATACTGGAAAGTTGCATACAATTATCATCACTTTTATTAATGTTTCTTCTGACTCTGTTGCTAAAGTCACCATTTCTAGAAACAATTTTGCTGCTTGAGAAATGTAGGCCTATAGCCAGTTAATCCGTGCTACCACCTGTATTGTTGGCTTAGTCCTATTGAGTTAATTACTACTGTGTCTAATTAGCCAAGGACATTAGTTAGGGTAGGCTAGGACATGCTGGAGAAATATATTTATTCAGAGATCTTAATCCTTTACACAAAGAGCATATACTTTTCACTCATGCTCCATGTACAGGCCTGGTTGGGGATGGGTGGGCAGTGGACTGCTCAGGGACTCAGGCTGAAACTCTTGCCAATGTCTGGTGATGCTTCCATCACAACAAGTAGCTCCCAGGGCCTGCCACTAAGTACCTCAGACCAATGTCATTTCTACTGCCAGCCAGAACTCATCATCCAACATCAAGCTAATTTCAAGGGGTGCTGGGAAAAGCAGGGAGCGCATGGAATATTTAGTAAGCAGTACTGTATTTGTTACACTACATTAGCCAGGTATGTACAATATAAGATTGACCAGATGGCAAACTTTGATTGAAATTTTTTTTTAAAAGAATTTGAGCATGATTTCACATGAGGAATGTCATGAAGTTTCAGCATTAAAAAGAGACTCTGTCTAGGCTGACGAGGTAACACAATGGCCATGGTTATTACAGAAGATTGGTGTAAAGTACTAAAGTGGTGGAAGGATGAAAGAATAACAACAATCTGGGACACCTGCGTGGCTCAGCGGTGGAGTGTCTGCCTTTGGCTCAGGGCATGATCCCTGGGCTCTGGGATCGAGTTCTGCATCAGGCTCCCCACATGGAGCCTACTTCTTCTCCCTCTTCCTATGTCTCTGTCTCTCTGTGTGTCTCTCATGAATAAATAAATAAAATCTTAAAGGAAAAATGAATACAACAATCTAAGATTCCACACCCACAGAAGAAGCTAAGTGAACTAATTAACAAAGATGGTGTTGAAAAAAAGAAAAAGAAAAATTGAAAACTGAATAGAAATAACATCTTAGAGCCTTAGTTTCCTCATGAGAAGATCTGACATCACATGATGAATCACTGGATAATTCTGAATAAAGGAATGATAGATCCGCAGGGAACTGAAGGCAATTCCAACTATGGCATTTTAAACCAAGTAAAATCCAGATAATATCAAGGGGATACAATAATCTGGGAATTTCTTAAGGATTTGAAAATAGAGAAGAAAGTGTATATTAAAAAGATAAAACATAATTTTGGCAATTTAGTGGATGTATACATAATTCAAAGAGCAGAAATGAACAGCGACAGACCTTAAAGCTGTGTTATCACGGCCTTTGGGGGCTTGAGGGAAAAAAGGAGGTAGAATGTTGAATGTAGAGAACATAGGAGAAAAAAAGAGTATGAAGGAAAGTGCATTCGCTTCTTATATTTTTAAATTTGGCAGCATGCATCTATGTATGAATGGTGCAATACATTTTTCTCTATCCTACTTTTCATCACAGTAATAGCGAAATAGCAATAATTTAAATTGATTGTAAAACTATAGCAATTACTTAACATACGTTATATAATTTTACATTCACAATGTATTATGATCCAACTTATTATGACAAATTCTGGCTTATAAATGACAAGTAACTTACCAAGAGCAAACAGCTCATAAACTGGGTTGAGCCTGGGTTTATTGAAACCAGAGATTGTCAATAAAACCTTTCCTCTAGACCTCTCTATTTTCTATTTTTCTTTTACTCCCATTTCCTTTTTTTTTCCCCAACTTTACTCCATCCACGGATGCCACACTCTACAGGTCTGAAAGTACCTTCCCCCATAAAAAATAAAAATCAGGGTATATTGTACAAATTAAACTTGAGGGAGAAAACCTAGGGATTAAAAGTGCAAGTTCTAATTTTTTCCAACCCAAATCCTATTGCGAAGCTTATTGGGTTTACGAGGGAAATGAAACAAAGAACGATGGAGAACACAAAGACCTCCATATTCGAATAACAGACATCAGACTGTGACTTCACAATTAACTAAACAACTAGTTGGAAAGCAAAATGGCAGCTTATCAATTAAGTAGAAGTGGCTAGGGCTGCACAATCCCTATACTCATTATCAATTCCGGGAAATAGAAAGTAATAGATCATCTGGGGATTGTAATTGCAGAGAAATTACAAGGTACTTTTCTCTTTTCTTCCTAGTCTTGTCCAGGATTTCATATTTTCAGGCATTTGTCTTGTATTTTAAGTTTTCATCTCATAACTTAAGCTCTATGGAATAATATTTCATTTCATTCTGTTGTTTATTATTGCAAAATATAATATTACCCAGAGTATTTCAACTGCCTGATTAATTTCCGCCTCAAGTCTCCTGGATATTACTTTAAAATTACTAAAAATGACTTACAGACTTCAATGAAATCCTACCTCCCTCTCCCCAAACCAATCCCTGCTTTTCTCTTCCTTCATTTATTGAACCTCAAAGTCAATAATAACCTTGACAAATATTATGGCATATGCAGTGGACACAATCTGATAAAGATGGCAGAAAACTTGTTGTCAGTGCACTTCATAGTACCTGGAAGTACAGCAAATGTTTGGAAACCCCAAAGAGGAAAAGCGATTTTTACAAGTAGGTTAGAATTTTTATTGACCTCTATCCTGAGTCCAATATCTTTGTTCTAAAGAGTGGAACTAGCCCTTATGAAAGAAAATCTCTTCATGTTAGAAATCCCAGCTGCCTTGTTTTCCCCAACTAAGTTATGTGTAAAACATAAAGAGAATTCTTAGATCTGCTGGGATATAGGGTTGCTAGGGTGACTGTTAAAGAAAGTGAGCCTGAGACTATCAGAGATCAATAAGAAAGGGAAGGCACTAGGGGCTAAAGTTAGAAATATTAAATCTTTGGACAAGACCTTTTCTCTAAAGCTTAGAGATCTAATTGGTTTTCTTGGTTTTATCTCTCAGCAATGGTTACCTAACACGTGGACACCTCTTTTCAGATCATACACTTGTTATCTCCTTTTTTTTTTTTTTTGTATTTCTTCAAGACAGACACGAGATAAGTAAAAATTCATAACCAGAAAAGAGGTGCTGTTTTTGGCAGTCATATTCCAAACCTCTCATTACCTCCTCATTGGGTCCTAAAATTTATCTCCTTTGCTTATTTTTTCCCATTGTTCCTTCAAGAAAAAGAAAAAGGTCCCTACGCCTCAAACTAAAACCTCCTTGCACTATATTTAGACACCCCAAGTACATAGCTAATAATGAACTGAAAGTGAAAATATCCTAATGCTATTGTAACTGTATTTGTCACTCTATGCAAGTGGTTCCACGTGGGAAGGAAGAAAAAGAGAAAAAGGAATGAAGAAAAGGCATCGCCTGTCTCTTAAAATCCCTGACTAGAAGTGACACATATAAATGCCATTGATAAGAACTCATCACTTGGCCATTCCTGGATACAAGAGGGGCTGGGACTTATAGTCCCTGGTTGGGCAGCCGCACTGTAGTAACAACTTTATAGCATACAGTCTATAGTGTAGATTCTATGACATGAACAGGAAACCACAGATTTGGCTATCTACAATATTTTTTAAACATTAGCATAAATAAGTAAATAAACAAATATAATAAATAAATAAACATAAATATAAATAAGTAAATAAATATGTAATTAAATCTATGATGTTACGCTACAGTTTGATTTCTTTTTCTTGGCTGATTAAACCAAAGGTTTATTTATTGTATGCTTATAATGTGACTAGACACTCTTCTCGGTATTGGGGATACAGCAATGAACAAAAGAGACAAAAACTGCATCCTTGCGCAGCCGGGTAGCTCAGTGGTTTAGCGCCGCCTTCAGCCCAGGGCGTGATCCTGGAGACCCGGGATCCCTGCATGGAGCCTGCTTCTCCCTCTGCCTGTGTCTCTGCCTCTCTCTCTCTCTCTGTCTGTCTCTCATGAATAAATAAATAAAATCTTTTTAAAAAAAAGAAAAGTAAATGAATGTATGCATTATTTTGGCAAACCTGTAAATGTTAGAATACATACAATTAATCATAGTTACATAATTTCTTGGACTTCATTTTACTTAAGGAATTCAGAGTTCTGACAAATTATGACTTTCAGTGAACTTACTATTGATCCATTTTTTTTTTTTTTTTTTACTAACAGGGAGTTTGCCAGTACTAGCTTACCACCACAAAAATTGCAAATTTCCACAAAATGGATGCTCTACTACACTGATTTTCTATGATACCATAATCTGGATGAAGAGAGCAGAAAGAGAACAGATTTGCCAGGCAGAGATGCAAACATAACATCACTATCTATAAAATTTAGAGGATTCCAGTCTTAAAACTCCAATCTTGGAGTGCCTGGTTGGCTCAGTAGGATTAACGTCTGCCTTTGGCTCAGGTTGTGATCCTGAGGTCCTAGGATTGAGTCCCACATCAGGCTCCCCGCAGGGAGGCTGCTTCTCCCTCTGCCTATGTCTCTGCATCTCGGTCTGTGTCTCTTATGAATAAATAAAATATTTTTTAAAAAGCTTCCATCTTAAAGAATTCTATTAACTATTCATTTTATGAAATTCTATTTTCCCTTCCTAAATATTACATATTTTTCTATTTTCCTCTATATTTCCAATCCTCAATATCTTCCTTAATGGAATTTTAAGATAATAATACATGGAAAATGCTATAAGCATTAAATCACAAACAAGGATACTCATGACCACTAAATACATATTTTAAAAGACACTAGGAAAAGTATGTAAATAATAATATCGTAGCTATTACTACTTACATAATGCTTTCTATGTGTTAGGTACTTTTGGGAAGAGTATTTATTATTATTATTATCATCATCATCCTCATACCTAGTACTTACATAATGTTTTCCATATTTGGCCTCTTTCTTAATATTTTATATATATTTAATATAATCTTATAATAATTCCACAGGCAGTTTTGATCTGTATTTTGCAGATGAAGAAACTGAGGCAAAGGGGTTTAGCAATCTGCCTAAGATCTCACTTACTAACAGTGAGATTTGGACCCAGATAGTCTTGCCCCCAAATACCAGCTTTTATCTACCATGCTATGCTGTCTCGAGACACCATTATTCTCAGGTTTTTCATTATTTCATTTGCTTCCTATTTTTTATTATTATTCTTGACCTAATTCTTTCTACCTGCTAATTAAAACAAAGATTTCCTTGAAAGAGTTCTTGTATTTTTGTCACTGATTGTCATAACAGATGGGTCCCATTGACCATGATTCATTAACTCCATTCACTCATCCCGTTTAACAAAAATACCGACTCTCCAAAAAAACAAAACACAACACAACCAATTACTGACTATCCAATTTGTGACAGAAATTAAATTAGGTAATAGGCTTCATCAGTCAAAAAAGTGTAAAGGGGTGTTAGGTGTAAATGTGATTGAAATCTAGTTTGACAAGTGATAAACATCTATCTACACTGGATCCTTTGGGATCGAAAAGAGGAGGGACACGAATGAAATTTTCCAATCCTACTTCTAGAGGAGTCAGCCATTTGATGGATGACGGAAGAGGAAACATAAAATACTGGCAAAGACAATGGAGTCAGCAAAGATAGGGAAGCATAAACAATTACAATGAATTAGAAAAATCCCAGGTAGTTCAGCTTTATTCATATTCATATTCATATTCACAATCAAAATTATCAAGTACCACCTAGGTGCCATGCACTGTGCTATATATTGAGGATTCAAAGAAGAATAAGACAGAGTCCCTATCCTCAAATTTATAATCAAGTCCTGGGTAATTCTTTAGAAGGGCATGGTGTCTTTTAGCATAAATTGCTTAAGACCTTTTCAATTGTTCCTGTTTAACTCTAGTTTCTCATGAATAACAAAAGTCAGTATATTACAATGTTTGGGGATGCAGTCCTTGTTTGGAGAATATTCACATTTCCACTTAGAGGTCTTCCCAAGACAAAAAGAAGACAAGGACTTAACTTGAGGGATTCTGTGACCATGGCTATGGGGCTTTGATCTTGTCCTAATGGGAAACTTTGAAGGACCTATATCTGGTACTGACATGAGATAGAAATGCTCCATGCTTTGTGTGTTTTAATGTGCTGCTTCTTTAGCTCTAATGCCCCCTTAAAAAGAATTTAAATTCTGCAAAATGGATATCAGAATCATAAAACAGTAAACTTCATATAGCTATTTACTATAAAACTGAAGCTTAGATATAAAATGATGAGAGAGAGATAAAGTAGGTACGTAAGTTACCCTTAACATCTGTGCTGAGTAAAGTTAAAATACTGGAATTTCAGATGCTGAGAATAACGATTGTGTTTGCTAGTCAAGAGTCTGCTTTGGTCCGATTGAGAAAAGTGTGTCAGTCATTCTTAACGGGCTCTGCAAAACCCTAACCCTGTCTTTGCCAAGACTCTCATATAATAGTTACATGATAAGCCCCACGGTGCTTCACAGTAAATCAGGGAGTTCTACAGCTAAGTTACACGATAAGCCTTGCTATATTGAACAGTAAATCATGGAATTCCTCAATAAAGTTACACACTAAAACTCCCTAGCTTATTTATTTATTTTTTCTTTATGGTATTATCTCCCAGTGGTGGATAAAGGTCAGTAATATGGCTTCTGCTCACCTCTTTCCCATTATCCCTTTGGTGTACACATTTCTGAAAAATGCTTCAAGTCCCTCCTATCGCATCTAGAGAAGAGTGAATATTAAACTTGACAGAAACCCAAAAGATTTCAGAACTGGAGTCCACATTGATGGGGCTTGGTGAGGATAGAAATGGGGGGGTGCAGAAAAAGTGTGTGAAGGGAGAACTTCACAGAAGAAGCAGAAACTAGGAGGCCTTAATATACGTTTTGCTCATGGGGAATCTGTAAAATATGAGGAAACAGTAACATCAGTAAACATTCTCTAATGATAATGTAATGTTTAGAAATTATTACATTACCAAGATGAAGTTGTGTTTTCCTAAAGATATCACAGATATCACTTAATGCATACCTGAAGATACCCAGCACTTTATCCACGTGTGACAGGTACTAATGGAGCCTGGGAAAAGGAGTAACGATAGTCTGTCCACTTCCCCCACTTCCTCCCCATGATACAGAATGATCATAGAAATAATAAACTACACTACTAGGTAACAGGAAACATACAGACCAGTGTGAATTTGTGGGCCAGTAAGGCCTTTTATCACAAGAGTATCTACACTTTGAGGCAGATTTCATTCTGTTTAGTTATGCATAACTCACATCCACCAATATGATAGCATGAAACAAATACAGTATACTGATATATGAGTATGGCAAACTAGTGTGCACTCAAACCTTACTAAGTATCAAATATAATTATCAAATTAAAAAATTAGGTATTACATCTAGCTTCTTTTCTCTAGAAAAGATTTGCAAGCAGAGTAATGCATTGCCTGCTCATATTACTAAAACTTCATTACTCTACAAAATAGCCTACAGTACATTTGTAAGTATACTATTATCATAAATAATTAAACCCAAACAATGCTGGTCAAAATAAATAACCAAAGTACATTTTGTACTTTAATAATCTTGTTTTGACTGTGGGTTTTTTGGGAAATTTTTTTTTCTTTGGTTTGTTTTGTTTGATTCTTATTTGCTTAAGTGTTAATTCCCCTAAATTGGTAACCCACATTTTTTTCTCAGTTGTCAATTAAATTTAATAAGGACATATTGTGTAGACAAATGATCTTATGTAAAATACTGTTAGTGCAGCAGTACAAGAAAGAAACTTAATAGGAATTTCAATTTTGACAAATTCAATGGTAAGCACATTTTTGCCTCGAATGTATGTGTGTATTTTTTTTCTATTATTTATAAGCATGCCTCAAAAACAGTCCATTTAAGTGAAGGTCTTAAGGCTTATATGCAAGCTTTATAAAGCTTATGCTGTATTTTTATTCCAGAAGGAAAAAAATTATGTGCTTAATTTCACTGATCCATAAATAGGAAACATAGTAATTAGGAGACATGCAACAAGACAAAGATGCAGCTTTAGTATTACATGTCTTCTGATTTTCTGGATAGATGGAAGGACAGATGGGTGGATAAACAGATGTTCTTAGTCAACAAAAACAAAAATAATCCACAAAAAGAAATAAGTACCATTTGTTGGACATCTAATAAGTCAAGATTTGACCTATGTGTAATATATATAATTATTAACCTTCACAACTACACATTAGTCACATTTTGTAGATGGTCAAACAGATTCAGGGAAATTAATTTCTCTAGGCTCACATAGCTCATGACAATCAGAGCCAGGATTTAAATTGTAAATATCTGGGTACAAAGCCTGTGTCTTTCCCCTATACTACACTTTCTATTAGGCGTGAGAAAGTGGTGCCATGGTCTTCATCTGAGTAGATCAGATCTCTTAAAGATGGACCAGGGCCTCCCATTAATGGTCTGGCTCCAGAGGCCAGTGGGAAGCCAAGTTCATTCACTCTCCTTTATTTGATGGGCTGGCTGCTACAAATTATGTCAAAAAGGGAAGTTGAGTTGTTATTTGATGCTCTTATTTAATAGTTTTCCTCTAACCGGGGTGCTTATGGTACATGGTGAAAACAAACAAAAATAAACAGACAGAAAAGCAAAATAGGGGGAAAAAAGCAACAGATCTTACAAAATTTCCTAATTTGGAGAAAGACTTCCTAGCCAGATAATTTTTTTCTTACATTTCTTCTTTCTTTTTGGTATGTGTTTAGAGCAGTTAGCTTATCTGTACTCAGATGCAGATTGTTTTCTTAACCATGTGGCTTCGGATGAGAATATGGGAGGAAAGGTGAAATATGTAGAAACTGTTTCTTTAGTAATTCAAATTTCTATGTACGGAGTTGTTTACTCATCTACATTCAAAGCAGATTTTTCCTTGCATGCACCACTAGTTCAAAAATAGCCATCATCAGGACACTCCTGGGACTGGCCTAGAATGCAATGGGGTGTTTTTGCAAGGCTCTTAGCCATCTCTGGAATTTGTAAAAGAAGGCTAGTAGATGTCTTTTTTATTTTAAATCTAATTATTTTCCTCATTGCAACCTCATAAGCTTAGTGAAAGTTTCACAGCTCTGATGATGTCTGGCTACCAGGGAGTCATCACACTGCTTCCAACTCTCAGCAATGAAACAAAAGTCTCTTCTACCTGGAGAGGTAACATGAGGTGAAGAGAGGACTTGATTCTCATCATCTTTACTTCAGGAATTAGATCCCAGGAGCAGTATTTGGAGGCGTGTGCTTCAAAATGAGCAATATCTCAAAGAGTAGATTGTTTTATTAAGTTAACTGAAGACTTTTCTCTGACATTCCAAGTTGTATGTCCCTTGTCCCTTGTATTGAAGAATGTGCCCCTGCTGCTATCAGAGGAATCTGGGAATGTCACCGCACTTACAGAAAGACACTTAGCTTCGGTGCAAAAGGCAGAAAGGGAAACCAGTTGGTCCTCGCCCATGTGTCAGGAGAGGGGAGTTACCGCTGGGAATGACAAGAGTAGAGCAGACAAGCACCTTCCTGGCAGTATGTGTGTGAACAGTGCAGAATGGCCAGGGATACCAGGACTTCCCGGTGGAGACGCATTCCCCAGAAGGCTTCCAAAGGACGCTTGCCAGGAAGGACAGAGAGGAGAGATGGCAGGGCCAGATGACAGATCCCACATCTCTGCAAGCCAGTGGCTTCCATCATTCCACCAGATGTAATTGGCCAAAGGAAGTCAGGTGGGCAAGCCTGATGTCAGTGGGTGGAGAATATAAAGCTCTTTCGAGAGGGATAGCAAATCACTGGAAACCATAATACAATCCAGCACAATTTATTTATACAGGTTTTATAATGGGATGGATGGGTGCCCCCTTAGGTCCCCTCTCCTGATTCGGTAAGAACCTTTGGTCTCTGAATCCTGATTAGCCTCTTTCCAAGAGGCCCCTCGCTCTGGCTCATCTAACCCTGACCGCTTTAGAACAGCTTTTAGCTTCATAGGTAGAGAGCCTCAGTGCATTGATTTCTTTGTTCTTGCGGCTCAGTGTCCTGTGAGTAGCGGAGCTGCACTGGCTCTTAGCTCAGGCCACCTGGGAAACGTGACTGCCAACTTCTTCCAACAGATTGTCACTCCCAGGAGCCAAGCCCTTTCTTACCCTCTGGTTGCGTACTGCTGCCCGGCCCCAGCAGGCTCCCAGGACACATGCCGTGGTGTCAGCTGGGTTCCAAAAGATATTTTCTCCATCCTGGACTTACTGATTCGTGACTAAAACACCCAGTCATGCCATTTGCACGAACTCCCGGGTTCATTCCTCTCCGACTCTGTGTCCAGATTCACGGTGTTAAGCACACACCCTAACGCAGAGGTTCTGCTGCTGGCCTGTGCATAAGAATCACACTGGAGGCTTTTTTAAAAAGCAGACTCCCCAGATACTCTTATTTAGATGGTTTGAGACTGGGCCCAGGAATCTGCATTTAACAATCTCTGGAGGCATCTGCCATGCTGAGGGAGTTTGTGATGGTTTAAGGTGTAGATGGAGATCCACCACAAGGGCAGGGGCCCAGCGCAGAAGGTGCTTGGTGAGGCCGTGTCCCCACCCCAAACGAGCCGAGCTCAGGGGCTGGCTGTATAGTCAAGAGGCATGTTAGGCAACAGAGTCACTACACTGTCTCCTGATCCTACATGAAGTCTCTACTTCCTTTGCCACTTCCTTTTCTGCTTCCCACACTCCACACAGTCTAGAAATCCACAGGGTCTTTTCTAGGTCAGCTTTTATAAAATTATAATAGATTTTGTCTCTACTGTGAAAGTAATATGACTTACTGTGGAGGATTCAGAAAACGTAGATACGCAAAACTAAGAAAATAAAGACCAACCATAACACTACCACCCAAAGTAAGCTATGTGGTATTACCTCTTTTTCTCTGATTATATAGTCATGTTATTAAAAATGAGATCACACTGTATATTGTTGTCTTGTAACTTGCTTTCAGTAGAGTGAACATTTTTCTATTATATTCTTCTAAAACGTCATTTTTTTTTTGTGGCTGTGCTATATTTCATTATATATTCCATTTATTCAACCAATTGTCCATCATGGGACATTTAGTTTCTACCCATTTATTTAACCAATTGCCCATCGTGGGACATTGAGTTTCTACTTGTTTTTAATTATAAACCACATTTCAATGGGAAAAAAAAAAAGAAAAAAGAAAAAGAAAAGAAAAAAGAAATAGTATATTAGCCAGAAAGTATTAAATGTTAAAATTTCCCTTCCAATCCGAAGTCCTTGCACACAACTGCCATATTACTTGACCAGAAAAATTAGCCTTGTTACGCCACTTTCCTGCCTTAGAAATCTCTAATTCCTCCATGCAGATGCTTCAATCTGGTACTCAAAGCACTTCATTCTCAGGACAATCTACACACTCAGCTTTATATGCTACCTGTGCTGGCCAAATGCATCCACTTACTATCATATTCATCTATTCACTGTTCCTTGAAACCAGATTGTTCTCATCTCCATGGCTTTGTTTATGCCATTTTCCTCTCCTAATTCATTCTTCACCCTCCTCTTTGCTTCCTTCAAGTGTGCAGAGACTCCATAAAGCCTTGTGTGAACTCATCTTCCTTATACTGGTTTCCCCACTTCTGAGCCTCTGTAGTATTTAATGTAGGGCCCCTCATTTAGTCTTTGCCACTTGCTGCCTTTTATTGTTTATCTTTATGTTAATAGTTCTATTCTTTACTAAGATTTTTATAAGCATTTTTCTACTCAAGACAATAACTTTTCTTTTTTGTTGCTAATTCCCCTGATTCCAGCATCTAGAATAGTTTCCTGCATTCAACAGATGCTCAATAATGCTCAGGAAGAAATTAATTTTAACATTTTTAATAATTATTAAGTTTGGTTTGACAACTGCCCTTTCATGTAATTTCCAAAACAGCTCTGAGAGGTATGTATTATTGCAATTTTACATGAGGAGTGAAGCTCAGAGATGAAAGGACATGCTAGTATTTACAATCCAAAGGACATTGTATCTGTCTTGTTCACCTTCAGATTTCAAATGCCCAACACATTCCCTTGCACATAAATAATTTCTTTGCAATAAGTTTGTGATAATGTTGGAGTTATGTTCACCTCTAAATCTCAGGATCTGTATTTACGGTATCAAAGAGTTTATGGATTTGGTAGATTCTAACATATTTGTCATGCAGAAGTAACTGAAAGCTGGTTTGCTTCTCCTGAAATTTGAAAGAAATGTTAACTCTAGACAACAGGGACATACTAGAAGAATTTTCTGTCCTAACAGAGGATATAAGACAAATATATGTAGTTTCAATATTGAGTTAGGCCACTATTTTTCAAAATTCCATCCAAGGAACTTTCCCATGATACCATTAAGTGTTCTGTTTCTTCTCTTTCTTTCATTCTTTCCTTCTTGTGTTTGTGGTTGGGGTGTTCTGCAATCAAGTTTGGGAAATGCTGGTTTAAGCAAAGTCTCTTTACAATACCTTTAAATGTGCTAAGATAGATTAGGAGGTCTGTTCCTCCCCAGGGATGGACATAATAAGGAGTATTTCTTAACAGAAATTAGCCATAGAACCTTTCTCTCACAACTCCAAGACTAGAAGTCCATTAAGCAGGCGTTGGGAAGCAGTCTTATGAATAAAATTATATACGAGGTATTTCTTATGGGACCCTGAAGGAAGTACAGGTATGTTGTGATCAATTCTTAAAATTAAGAATATGTCAAAAATAGATTATCTGTATGCTCTTTAGTTAGTTGGAGGGATTGGGCAGTATGACCTGGGTTATAGTCCATGATAATGTTTATACTCTCATATAAGGCTTAATATTTTCTGCTTCATTACCAAGTTCTCTTCCATTCATTTGGGAATCCGATTCAAGTGAGACAGCTCAGATGTGTGTTTACTGTGTGCAGTGAATATTGATTGTGCTTTTCTCACCATGGCCCCTTCCCCATTCCTCACGCATCAGCATCCGTTCCTTAACCCTGTGTGATTCTACAGGGTCTACTAAATACAGCTATGGGCTGAACAAGTGACAGTCCTGGCAAATCAGAATTTACATTCACCTTGACAATAATTAGTCTAGTGGAGGGCAGGTGGTCCAAGCCACGGCAATCAGTGTCCTTCCCAGAGCTCTTTGGATTTGGACCTGGAGAAGAGACCTTTCACCTTATGTTCTAGAAGCTAGAAAATTATGTCTCTTGAGCTACCATTAACCACATACCCCATATATCAACAAATGAAAAAAAAAAAAAGATAGCCAACCATAAGAAAAACTAAAGCTATTCAGAGACAAATAAGGAAGAGAGGAAGGAGAGAACAGGAGGAAGTAAGCATGAGAGAAAGAGTGAGCACATGCGAGAGAGCAAGAGAATGAGGAACATTTTCTGGATTTCTGCTTTTGGTCATGTCTGAAGCTTGTGTTGCCTTGGATTCCCAGTTACATGACTCAATCATTTTTGTTGTTGTCTTGTTTTGTTTTGCTTACTTAGCTTAAGTTAAGCTACTGTTGCTGACAATAGAAACAAAGCTGATCACTACAATATCAGGGCAGTTTTACATAGTGCACCAGGGAAAAATGCATTCTCCTAATTAATTTGGTAGGTGTCTGAATCCTGAGGGTCAGTGTGAATGACAAGACGCCGTTAAGTTTTTAAATTTATAAAATAGTACTATTAAAACAAGACCTTGAGGAAAAAATATAATCCAACCCCCTGATTTTGCCGGTGAAAAAAAACCTGAGACACAGAAAGCCGAAGCGACCCGTCTGAAAGTGTAACAGCAACTGAAGTACCACAATCAGGCCTACACTCAGGTCCATGTTCTTTTCCATTGTAACGTATTTTCCAATTTGGTCCTCATTTTGTTCCTTCCCACAAGAGTGAGTAGGACATGGCATTGTGTTTGTTTGTAGAAAGAATATTGGACTTAGAGCAGAAAGACTGAGTTTGAATCCCAGGTCTGTCATTTCCTTAGGCAAGTTACTTAACCTCATGGAACCCGAGTTCTCTTACACAGAAAATGAGGTTAATAATATATACCCTGCATACCTCAAATGATGATTTTTGTAAAAGCACTTTGCAAACTCTACAACACTATTCAAGACATATTCTAAAAATTATTCTCTTTCATCATAAATATGCTTTATTTTCCTATTTTGTAAAATGAGGTTTTTATAACTCATTTCAGGGGCAGTTACCCCTTTATCTATATAGGGTAATGACCTTATATTTTGCAGTAACTATTTCATCTTACTCTCACACTGAGAAGTACAACCAACCTAATAGCCATAGGGTATGCTTAATTCTAGATGTGCCATTTCAAGGTGGTAGCATAAACACATGCTACAATTGATAGGACCTATCCAATTTTTCTGATCCATATTCCTGAGAGCAGGGTCAATTGATAGAATTTTGCTTTCCCAACAACCCTAGCACACTGATTAAGGCTTGATTTTTCTAAATAAAAAATCATTTTTATTGAATTATTTTCTACTATAAAAATCAGCGTGATAATACTCCATTTAAGAATATCAGGGGAAGGATGAGGTGCAAAACCCTCAACCTAAATTGCCCCAAAAAACTTTCATTCATACATCTCAAATTATATAACCATAGGCAAACTTCAGGATATGTGTAACATGGAGAGTAGGCAAATTTCATTACTGTTTCTGAAAGTGATTGCCTTTTCTGCCTTCCCAATAACATCAGAATTGACTCTGTGACTTCCTTTGACCAAAAAAATTTAAGCTTAAGTAATATATGGCAATTTTAAGCAGAAGCTTTAAGAACCATGAAACCTCTCAGTGATTCTGCCCTCTGTCTTTTTCCCAAAATCATGACACTTATAATATCTCAGATTGAAGATGGTCCTTAAGCCCGAGTCCCAGAGTGAAGAGCCAACTTTCAATGAAGATGTAACATGACTAAGAAATATACCTTCATTAATGTGAGCCTTTACATTTTGAGGTTTTTTGTTACTGAAGTATAACTTAGCCTAAGCTCACAGACACCGTGTGTGACGATATGTTAAATAGACTGAGAGCCACCACACATCAGAAATATTTCCCTTGCAGCCCAGATAGAATAACTATAGTATAAGAAAGAAATCCAAACAAGAGGAAAGTAAAGAAACATACTCTAAGGAAAGTACATGTTTGTCAGTAACTTCTTGTTGGTCCTTTTCATACTTCAGTTTATTTTCAAATAGATAAAATTCAAAGACTCTTAATGATGATCCTAAATATTTTACAACTTCCAGTCATGGAATAAAGGTATCCAAGCCCTGCTAAATTGAACACTCTAATACCAATCCGAAGACATTCTTTAAAGTGAAAAATAAGTCATAATCACTCAGTGGCACTATTGACTTTTATTGAATTTTACCAGAAAGAATAACTGAAATTGCCCTTGTGAATTCCCCCACCATAAATTCCTTCACTAGGCTGCTTTCGTCTCTCTTGCAAGTACATTTGTACACTGTCATTTAGCCACCAAGAACTTCCTCCAAAGTTTTACTCACCAAACAGCATGCATATTTTAATGGATGGTAGATTTAAAATCCAATTTGAATAGTTATCAATTTCACATAGAAACCCTGGCAATGCATATTTGATCGCACTATTAACTGCTCTTTGTCTCTCATTAAAAAGCAAAGGATGAACATGCTTTCCCTGCCCCCAGAAGAAAATTGATTTAAGACATAAAGTACAAAGTTTGCCTCAAATGCCCTTTAAATTGTGTATCTCCAAGAAAATCCTCAAATAGAAATAATGAGGAATATGTGAAACAATTTCCAGTATAACCTAACTTGCTGCTTAATCTCTTTGTCCAGTGGCATAATATCAGCTCACCACAAATTTATGCCTGATTTATACAGTTTAGGCATATTCCATCCTAATTTGTTTATAGATTGTATCAAGAAAAAAACATGGAATCATTAACGATAAAGAAGCACCAACCCTCTGAGCTCCTTTGTTGTATTTATATCTTAAGAAATTGTGTCTTTAGTTGCGAATTAAAAATGAGTTGTCAGGTTCCTTTAATAATTAATGTTGAAATGAACAACTGTTTCAAGTACAACACATTCTATTTAATGTTAAACAGCGTTATATTTACTGTAATTCCACCTTTCATCCTAATGTCAACTTCTAAATCTTTAATGCTTTAATCACACTTCTTTTTCTGATATCCCTTGTGAGTTCCTCAAACCAATGCCCACTCCTTCGTGATAAGGTGGGCATTTTATGCTGCAAGGGTTAGTCAGCAGCAATTGTTAATTATTAAGGAAAACAAAATGCAGCTGCTGGAAAATTGTGTTTGTTCCCAGCAGGGCATGTTACCTTTAATCTCTACTGACACCAAGGCAAGCAAAGTCATAAAAGGGAGATAATGCATTTCAAGAACATGGCCCCACAGAAAATTAAAGAATTTCCTATAAAATTAATGAGCCTAATTACCAGATAATGTCTGCAGATGCCTTTCAGTAAGTTATCCGCCTTTGTGATAGAGAGCTGGAAAGAAGGGAAGCCATGGGGTGAGGCCCCAAGGACTGGCTCATGGTTGGGTGGGGTCAGGAGAAACAAAAAGAAAGTGACTCTTTATACCACAAAGGTTCTAGTTCTCCTGAACTGATGAGAGGATGAAGGCCAAGTATGTGGTAAGCATGTGCAGTCCACGAGGTAACGCACTAGGCGATCCGACTACTGCTCTGTCACTGACCATATGAGGGCCTAGAGCCATTACATCTCATACAGGAGCATTAACTACCTCACCTTTAACATGGGTTATTCTGAGGATCAGCCTGAGATATTTTACATAAAGCACTTAGTACAATGCTTGCAACCAAAGTATCATGCACTCAGTCTTACTTGTTTAACTGTCACTTTAATTATGAGACTGAGCTACTATTCTCTCCACTATCATTACCTCTCAATTCAAACTAGTAGGTAAAGAACACAAAATGTGAACTTGGGTCTGTCAGGCTACAAACCCTAAAATTGTGTCTTAGATATGTAAATTGAACCATTTCCCCCTAAAACAGATGAATAATTGAAGAAAGATTTACTCCCCTCTTCAATAGGTAAATTTTGTTTCTAACTTAGTGTTTATAGAAATTCAAGTGGGAAAGATGGCTATATGGCAATTTCAAGAAGGAAGAGCCCAAATGAACAGACCCTCAAAGCAGCTTGAATTTCCATAATCTTACATGTCTGCTTTGCACTGCCCAAAACCTGCAGCCTCATTCAGGAATCAAAAGCCACAATTATCATCCAAAAATGAATCCCGAGTAGTAAAACTACAAAGCCTAAAAATGTTTTGTACAAAAAAACTCGAAAAGGTTTTTAGACTTAAGTGTCCTTCGTAGTGCTTCTGGGGAGGAGGGAATCATTGGGTCAGACTCTTTAGGACCCAGGAAGTGGTAAGAATCCTCAGAAGAGTCCTAAAATAAAATATTCCTAAACTATTTTGGTTCATAAACCACTCTGAAACGTATTGAATCCTATGGATATTCTACTGAGAAAAAAAATGTACCTATGTACTCAGGGTAAGAATCTGATACAGATTTTGCTTTTGACCCAGTGAATTTTAAGAGTTTAAAGTCTAAGTTAGATTCTTTGAAACCTGGCTTATAGTTAAGCCAGAGCTTATAGTCTTTTTATACTATCTTCATCTCATGAGACTTCCCAGGGGATTGGGGTTGACCCTGATGTGCTCAGTGGTCCACAGCTAGCTGCTAAGTGATCACTGGGTGGCTGGGGATGCCAAGAGCACAGTATCTGCTCAGAAGTGAATTGGCATTGCCTGCCCTGGGACATCTGGCCCAGCTTAATGGCGAGGACCCCTCAGAAGCTGTATCTCTTCAGCCCTCCAGATATGCTGGTCAGATGAATTACTACTAATGGTAGATCTTACATGAAAGATGTCTTAATATGAATTTTTTATTCTCATGAGATTAGGGAGATATGTAGGCCTTTTTATAAATTATAAGGTACTATATGCAAGCCATAGCTAAAATTCCCCAATCTTTTTATTTTAAGAGAAAGATGGAGAAAAGCAAGGAAATTAACATTTTCAATTATTTCATGTAATACTTATAGCAACCCTTAATAATAATTCTGTTTTACATTTAAGGAAATAAGTATCATAAATGTTTAAAGTTTCCTCCATGATATCCTAAAAGTGTTTACCTCACTTCTCCATGATGCAAAGATTAAATAAATTGTTGAGGTATGAAACTTGGGCAGAATATTCCTTAATGAAGATATTCCTTACCGACTTTAGATTGATGTTGTGCCAATAAGGGAAAGACTGCATTCAGCAGCTTCACTTTCTCAGTTGTAGAAGAATATTCCATAATGGTCAGAACCTGTGTAACACAATAGGACAACCAATCTTAGTTGTTTTTTTTTTTTTTTAATTAACTTTTATTGGTGTTCAATTTACCAACATACAGAAAAACACCCAGTGCTCATCCCGTCAAGTGTCCACCTCAGTGCCCATCACCCATTCCCCTCCAACACCCGCCCTCCTCCCCTTCCACCACCCCTAGTTCGTTTCCCCGAGTTAGGAGTCTTTATGTTCCGTCTCCCTTCCTGATATTTCCCAGGTGTGTTTGAATCTGACAATTATGATTTCTTAGTTGTTAAAATCATAATTGTCAGATTCAAACACACCTGGGTTCAAATCCCATTTCCACTTACTAAGTGTGTGACCTTGGAAAATTTACTTAATGTCTCAGAGCCCTATTAGCTTCATTAATGAGAGGAAAACATATTTCTCATTAGGCTGTCATGTAGATTAAGTGAGAGATGCAGGCTAAGTGCTCAGCATAGGTCTGATACATAGTAAGCCATCTGTGCATGTTATCATTTGTTCTGCCATTTATCATGTATTTATTAAATACCCCTTATGAAGCCCTTTACTGTTTGTGGAAAACTGACGTTCCAGGAGGGTTGAAGTAACCCATTATGATAGCCTACTCTGTCTGTCTTTAGTTTTATCTCCTTTTTCTTGAGCTTTATCCCTTGGTTCTACTTCAACCCATACTGCGCCTTTTCTCCTTCCATTTCTCCAAACAGAGCAGTCATTCCCTGTTTTCTTAAGGGGAACAGAGATAGATAAGGCCAAGAACCTGCCCTGCTGACCTCAATATTTAGTGAGACAGAGGAGAACACGCCAGTGATTACCTTCTATGGGGTACTATTGGGGCCCAGAGGAGGAGAGATCATGCCCTTAGCTGGCATGGGTGAGAAACTACAGGCAGTCTGACAAGAGAAGCAAAGTATCATGTCCAGATGTGGTTGCAGGTGAAGCCAGCGAGGTGCCACAGGGCGAACCATGAAGGCATAATAAACCTCAAGCAACTAGATTTCACTCTAAAGGAGGTGAAGAATTAGCAGTGTGGAGAGGGAAGTGTAGACTGGTGACTTTCAAAGGTGAGGCTGGATTCATAGAGATGGGGAGCTGCAGGCTCTGAGCTACAGATACACACCGAAGAACAGAGTTAGGAAAAGAGAATGACTTCAGTTTGGAACACTGATGAAGAGGTTTGTAAGGATATTAAGAAGCTCTTGCTTCCTTTCCTCTATCTAAAACAGGAGTCTGAGGTAGGGAGTGCATTCGTTTCCCAGGCCTACCGGAACAAAGTATAACAAACAGGGCTTAAAAATAATAGAAATTTGTTCTCTCACAGTTTTTGAGACTAGAAGTATGAAATCAATGTGTGGGCAGGCCATGCTCCTCTCTGAAGGCTCTAGGGGAGAAATGTTCCTTGCCTTTCCTAGCTTCTGGTTGTTGTCAGAAGTCCTCAGTGGTCTTAGCCTTGTAGATGCATCACTCCAATCTCTGCCTCCATCTTCAGATGGCATCTCCCCTCCTATGTCTCTGTGTCCAAATTTCCCTTGTCTTTTTTTATTATTATTATTTATGATAGTCACACACACAGAGAGAGAGAGAGGTAGAGACATAGGCAGAGGGAGAACCAGGCTCCATGCACCGGGAGCCCGACATGGGATTCGATCCCGAGTCTCCAGGATCGCGCCCTGGGCCAAAGGCAGGCACTAAACCACTGCGCCACCCAGGGATCCCCAAATTTCCCTTGTCTTAAAAGGTTACCAGTCATTGGGTGAGGGCCCACCTTAATCCAGTACGACTTCATTTAACTTGGTTATATCTACAAAGACCCTATTTCCAAATAAGGTCACATTCATAGGTTCAAATCCACACAAATTTCAGGGGGACACTATTTCATGCAGTAAAACCCTTGCATCTCATTTATGAGGGTTTCATCAGTGGCTGATGAGCTTTGAAGACCCAAGGACACCATGCACATCACCTATGCAAGACTAACAGTTGGTAGTAGAGGTCACCAGTAGATACACCAGAATGAGGAAAAGCCTGCCTAGTAGCTTAGGAAAATTTCGGCCTGCCCTATCCATCCTCCTGCCTAAACTGAGTAGACCTTAAGGACAGAGATGTCCCAGAGGTCTTACATAAACCCTTGGAGTAAGAGAGGGAAAGTAAGAGGGCTGACTAAAGCCATCCTCCTCACTTAGATGGTGGAGGAGAGCGTTTTGACTGAAATATGGGATTAAGGTTAGAAATAGATTAAATTTTAATAACTGATAGTGACTGAAAAGTTGTGGAATCTTCTCAGATGCCACGAAGGGGCAAAAAGTGAGACTTAACATAGCAAAGTGGAAGTTAATTACTGGAAAATAAAGTTCACATGTACACCCTAAGATACGGACAGAAGGCTCCTCTGATTACAGGCATTTGGGAAATAACTAATTAGGCTAAGATGTCACCGTGAAATCATGGTCAAAGACCTTCACTGAACTCATGGGAATAGAAGACACCTGTACAAGGCGATCTAGTGTACCACGTCTGCAAAGCAGGACCTAAACGTAGCCACAGAGAAAATTTCACTCAGAATGAAAATAAGAAAAGTTGTCGTGTTCGGGAAGCCAAAGCAAGCCCCAGAGGACTTGTATTACACTGACCTCCTTTTCTATGTGTGCCTTTTTCTTGTCCTTTTACCATCTGCAAAGGAATTTAAGTTTTACACAATAACATTCACTTTTCCTCCTCAAAGTGTTCTCTTTCTCCAATCTAGTCATGAGAGTTCCAGGCAGACACCATTCGTCCTTTTTAAAATACTCAGTGTCATTTTTCAAATAGCTCCCTTATCGCTACCCTTCCTGCCCCCGCCAGTCAACCACATTCTCTGAAGACACTGTATGCAGAACAGGGTACTGAGCCAAACAGGCAAACTGAAAGTGAAAAAGAATACTGGAGTTGATCAAAATGAGGAAACTTTGCTTAGCCATGGTTTCAATCCCCTCTGGTCATCTGAGTAGGTATTTCAAGCATATTGTTTGAACTGGGGTTCACCAAGAGCTACATTTTTAAAAGTCTGCTTTTCCAGTATAATCATGCCCAGCTAGAGTTACTTATTTCATTCCAGCTCAGTAGGAATCCACAGGCTGCATAAAAATACATTAAGGAATATTTATAAGATGGCAAACAGGACCAAATGTATGGGAAAGAATAATATTGTGCATTGCTCATTACAAACGTGATTATTTTGTGTATGTAACGGATGTGTTGTTAAGGCACAGTGGGTTGTTTGAAGTTTACAAGTTTGTTATGGATTGATTTATTCATGAAATGCTTTGTTTCTATGACAACTTTATTGGTTTGCCTGTGGTCTAAATACATATAGGCATGGCAGGAATTCCACGGTACAAAACAAATTACACACTCCCCCCTGAATCACTTGCTGCCTTTAGGGAGTGTAGCAAAAGGATTTCCAACCAGGGCAGACATCACCATACACAGGGCCAGCATTAGAGAGATCACATAATAAAGGGGAAAAAGGCTTTTTAAAAAGAACAACTTAAAAGTCTCCAACGGCCTCCAACTTTGTAATATAAGGAAA
Organism: Vulpes vulpes; assembly: GCF_048418805.1. Lineage (NCBI taxonomy): Eukaryota > Metazoa > Chordata > Mammalia > Carnivora > Canidae > Vulpes > Vulpes vulpes. Next base: position 126,251,353 of record NC_132782.1, read on the forward strand.
GATGGAAATGAGCAACAAAATGCCCAACATAAGAGAAATACAATCTACCCACAATGCATGAGGTTTTTATTTAAGAAAAACCACTGATCAAAGACCCATATTTCCTGCTATAAATAATACCCCTTGAAGGATACCATTAATATTCACAACAGTTGTGTAACTACAAAAGAAACTGAGAATTGTTGTTTAGAGAAAATAATAATGGGTTTTTGGAAGATAAAAGGAAAAGGTAGAAGAGAAGAAAGGGAGACAAAAAGAAAGATATTTACTGTGGAACAAGGATAATCAAGGAAGGAATGATTCTTAGTTATCCAGTGAAACTTAAGTCAGGGAAATCATGCCTGAGGAGACACAGACATTCTGAAAACTGGAAAAGAGAGTAGAATTGAAATAACATTCCTCATATTACCCCAGACATGCATACCTCTGTATATATCAGAGGAAAAATTAAAACTAGGAAGATCATTTAGAATAAAACCGTTGCTCTTCATAAATTCAAAGAATGCGGTGTTACATAAGGAAATATACATAGTCTTATATATAGTGAGATAGTTGAATTTTGATAAAAAGTTACATGAAGCAAGATGCATTTTCCTAAATCATTATTTTATGTTTTTGTAAAAGATACTTCAAGTTTTCTGCTCCTATTTTCATTTCACAGATATTTTTTTTTTTGTGCTGGAGAAGACTGATTTTGAGGTATTTGACTGCCCACACAACCTTCTCTTGGAATCAGTTCCTCTCCGCATTTGCCTGCTAAGGGGCTGGATTAGACAACTTTACATTCATCACTTGACTCTGCCATCATGGCCAGTACAGTGAAGTCAGAGTTGAATATTAGTCAGTGGTAAAAATTCAACCAGTGTGAATGTCATTAATTTTTGTCACAGCAAAACAATACTGTATACATTTTATATATTACACAGGGCATAATAATCTTTATTTATTGCATCTGAGAATGTCTAAGTCAATGAAATTTGGTAGAGGAGACAGCCCAGAAACTATCTCGTTCTAAAAAATTAGAACATACAGGCATTTATATTGTCCTTTACACAAACTGTATTTGTAATTGAATCGGGAATACATTCACATACAGTAATTTAATGTTCCATATTTTGACCTTAGGCTTCAGGGTGTTTGCTGTGATACCACAAGGAGCTTGCACATCAGAGCCTTATGAGGCTACTACCCACAAAGTATTAAGAATTTGCTACTTACATGCCAACACATTTCTCTTAAATTCAAGCCTTTCTCAAATTTGAAAAGAAATCAGTAAACACACTGACTGCATCCCAGCAAAACTGGCTTCACAATTTGATTCAAAACCACAGGAAAAAAAAAAAAAATGAGTAGACTTCCAGGTGAACTGAATGCTGAAGTTTTCTTGGGAAAATAAAATGCTGTGATCAATCAGTTATTCATGTATTCTTTTAATAAAGATTGTCTGAGGTCCTACAATATTTACACACTTCCCCCACCTCATAGATTACCCATCCTTGGATGAGCCAGACAATAAATAAGTAAATAAATCAATAAGATCCTGACAAGTGGTGATAAGTGCTATGTGGGAAACCAATGTGGAGCTGAGACAGGTACAAATAGAGAGGAGAGAAATTACTTTAGGTAGAATAGTTAGGCAGTGATTTTTAAGGTGGGATCTGGAGAGTAAAAAGAATTTAGCTACAGAGGGTAAGGGTGTGGAAAGGGGGAGAAACATGCTAAAACAGAGGGAAACTGTAGCTTTAAAAAAAAGTCTTGGAGTAAGAAGGAGCTTCATATGTTCTAGAATAATAATAGTAATATTCAGAGCTAACACTGTTCCAAGTGCTTTACTTCCATGATTTCATTTAACTTAAAGAAGGCCAGTGTGTCTGGCACATGAAAAGTTCTTACTATATATTAATTGAATAAATGGATTTTAAAAATAACTCTCTACATCCTATTGAAGTCTAATTACTTATCCATGTGATGCAAAAGATAGGATTGGAAAGGACCTGGCATGTGAATATTGAAAAAGATATTCAGGATGCTAACTAGACTTACTGCAGTGTTCCTTTTTCGACTTATACAAATAATGAATCATTATATCATACACTGGAAACGAATAGAATATCACATGTCAATCACACCTCAATAGAAAAAAAAAAGGAAAAAAGATACTCAGATGACACTGATGTGCACCCTTATTACTTGAACAAATACCACTACTCTAAGTAATGAGTGTATTTTCAAGGTGCTCCTTCTGGAATATGTATCTTTCACTGCGTTTTACAACAAGGAAATTTATCTGGATAAAAGGCCACAGCACTGCACAACTCCAGGGGGCACCATTCACGCCAGCTTCTTTGTGAATGGTGCCCCCTGGAATTTTGTAATGCAGTGGTCTTGCTGATGAAGCTGTATTTCCACAGAGGTCACTGGGATACAAAGTAGATGTGTCGGGCTTACATAATTGCACTTACCTCTGAAGATAAAAAAGAAAAGAGAAGAAAAGTTGAATCTCCTTAGAAGAGGCTCACAGAGAATCCTTCTGGGGAACACATACCATATGAACATTTTATCTCAACACTTTAGTGCCTGAACCATTTTGCTAATTTGACATGGGAAGCGCTAATAAGATAAAAAGCTCAGGCGTCCTTATCCCATTAGCACTTCCTCTATAGTTTTTCTGACCCACATTCTGACCTGATCTCTCCCATATTCCCCATGGCTTGTATTGTACTGATTAAAACCTTCATCCTTTTGAAAAGATGTTGGGGAATTGACTGGATTTAACTAAAATTTCCAGCTTAAATTACTGTGTGATTTTTAGCTGATCAGAATCCATTTAGCATAGGCGGCAGTGGCCAAGTCAGGGGATAGACGACAGAGTAGAGAAAGGATATAAACAGAAGGAGCCAGTTAATAGGCAATTAAAGCTTCACTGCCTTCCCACCACCACAAAGCTCCTTATCTAGACTCACAAACGCAAGGAAGAAAGCCAGCCAGTTGAAATCGCTGTTTATTTTGCTCAGCCCTTTCAGAGTTTTCTTTCTGTTTTGTTTTTGTTTTTGTTTTTCAGATTCATCTGCATTCACTCAGAACTCATTTCAACTCGCTAGCCTCATCTCTCACTAAACTATTTTAGAATTTCCCTTTATTAGAAACATTTAGATTTCTCTGTATTAGAAACATACCAGTGTATTTTACAGAAAAAAAAATAATTAAGGGATATAACTGTACTCATCCTTATCAACTCTAAGTGAGACATCATCTCTTTCTGCTCTTCTCCTGCCAGGATCCATATCCAGGCTTCAATTATTTCCTGTTTTAATTACCATAACCACCTACTTCTTGGCCTTTGTTTCCCATCTTTTCTCCTTCTCCTTCAGTTTAAATCATTCCTGCCAAGTCAATTTTCCTTTCATGCAAGGGACCACGTCCATGTATTCCTTGGATCTTGACCCCAGCTTCTTTGGTATTTATGCCTCAACTTGGACTCTGCCAGCTTCAAGATGCCATTCTTCTACTAGCACCTTGTTTTCTGCCTCCCCATTCAACTTGGGCAGGATTAGCTCCTTAGCACCCAGTCTTGTCTTTCTTTCTATTTCCCAAATTGATGGTCTATTATGCAGGTAGGAGGCCGGCCCATCCTTATTCTGTTTGTCAAGTAGAGTCCAGTGCTATTGAATAGGAGACCTAGAGACCATGCTGCCTGAGTGTTCATTTCACGGAGGACCAAAGCTCAGATAGCTGGCTCACAGTCATCCTGTAGCAGATGTAGCACCCACGTAGCAAAAGCCAAGGTAGATCCAGATTTCCTGATTCTTCCTTGTACTTCTTCCTCTTCATCAGTGGTTCCTAATGTTTTCAAGCAAGAGAACCCTTTCTTGATGTTAAAAATTTTTTAAAGAGACCTCTGGTTAGATATAGCTTGAGAACATTTGTTTACCTCCTTTTCCTGACAAAAGTCCATCTAAAACTATTATAAGACAGAGATGTAAATCCATAATACCTAGTGAAGAAAAAGAAGATATCAATGAAAGACAGAATTTTACCAAATTCTAGAAAATGGAGAGTGGTTTGAAGAATAATTACTGATAAGGGGCAGAAACAGGACAGTTAGAACAGTTAGCTTTCTAAGCAACTACATAACATACATTGTTTTTCAAAAAATACTATATTAAAAGAAAAAGGCACTATTTTTAAATTGAGCAATTCTGTATAATAAAAATCACATTTTAAATTTTGAGTGATTAAATTCTCAAAAGATTAGTTAAAATTCAGGAATATTTTAAAATAAATCTCTAATTTCTTGATCAGATAAGATCTGCATACATGGGAAGCACAGTATACATACACTGTGAAATGTCATTTTGTCAATATATAGATACTGTTTGATATCTGAATGGTTGACTGAACCACTTGCAATAACTTGTTAGTTATTGCACTTTGTGAACCACAACTCCAACTCTGTGAATCTGTTAGAGAGCTTAATGACTAACTACTTGAATCCAGTCAGGATTAGAAAACACCAGAAGAGTCCAATTCTTTTTGGCAAACCATGATACTTCAGTAGAAGAAGACAGTATTTCTTTGTAGGACCCAGTACCAATAGAAGATTTGGATTATAGAGATTTGAACATTTGAGGGAGAATGTAGAAGCAAAGGATCCAGGGAGTAGAGAGGTATTTACCTATGCAAAGAGTAGAGTTCAATAACAAAACAATGTATTTGAACAATGCAGAAGACTCATCAAGGTCATATTTAGGGGGTTGGGCTTAATTGGGACCAAGTCAGGCTCTATTTCCTGTTTTTAAATAATTCAAATAACTCAATTTTTGACTTCTATTCATGTATATAATAGTAATTTTAGTTATTTAGGTAATTTTAGAAAATTTTTTTCCTGAATCGATTAGATAATTTTCTTCATTCTATAATCAGTAATGAGATACAAGCCTATATCAACAGTGAATAGCACTGTAGGCAGTATCTCCATCTTCTCCTACACTTTCAGCCAGGACCAGCCTTTTTCTATACCTAGTGTACAAAGGACATTTGTCCAGGCAACCAGCTCCGGTTCTATCTTCTTGAATGCATGCTTTAGGAATCTTTGTATATTCACCACCTTTGTCAAATTAGGTCTATCTTGATAGCTTCCAGATCTTGAAAGTTTCTTAGTTTTAAGAGTATTGACCAAAAAGACTTAATTCTGTATTTTTTTTAAAAAAATAAAACATTTTTGAAAAGAGAAAATCTCTCTAATATGGAAAATCTTTATATACCTGATGCAACTCTGAATTACTACTTTATAGTAGTATAGTAGTATAGTATAGTAGTAACTTTATTTCTCTGATGCAACTCTGAATTACTACTGTTACTCTCAACTTCCTTGACAGCACATTCTCTTTTCCCCTTTTCCCTCTCCCTGTCTCATCCCTATTTCTCAACTGTCTTAATTTTTTTGGCTCTCAAATTTCAACAAGAGGTATGAGGACTATGATAATGTTGGAATTTTGAATTTTTTTCCATAGTGGTGACTATGTCCAACTTAATCAGTAGCCTTCTAATGAGCAAACAGAGTTCTATGTAAGTGTAAACTAACAAGTAAGAAAGTAAGTAACACCCAAACTCCACTTGTTAGATTTTAAGAAATAAGTTTTTTGTTTTGTTTTTTTTTTTAAGTAGGCTCCATAGAGCACAGTGTGGAGCCCAACATGGAGCTTGAACTCATGACCCTGAGGTCAAGACCTGAGCTAAGAGTTGGTAAAATAGCCAGCTGAGCTATCCAGGTGCACCCGAAATGAGTTGTTTACAGTCAGAGCAATAGATAAATGGAGACCACCTGAAGGACTAACTCAGTGGGCTGAACTTAAAGAAATAGAACTTTTAGGAAAAGTTACTGGTTAGCAAATATCTTCTCCTTATACATTGCAATTGCCAATGAAATAATGAAGATGAGTAGTATGGAGCAGAAGCTCAATTATAGAAACAGCAGTTAAGTATTACACTATTGTAATGGTACAACTTTCTGGGGAAAAAAATATTTTGGAAGTACTTTACTATTGTTTTTTTTATCAGTCAAGACCAGCTATGGGGTCCGCCTGGGTGGCTCAGCGGTTGAGCATTCTGCCTTCAGCTCAGGGCGTGATCCCGCAGACCTGGGATCAAGGCCCACATCAGGCTTCCTGCGTGGAGCCTGCTTCTCCTTCTGCTTATGTCTCTGCCTCACTTCTGTGTCTCTTATGAATAAATAAATAAAATCTTTTTTTTAAAGGCCAGCTATGGTAACAAAAAGGAAAAACAAAACAAAAGAAATTAATTCTTTTTCATGCCATAAGTCCAAGGTGGGTCTGGGGATTGGGGTTGGAAGGCACATGTTCTCCTCTTTACAGTGACTCAGTGATCCAGGCTGATGAAAGCTCTAACTCAACACATACTTCCATGTTCCCTCAGCAGGGAGGAGGATGCATACTGGCCAGGAAGGTTCTTCCTAGAAATGACACATTACACTCCCACTCAGGAGTATTCTAGAAAATGTTCATCAGCCAGATTTTTGAGGAAAGGAAAAACACTAATATACAGTGTTTGCAAATATCTGACTATAAATACTCCCACAGTGACTGATTTCAAGTTACCAACGTTATCACCATGGAGTAAGGAAGAAACAGACCATCATATAGCATTTTTGCCACATAGACAATAGACAGGAATACTCTCAAAAACATACATGACAGTAAAATGTAATGAAATAATTAGGAAGTGATGCTTTTGGATATTTATCTTTGTTATAAATTATTTCTTGGTTTATATAATTTAATTGTTAATAATGGTTATTTTCATCTATAGGTTCACCAAATTTGTGCTGGCTAGAGTCAGTATAAGCTCCAGGACACCACTGGGTCCACTTTATCAGGGAAAACAAGTACGACCAATCCTATCTTTAAAGGGAGCAGGGAATGCAATCCTGCCTTGCACGTAGAATGAATACTTCAGTTTCCATGGAAGCCTTGACAAGCAATTTTAAATCATATTTATTTTTCAAAATTCTAGTGAGAAATTGAAGACAGGTTAATTAGACTTAGGCAGAAGAGCAGATATTTTAGGATTACTCAGTGAATGGCTCGGTTAGCTAACACTAATCTACCAGCTACTTGAGGACCAGGAGTAGATTTGTTCATCTTTGAACTCTCAGTCTCTAGTGCAATACCTGGCATACATAGGTTCTCAATAAGTATTTGTATGAATGAACTAAAGTTAGCAGGATGTATTATTTTCTGTTTCTGTTTAATCTATTCTATATGCAATAAAGGTGCTAAGATAGCATTATGCAAATGCATTACTAAGATGCTGAAATATTAGATGCTATGAGTGCTTTACGATGAAAGAATAATTTCTTTGGCTCTTTAGACAATGAGAAGACTAATTTTTATTATTATCAATCTCAGATATTGCAATTAATACAGGCAGGAACGTGTTTTGTCCTCCTGTGACTGTAAATATGAAGGCTCTACCATCCAGTCTAAGCACAGATGTGGTGCATGCATTTGCTAAAGTAACAATGGAAGTGAGTATAACTGGTTTGCTTCTAACTTGTGCTGCATTCATTTTCCCAACATATTGTCTGAAGTTGTCATAGTTTGGTGACAGAAAGATCATTTGACTAAAATCTTGGGGCCTTTTTCATCAGTGATGCCTTGTAAAGCCTTTGAAATTTGACACCGATTCACTGAAATGATATTTTAGTGAAATTGTGTGTTTTTCTTTAATGGTCTGTTTCTCTTCTAAGTTGCAACAATTTCTGCCTATGGAGTCAACAGGGCTCAAATTGTAATAGTTAATTGAAAGTGTTTTCTTTTTTGGAATTTCTAAGATACCTTCTTCCCTAAATAATAATAATAATAATAACAATAATAATAATATAGAAAAAAACTTTCCCTCCAAAATATTTTTAATATTTTACAACCAGTTATTTGTATATTTTAAAATTAGTTATTTATTAAATATGATGCTCTTTTTCAAAATAATCTTTTTCTCCTCTCCTCACTCCTCCCTTCCTCTCTCCTCCCTTCCTTCCTTCTCCTTCCCTTTTCTTTTACTTTTATTCCTATCATTATGCACAGATTTTGCTAGCATACTAGTACTACAAAGTTTTCTTAACTTTCAGGAATACAACAGGCCCATGACCTGGCTTTACTCTTCCCATACCTCAAGTAAGAGCCCAGTTTTCTCTTAAAATCTTTAAAGCATTACTATCATATTTTTTCTACAAATAAAGTGCATTTGTTCCCCTCAACACCCACTAATTTTTTAGTAGCAAAGCAATGTGCTATAAATGAAAACAATTATTTTGTTATATGTGGCAAGCAATATTCAGTAAGAGAAGCAGAATCATTAGGGGCTATATATAGATATCTCACATATCTTTACATATAAGAGGGACTGTAATAGAGATTTAACCTCATACATTTGTTAGAGCTGGACAAGTATTCTCTATAAGACTGCTGTCTTTGTGTCTGATGCTAGGGCTTAAAGTCCACAGGGTAGGCAGTCATGAAGGGAAGGTGGGTGTGATATCCAATATCAGGCATAAGCTGGAAACCCTCAGACCATTTCTTGTTACCTTTAATTTTGATGGTATAGGTGACCTGCAGAAGCCAGGGCCCTGTATCGTATTGCTACAGACTTGGCTAAAGAGTTGTAGAAGCTGGAGAAGGATCTATAGGCAAGTTGAGAAGATGCAGGCCCAGCCCCTGCCTCATGCCAAGGAGTTGACTCAGCAGATTAATGATAATGTGTGTGAGTGAGTACAAAATGACTGCTACTTCCTTTCTGCCTTCCAAATCTCACAAGAATTTCTCTGTGGCCTACCCTCGCTAGAGACACCCACAAAGAGGAATCTGGAAACTGAATTTGGCAGAGCCAAGTTGACATATTACAAAGTCATGACAGTTTGTAAAGGAGTCTTTCTTCTCATGGTCCTTTGCTCAACCCCATATCTAATCTAACACAGTTCTTTTTTTCTTTTTTTTAATCTAACACAGTTGTATCAGTTCTACCTTCAAAGCATATTTTGAATTCATCTTTTCCTTTCCATATCTAGTTCTACTTTCTAGAACAAGCCATCATTTTCTCCCACTGGTGACTCCTACAATTGGTTTTACTGTTCTGCCTTTACTCTTACATGTCTCCAACTATTCTCTAAAAGGCAGCCAAAGTTGGGCAAGACTCTGCCCTCTTTAAAACCTATCAAATCTTCTTGTTACCCCTAAAATAAAATCCACAATCCATGACAACACAATGTATAACATGTGTTGTCGCATGATCCCAAACCATGGGATGTCATGTTGTCGCATGATCATCTCTGATCATTCTCTCTTTGTTCACTAAACTCCAGTCACACCGATGTCCTCTTGCTTCATTCATTCCTTAAACTCTTCCTACTTCAGGCCTTAGCACATACAATTCACTTTGCCTGTAATCGTATTATCTCAGATTTTCATTACTCTGTCTTCTTTTAGTCCTTCAGAAATGACACATTCCGAGAAAAGTGTTCCCTTGACACAATTATAAATAAGTACTACCCTCCAATTCTTCAAATGTTTCTTCTCATAGCACTATTTTTTTCACTCAAACATTATTACAATCTGAAATTCTATAGTAATTGGTATTCACTCTTTAAATATATGTCCCTGTCTTCTCCCATAAGACTATATACATTTTCTGTAAAGACAAAAGTCACAATTTTTCTGTTTACTATATACCTACAGTGTAACTCAGTACCTGACAGTAAGTAGTCAATAAATGTGTGCAGCATCCATGAATGAATGTGACATTCCAAAACCAAGAGAATTTGTCCCAAGTAACCAGCTTAATTTCACATGGAAAAAAAATGGAGAGGAGATATATTTACAATTATAAGAAGAACAGCAGAGATTTTAGAGATTTATGGCATATCCACTAAATGATTATGTTATACAATCATTACAATTATGATTTGTATTTAAAAAAACACATGGAAATAGAGAAACTACTTATGAAATGGTGTTAAAAACAAGGGCAAAAAAATAAATAAAATAAAATAAATAAAATAAAATAAAATAAAAATAAAAACAAGGGCAAAATGTATTTAATATGATTTTAGCCAGGTTGTAAAAGATACATGAGAAAGCAAAGGAAAAAAACTGTATCAACATGCTAATATTGCTTTATTGGAATCATAAGATTATGATCCTTTCTCTTGTTTTCTAAATATTTTATAATAATAAAAGGCAAAAATAGAAATGTCTAATATTCTTATGTCATCAGTTTATGGAATAGTTTCACAAATATTATTTTAAATGATATTCAACAATCCTATAGGGTGTCTAGAACTGTATGTGAAATCTCCATTTTATAATCAAGAAACTGAAGAGGAGAGATTGTTAGTTGCCAAAGTCAAGCAATAGCAAAGGGAGAGCCCACACCTTAACCAAGCTAGACTCCTAAATCTACAATTCCAAAGACCTTTCTATTTTGTTCCGCTGCCTTCTAGACAATGCCATACAATAAGGCAGTGGAACACTGAGGATCGAGGGCTAGGATAGGAAGGCAGTTACGGTGCCACTTTCCACGTCTACACTAGAGGAAAAACGCTGATCTACTGTGGTTTTCTTTCCTGCTGAGCCCGAAGATAACTTCAGAATCCTTCCTAACAAAACTCCAGTAATCACTACTGATGTGATACATGATCACTACTGAGAATTCAAACCCATCTAAAAAAGAAGAAAACAAAAGCAGTGCAACTAGATAGAAGAGTATGACCAAGGCCAACACAATGTGGTCAAATTTGTTGGAAATGAAGACAAGTAAACTTAGTGACCAAGAGACTTAAGAAACATCATTTGGGCTCTACTAAGATAGTGGGAATAATAATAAAACAGTAATGAAATACTGAAATGTAATGGTTGATATGTACTAAGGAGTGGCCAAGATATTAACAACTATAAATTATGTAAAATGGGAAACATATATTGAATATTATATATTATATGTGTTAAAGTTGAGACAGGTATTGAAAATCAATGATAAGAAAAATAAGTACTAGGGACGCCTGGGTGGCTCAGTAGTGGAGCTCAGTGGTGCCTTTGGCTCAGGTGATGATCCCCAGAGTCCTGGGATTGAGTTCTGCATCGGGCTTTCCACAGGGAGCCTGCTTCTCCCTCTGCCTATGTCTCTGACTCTGTCTGTCTCTCATGAATAAATAAGTAAATTAGTTTAAAAAAAAAGAAAAGAAAGTGCTATAGAATATGGTGAAGTTCAGAAAATGGAGAATTCATTGTGATAACCTGAAATGCTTTCATATGGGTACACTGGAATGTGAGGCAGACCATGAAAGGGAAACATTATTCAAGTAGGAAATAAGAAAAAAGAAAGAATTTCCAAGTGAAAGAGATGGCATATACTATGTGTAGTGTGAATCTCACTCTGTAAAAGTAGAATAAATAAGATATTCTTAGAATAATGAGAACTCTAGATCTTGCAACCATCGAATTTAAGACCGTGGAGGAATTCCATGTACTATGACCATTATCCTCAGCATCCCTTTGCCCAATATTATGAATAAGTCTGAAAAATCAGAGAGATTGCAGGATTTGACAGTGATTGTATGCCAGTCAGAAACCAAGTAAATACTAACATCCAGTTCCCTTAATTCCCACTCCAGTGCTTCTTCCACTTCCCTATAGGACTTCCAGCT